>NC_072384.2:120320798-120623828 GCF_028885625.2 Pongo pygmaeus
CAATACATCATAGAATGGAAAAAATAAAGTGCTGCAATATGGGGCTTTGGTGCTGTAATAGAGGGATGTACAAGATTCAGGGGAAGGATCTTTTGTATTCTGCCTGAGCTGGGTCTTGATTGGTTTCCCAGGTAAGCTGGGGACGGAAGTAGACATCAGTAGGCTTTGAACATTCGCATTTCTACCTCTCAAAGCTGTGTGGCCTGAGACAAATGACTTAATCTCTTTTAGCCAAATTTCCCCGTCTGTGAAATGGAGATAATAATAGAACATACCTAGTCTCCAGTAGCTGCCATTTACCAAGCAGCTACTATGTACCCAGCCTGGGCCAAGTGCTTTATATGTATGTCATTTAATCTTCAGTCGTAGAAAGGGTTAGCCTAATCCTGGCACATGCAAAGCACTCACCAAATGGATTGAATTAGTGGATATGAGTTTTGGTTGTTGCAGATATGGTGTCTGCCTGTTTGGTGTTCATTCACCCTTTTTCTGGTAACAGCACTCAGAATAGAATACCCTTTGGGGAAACATCTCTCCCACTGTCAGTCCATATTGGTGGGGCTGCTCCCTCTGCCCCTCCTCATGGGGCCCAAAGGTGGGTATATGAACCCGTCTTGGCCAATGAGACTGTTGAGTCTCCAGGCAGCAGTGATTGGTTCAGAGATGGTGCCTGACTCCAGGCTGTTGGAACTAGGAAGAGAACACTTCTGTCTGCTGGGGTTGGTAGATTAGTGGGAAGTGAGTCTGAAGCAGCAGGGGCATCTTGTATGATATCCTGAGCACCTGGCTAGTGGGAGGGCTGGCAGGAAGGAGATGGATCCTAACAGGGCATTTGGATTCAGCTGCACCGGTTCACCCCAAGGCTTTTCAGGGAACGTTTCAGTTACTTGAGTCAATACATTTCCTTTTAATTTTTTTGGCTTAAACTTGTTTTGCTTGGAATGTTATACTTTAAGCAAAAAGTCTTCTTTGACACAAACAGAAATTCTTATTATAATTATATAATTATTATAATGATAGTGTGTTCTTAGAGTGTGAGAAGAAACTCAGTGTAACTGGAGCATGGGGTGTGTGTGTGCAGAGCTGAGCCATATTAGGCACTTGAATATCTTAGCTACAGTAAGCTTAGCTACCCGTGAACAGCCTATGGGTTAACTAATTGCACAAGACTGGAAACATGTTCAGAGAAAGAGTGGGACACCTGACAGTTATTGGAAGACTTCCAAAGAGGGAGGGAGCTTGCTGGGTGGCTGAATTTTTTAGGACTTGGGAAATGTGAGATTTGAGCCTGTTGGGAAGACTGTGCCCTGGCAAGGAGTTGGGGGGATGGTGCTGCAGGGAGGTAGTGAGCCATGCAGACAGAGGGCAACACAAATGTATGCAGGACAAAGGGAGTAGATGAGCAAGGAGGGGACGCGGAGCAGGCAGACCAGTCTGGGAGCTAACACCAAGGACTTTGGGTCTAGCCTGGAAGTGGGGGCCAGGTCCTCCCTCCTCAGCAGCGCCTCATTATGGACACATTACATTTTATTCTGTGAAGCAGGATTGTCAAGCAGTTGCTTGTGTGCTTTCTTTGATCTTCTAATGTGTCTTTCACTTTTCTACATTAGAGTGTGAGCTCCCTAGTAGGAAGCAGTTCCGTCTTCTATTTTTGTCCATTTTAGCATAGTGGTGGCTCATGCTCAGCCCGTGGAGTGGTCTGCCTGGGTTTAAATCCTGGTCCAGCACTTGCCAGCTTTGACCCTTTGGGCAAATCACTCATTCTCTCGGTGTCTCAGTTTCTCATCTGTAAGATGGGAATACTAAGAGTATCTTTCTCAGAGAGGTGCTGGGAACATTAAATGAGCCAGTACCTAGCACGTAGTAAGGCTATATAGTGTAAGCTATTCATTATTGTTATTATTATTTCCACTCTACAATGTTCATTGGAGAATATTAAATTTTTCAAAAGAGGAAGCCCAGACAGAATGGTGAAGTGCCTTGCCTAAGGCACTAACTGAGTGGGGGAGGATAAGTATATTTTTGCAGTCCAGGGAGAAACCTTAACATTCTCTAACCAAAACCTAGCTTGAGGGTGTTTGTGGGGCGATTTGGTTTTGCTCTTGATCCGCCTGCCTATTCAATCCTTTGGAGTTCCATCATTGACATCACCTCTCTGGGGGCTGCTGGTGGGGCAGAGGCCCTGACTGGCGTAGCAGTGAAATGCCCCCTGGCTGTGGTCTTGGCTTGAGTTTCCTCTCCTTCTCAGGCTGCTTTTATTTTGAACACCAGGAGCATCTGTTTGCAGGGTTTCCAGCATTCCTGGGCTCTCATAGCAATGGGGTCTCACTGATGTACGGTCCCTTGTTACTACATGGAAAGACGATTTACCTAACAGATGGGCTCTTTTGAATATTTATGTCTGGACACATCTGTTCTGGACTTGAAAGTTTAATAAAGCTTTTCATTTTCTGAAGCGCTGGTGAAGCCTGTCTGTGGTGAGCTGACAGCCCCCCTGGGTCAGCTCCTCTGTGGTGACTCTGGGGCATGGGGTCCAGCTTGGGTCACCCCATTTGGCAGGCAGCCACACTCTCCAAACCCCTCCTCCCTCTCCGTGGCAAAGGACAGCAGGGCTGAGGGGCCAGAGACAGTTGGTGGGTGCTAACTCAGTGGACCAGTTGAATATGTCCACAGAGAGGAAAGTAGCAACGTTATTTGCAAAGGGGAAAGTGTTTTCTTGCACTTTGTTTGTCCTTGGGAAGACAGGTTCTCTGTGATTGGGTAAATGATGGAGCAGCCTCGCCCTGTCTAGGTCTTTGCCCCTACAGCATACTGGGGTTCCTGGGGGTGTCTACATGGATGTGTAGAAAGAGGGCTTGGACAACAATACTCTCAAAGCTGGGATGTCCAAGGAGTTTGCCTTGAGTACCTCAGCTTCTTAGTTCTTGCAGCCCATTTGGTCCTCTCCTGACCTTGGTGGCATTCTCTAATGGCTCCACCCACAAAGGCCCTGTTCCAGTCCAAACAGGCCCCCAAGAAAGAATGATAAAGGAATATCAAAACATGCCATGCAAACATGCATTGTATTCTTACCTGTGCCCAGCACTGTGCTAAACTTTTTATCTTTATTATCATTCTGGTTATCACCGCAACACCAAGGTAAGAACTCTTATTACCTCAGTTTTCCAGATGAAGAAACTGAGGCACAGAGAATTTAACTGACTTGCCTAAAGTCACACAATTACTAAGTGGGGCAGCCAGGATTTGAACCCAGGCCATCTTACACCAGAATCTAAAGTGTCAATGCTTTATTGCTACTGATTGGAATCTGTCAGCCAGTATTTTCTAAAATGTGTTTTTTGGAACGTAAGGTGCCATGATCAGGTAACTCCAAATGCTATTTCTCTTCAAGGGAATTTAAAATACACATCAATCTCATAAAGGCTCTGAGGAGTTCTGCTGTAAAGAAACTTTGCATAACGATGTTTTCAGAATTTCTTTAAGCCCACAAATTTCTTTCCCTTAATACCAATTAACAAAGCTACTTTGGGAAACGTTATTGAAAATGAGTGTTGGCTTAAAGTCTTCTCTCTCCAATGTACACTTGCTCTGAACAAAGTTCAAAACTTTAAGTCTGAGAAAGCAGGAGGATGGGAGTGGGTAGAAATCATATTGATGGGATTTTAAGTATCATTAGGTAGAGAGAGTTTTCTTAAGGGGGAAACTTTAAAAAGCACTGGATTACTGTCTATATACATTTTTAATTTTTATTTTAAAACTGTTTTAAGCTTACAGAAATTTGCAGAAATAGCACAAAGAACTCCTGTATATCGTTTGCCCTGAGACCCCACTCAAGTTTTGCCGATGTCCCAGAGGCATCCTTTATAGCAATGGATCCGTGCCGGGGTCACATGTAGCACTCAGTCACTGTGTCCCTCTAGGCTCTTTCAATCTGGAACCGTTCCTCTGTTTTTCTTTGACTTTTATGACTTTGAAAATTCTGAAGTAAACAGAACAGTTATTTTGTAGAATGTCCCTCAATTTGTGTTGGTTCATTGTTTCCTCTTGATGAGACCAAAGTTATGTATTTTGAGTCAAAATATCAGGAATGCTGTGTTCTTTCCATTGAAATCTATGGGTGGTAGGTACATGATGTCCATTTGACCTGCTACTGGTGGTATTAACTTTGATCCCTTGATTAAAATGGTGTCTGCAGATTTCTCTGCTATAAAGATACCATCCTCCCACCTTGGCATTTAATACATGTCTTGTGGGAGGTATTTTGATACTGTGTAAAATCCCATCTCTGTCTCCACCTTAAACCACTAGTTTAGCCTCGCTTGATGTTTCCTGCCTGAATTAATTGTTATTATGGTGGTGGTGAAGTGGTGAATTCTAATGTCGTGGCTCCTTCTGCATTTAGTAGTTGTCTTTCTACTACAAAGAAAAGCTTTCCTTCTCCCCATTTATTTATTCATATAAAAATATATATCTATGTATAGATTTATGGATTTCAATTTTATTCAATGGCTATAATCTGTTAGTATGATAATTTATTTTGATGCTCTAAGTTTTCCAGATTTGGCCATTGGGAGCCCATCCAAACTGGCTCCTATATTTCTGACACATCCCCATCATTCTTGAAGCACTTCCTTACTTTTTGGCAGCACAAGATGTTCCAGGCTCATCTTCCACTTTCTCTGCCCCGGCCCTGGAATCAATGATTTCTCCAAGAAGCCCTGGCTTCTTTTAGTGAAGAATTATATTTAGAAATGAAGATTCGGGTAATAGATGTGCTCATTGCCAGTGGGATGTCACTGCTCTCGGGCCCTATCAATGGGTGGAGGTAGGGAGTTACACATTATATAATATATATGTATAAATTAACATTTATATTTCATATAATATAGACATAATCTGTTTCTATATATTGAACTCCATGAATTCATACCGATGCTTCCAATTCCAATCCAACATCAGGAGGTACATTCTAGTTTTCTTCCTTTCTATATTTGTACCTTCCTTTTTGATTGTAAGAAACCTGGCTCCTCCTAGCTCAGTCTCCCTCTACATAGTTAATCCCCCAGTTCCCTGATTCCTGCCTCCCTTGTGTGCGGGCCCTGACACCAGGGTGTGTCTGCATCTCCCAGGGCTACTATCTCATTTAGGCCTGCCTAATGGTGCTTTGATGAAAAAAGGAAAAAAAGGAAGGAAGAAGGGAGGGAGGAAGTGAGGCAGGGAGAGGGGAAAGAAGGAAGGAAGCTAATAAAGGAAAAGAGAGGAATAGAATGGGAGGAGAGCTATATGGATTTTGAAACTTGATTTTTATATTCAAGATGAAAAAATTGGGGTTTGTGGTAAAGTCAGTATCCTTTGATACTCTGAGATATTCATTTATTGTAGTCTTAGTATTCCCATGGGCAGAACTGAGACCAATAAGTAGAAATTAATGGGTGGCATATTTCACCCTAGTATCAAAAACATTATCTAGTTAGACTTACTCAACAATAGAATGGTATTGGTTGCAAAGAAGTGAGCTCCCTGTCAAGAGATGAGTTCATTTAGGCACCATAGGACCATCAGCCAGAGTGACATTGCATTGGGAAAGAAGTTGGTTAAACGTCCATAGTTCTATGCTGAGGTGGTAATAGTGGCATAGCTGGAGGCCAGCATTTGATCAGGCTACCCAAGGAGCAGTGACACCAAACACCCCTATGGGTGGCTAAGGAGGCAGCCAGCCAGCAGTGAGGGGGTCTCCCAGAGTCCTCTGGGGATGCAGCCCCGGAGCTGCACAGCACAAGCTGCACCTATGTGAAGAGCTATGTGTGTATTTGCAGGATGAATTTGCATCTCAAGATGAAACATAGCTCCAGATTGAGACAGCTCTTAGTTCTAGTGCCAACAATCTAACGTCGGCTTCAAAGGAGAAACTAAAAATGTTCTTCTTGGAGCAAGTTCTGGCCCTTGTAGTTCTTTTATTGTTCCCAAATGGACCACATACTGGGGCACCTTTGTGATTGCCTAACGACAGTAACCTGTCAAACACAACAAGCAAAGTCCTAAACGGTTTCTTCTCAGGAGCAAATCCCAGCATCAGATGTTTCCATTCTCTTGTCTTCTCATTTTTACAGCCCCCACCCAATCAATCTACCCAGAACTTTACCCTAAAGAAGCTGGAGTTTTGATATCTTTTCAAATGTTCAAACAAACTGAAGTCAGAAAGTTTTTTTTTTTTTTTTTTTTTTTGAGATGGAGTCTTGCTCTGTTGACCAGGCTGGAGTGCAGTGGCACAATCTCAGCTCACTGCAACCTCTGCCTCCTAGGTGCAAGCGATTCTCCTGCCTCAGCCTCCCTAATAGCTGGGATTACAGGCATCCACCACCACGTCTGGCTAATTTTTGTATTTTTTGTAGAGACGTGGTTTTGCCATGTTGGCCAGGCTGGTCTCGAACTCCTGACTTCAGGCGATCCGCCCACCTCAGACTCCCAAAGTGCTGGGATTACAGGCATGAGCCACCCCGCCCAGCCTGAAAGTTCTATATAGTGCCAGAAAACATGCCATCAGCTGCCTGCCTCCAGCAACAGTTCAACAAGCATTTGTTGAGGGTCTTTCTTGTGCCCAGCTGCTATGCAAGAATGAAACAAGATATCCAGGGTCCCATTTCACAGAGGAAAAAACTGAGGCAGAATCACAAGCAATAACAACTGGCAGCATCAGGCTGCATCTTCCCTTCTCACTTCCCACAGAGTGAAGTAGTTGCCTTGTTGCTGGGGAGGAATGGAGGGGGGCTCACCCACCTTCCCAAAGTAAAACTAAATGTCAGCTTTCATGACTGTCTTTTTTTTTTCTTTTGAGACGGAGTTTCACTCTTTTTGCCCAGGCTGGAGTGAAATGGCGTGATCTCGGCTCACCACAACCTCTGCCTCCCAGGTTCAAGTGATTCTCCTGCCTCAGCCTCCTGAGTAGCTGGGATTACAGGCATGCGCCACCACACCCGGCTAATTTTGTATTTTTAGTAGAGATGGAGTTTCTCCAAGTTGGTCAGGCTGGTCTTGAACCCCCGACCTCAGGTGATCTATCTGCCTTGGCCTCCCAAAGTGCTGGGATTACAGGCATGAGCCACTGTGCCCGGCCTCATGACTGTCTTTTGTTTTCCCAATGAAGGGGTGGAAATCAGAATCATTTTGGACAGCAGTCAAATCTTGACAACACCCTGCATCTGGGCACTTCTTTAATACAAAGTCTGATGCTTGCTAGCTGGTTTGTCTTCACGTATGTGTAAATGTTTATGTGCATATATATTTTTCAGTACGAAGGGTTTGTGCTTTGGATACATTGTTTGTAGGTGGGCAGCCACTTTAGTCACTGTGAATCCTGAAGAACAAGCTGTACCATCAGTGAATAGCAACAATAGTGGCTGTTTATTGAGCAAGTTGCTGCACGCTAGTTCGTATGTGCCTTATCTCCTTAAACCTTCACAATGGCAGAATGAGGGGGGTTAATTTGCAGAGGAGGAAACTGAGGCACAGAGAAGTTGTCATATATTTCACCCAAAGCCCCACAACTAGAAAGTGGGAGAGTCACATTTTAAACTCAGACTTCTCTGACTCCGAAGGGGCAATGCCCACCATGCAACCCTGCCCCTTACAGAGCACTGTCCCCAAAGCCAGTGGCCAAACATTGGGAGCAGTTATAATGGGTGGCAATGGGCCACAAGGGGGCCTGAAGAAATAGGGTGCATAAGAGTTAAAAAAAAACTTCTGCCAGAGAGGTTTTTCATGTGTCTTTTCCAAAGGTCAGAGTTCAGATTTATGATATTGGAATATTCATGAGTTGCTGCAGTGTGCAATACCAGGGTACGAGGGAGAAAAGTTTCTTGTGATATAAATTAACCTAAGGTGAGGGCTCCTCTGAACTAAGGTTCAGATATGGCAGATGTGATCAAAGCAACCACACAAGCCACCTGGGAGGCTGGGGATTCACATCTTAAAATAGTAATTAATGATTTGGAACATGGCAGTGCCTATTTTCATCCATCTGCCCAACCGTCTATCCATCCGTCCATTTGTTATCAGCTATTTGCAAAACCCCCTACTGGAGCCAAAAGAGGTATACGAAAACCAAGCCAAACCAAACCAACCAAATGAATCCCTCATAAGCAGCTTTGGACCAAGTTGGGAAGAGATAGATATATGCAAGAATAGATAAACCACAGGGCAAAGACGTGTCTGATTAAGTATCAAAATGAGTGATCCAGATAGCAGATGTTTTGCAGGGACCCAGAAAAGGGAGGTCTTTGAGGATGTGGTGTGGCCGGTCTGGCCATGTTGGTTGCCTTCAGGGATTATTGTGGCACCCTTGAGACTGCCTGGAGTCCAGTTAGTTTCCATCTTGATAAACGATGAATGGAAAAATTGGATTTACAGTCTGCCCACTGCTGAGATACACAGTTTGGGTCTCTTTAGCCCTGTTTGGAAATGAGGTGCCACCTTTAATCTTGAATATCAGTTAGATGGTTCCAAAAGATTGAAAGAAGATGAAACAAACAGGTATTCATTTGAGGAAGGACTGTTACTCTTCATTCCCTGGTTTGACTGCCAAAATATAATGAGAGTTTGCTTGTATGTCCAACTAAAGCCAGAAAACCTAGCTACAAAACCAGCTCTCCAGCAGCCGACTCCCCTGGCTTTTATGACCTCAGAGGCTATGAGGCTGACAGTAGGGGACCCAGACAGTAGGGGACCCAGAGGCCTTGAATGAGAGGTACAGACATATGTGACATAATTAGGCAGGCTTTATGAGGCAAGCAGGGAGAAGTCATTAGGGCTGCTGTTTAACAAAGGGAAACTTCCTGCTCCCACCCCCCCATTAAAGAGCTGCTTTTCAACAGTGTTGGGCTTCTTTGATCCCTGAAGGCTCCTGATGTTTTGCTCACATCCTGTCATGATATTTAATGATGCTTCATGTGTGCACCAGGAGCACGGCCCAACTTAGCATCATTTGGGGAAAGGCATTGTAACATGACAAGGTTTTGATGTGGTTCCTTGCATGGCCAGGTTAGTGAGGCGGCTATGCAGACACCAGTGAGTGTACTGATTCCACTTGGCGGTGGAATCCATTGAAAGGAATGATGGAGAGACCAAGATATTGCCAAGTTCTTCTGCAGTTCTTTATTTTGGGATCTATATATCAGCTGGTACACTGCTCAGGAGAAGAGAGAAGGAATTTGGTCTTGGACAGTCTTCTTTCAAAAGGCTGAAATGTTCTGGAGGAATGGGTCTTCTTCCTACCTGTGGTCATGCACATGAACAACTACTAAAAGGAAGACTAATAGGAACTTAGGGACCACCCAGCCCATACCAGATATATGAATCCTACAAAATTCCTGGTAGGCACTGTTCATGTATTCTCCTGTTTGCTTAAATACCTCTGGAGAAGAGGAACCTACCACCATAAGGCAGCACAGCTATTGTGCTTGTTCTGATGGTTTAAAAGCTCCTCTTCATTTAGTTGTTTCTTGCAGCTTCTAACATGGGCCAGAGTGCTGCACTTGGTGGCTACACAGAACTGAGCTCTTCTTGGTCAGAGTTCTTAAAAAACTCAAAGGCACTTGGGAAGTGTCCCCTGAGTATTCTCATTTCCAAGTAAGAACCCCTATTTCTGCTACTGTTCCTCCCATTCCCTGGTTTCTATACCCTTATATCTGATGGTCCTTCTTGGAAGGTCCTGGTAGGACAACTTTACTACCCTTGTTCTTTAAATGCTGATTAACTTTGCTTTGGCCTTTTTGGTAGATATTAAGCCCAAATCTCTGAAATGGGGCAAGAATCTCAACATACAAAGGCAATAATTTGGATTTCCTGTAAAGTTCCAGAATGAATCCCAGTTCATATTCCAAGTGTTGGCATCTGTTAACATTTCTTTTCCCTTCTAGACTATTTGGATTAAAAGCATATCAGGGGCTAACTGCTTGGACCTCTCTCTTTGGTGCTGTCACCCAGAGGACAGTCTGACTGCCTCCTAAGTGAACACACAGTGGATTGAAGCAATTGTTCCTAGCTGCCATGCAGTGGAGATGCCTCTCAGTCCATCCACTTCCATCCATCTGCATTGTTACCACCTTGTCCAGGCCCTGTCATTTCTCCCTTGGATCACAGCCAGAGCCTCCTAATCATCTCCCACACATATTCCTGGCCCTTTCCAATCTGTTCTCTATGCAGCCTCCGGAATATATATATTTTTAATTTTAAACATAAATTGTTAGTAAAACCCAAACGTGTTATCATGGCCTTCAAGGTCCTGCAAGATCTAGCCTCTGCTTACTTCTCCAGCGTCATTTTGTACCTCTCTTCCCCCAACCCTGTGCTATCCACGTGGTCCACCTTTCAGGTCATTGGGCCCGCTGGCTTCTTTCTCCCACACTGGGCTTTTACATGTGGTTCCCTTCACCTGGAATGTTCCCCTTTCCCATCTCCCTGCCTGGGTGCTTCCTTTGTATCTTCAGACCTTAAATATCATCAGCTTCCATACTGCATGCAGAGAAAGACCCTCTCATATCTCAGATTCCCTGTTATTATTATTATTTTTTGGTAGAGACAGGGTCTCACTATGTTGCCCAGGCTGGTCTTGAACTCCTGGGCTCAAGCAATCCTCCCACCTTCGCCTCCCAAAGTGCTGGGATTACAGGTGTGGGCCACTGTACCTGGCCCCCCTGTTATCGTTGTCTGACCCTACACTATTTACTTTATAGAGCTGATCACAGCTTGTAATTATATATTTGTTGGTTTACTTGTTTATTTTCTGTCTCCCCTTGCCTCCCCCACTACTATCTCCCTCTAGATTCTAACTCTATCAGTTAGGGTCTCTCTGCTCTGGTCTCCTATATATCCCCAGCCCAAAGCTTAGCTCCTGGTGCATGATGAAGGTTTAATGTATAGTTGTGGTTGAATGAATGAATAAGTGAATGGATGAATAAATGCAGTGGCATATTTGAGTGTTAGCTGTCCATCAACTTGAATACAAGATTTATTATTGAGTTAAAGCCCTTATATTTTAAGAGAAACTTTGAAAGACAAAACCAGTTTTGCTGAAATAATCATCCCTTTTGATTTCTTTATTCTCTGTGTCCCAATAAAATGGAGTTTTATTAGAATCTCATCAACAATGTAAATACAGGCCCCAATTACCCTGGTCAAATTACAGATCTTCCTCTTAGATTTATATCACTTTTATTTTTGACAGGCTGAGAATATTTTTTAAACAGCCCTTTCTTGAGTGCTTTAATGCCTCATCCAGATGAAAAAAGAAAAGAAAAAGAATTTGAGACTTTGAGCACCATTCCTCTAATTCCAAAACAAAGGATTCAGATGTCTTTATTTTTTATGTAAATTTAATTTCCCTGCAATTCCACCCAAAATCACACAGTGGAGAAAGATGATTGTAATCAATCCAATGCTTTCAGGTGTAATCTGTGAACTGGAAAATCTCTCAGTTTCTTAAGGCTGCTGTAACAAAGTACCACAAACTGGATGGCTAAAAACAACAAAGTGTATTCTGTCACAGTTCTGGAGG
Source organism: Pongo pygmaeus (assembly GCF_028885625.2). NCBI lineage: Eukaryota > Metazoa > Chordata > Mammalia > Primates > Hominidae > Pongo > Pongo pygmaeus. Next base: position 120,332,350 of record NC_072384.2, read on the forward strand.
CCAGAGTCAGAAATCAAGGTGTTGGCAGAGCTGGTTCCTTTGGAGGCTCTGATGGAAAATCTGTTCCATGCCTTTCTCCTGGCTTCTGGTGGCTGCCGACAGCCCTTAGCATTCTTTGGCTTGTAGATGCATCACTCTCATCTCTGTCTCCATGTCTCCCTCTATTTCTTCTTATAAAGATAGCAATCATTGGATTTAGGGCCCAGCTTTCCAGGATGATCTTGAGATCCTTAATTTCATTACATCTGTAGTGACCCTATTTCCAAATAAGGTCATGCTCTCAGATACCATGAATTAGGACTTGGACATATTTTTTTGGAGAACACAAAAAGCTGGGACATGAGATTCAGAGAAGCAAAATGACTTGCCCAAGACATATAGGTCCTTACTAATACAGTCAGAACCACAACAAATCTTTCAATCTTTGTACTCTACTATATTATATATTGTCTCTCAAAAGAATGCACTCTTTTGCTTCTAAGGCAATTGTTATATATATATGCATACAGATGTGGTTTGGCTGTGTCCCCACCCAAATCTCATCTTGAATTATAGCTCCCAGAAGTCCCACGTGTTGTGGGACGAACCCTGTGGGAGATAATTGAGTCATGGGAGTGGTTTCCCCTACACTGTTCTCATGATAGTGAATAAGTCTCACAAGATCTGTTGGTTTTATAAGAGGTTTCCCTTTTTGCTTGGTTCTCATTCTGTCTTATCTGCTGCCATGTAAGATGTGCCTTTCACCTTCTGCCACAATTGTGACACCTCCTCAGCCATGCAGAACTGTGAGTCCATTAAACCTCTTTTTCTTTATAAATTACCCAGTCTCAGGTATGTCTTTATCGGCAGTGTGGTGGCTGCTGGCAGCTCTTGGCATTCTTTGGAGAACAGACTAATACAGTAACTATTATTTATATTTTATACACATACATATACATATATAATATATATATATATATATTTTCTCTATTAGAACCCCTTTGATCATCCGGAAATCAGCTGTACAAGCCTGTATAGCCCAAACCACATTAGTCAATCTAGTCCAAATAATAAACTAGTTTGTGAAGATGATTTTTTTTTTCTGTTTGGAAAAGAAGATAAAGGATCACAAAATAAATTTCTTATTGAGTTGATTATATCTATCTGGTAAAATTATATTTGTTGATGATCAATGGCAGCCACTCAAGCCCCTGTTAATTATAATTTCCTCAACCTTGTCTTTGACTGTGCAGCCTAGAAGCATTTGGTGCCTCTAGTTAGAGCCCAACAGGTAGCAGCCATGGTTGGAGTGGTTGTTTGGTCACAGCTGGGGCAGTGGCCCTTGGCCATGTTCTGCCCCAACACCCACCCTAGATGGTGGTCAGACACAGTATACATGCCAATAAGTCCATGTAGGTTTTCATAGGATTCAAAGCATTTTGCAGGAAAATAAAGCAAATAGAACCACAACCATTTCCTTTTTCTCATTTTCTTTTCTGTTTTTGGTGGGGGAGGAGTGTGAAGAGACTTGATATTCATGAAAACATTTTACAAGCATGTGAGTAATGAAATCCATGTTTTAAAGATGTAATGCATTTTACAGGCTCTCTTAATCTGCCCTTGCTTTCCTTCTTCCTTATAAAAAATTTAGTGGTGATTAAATTAAAAGAAAACGGAAGTCATAATAAAATAAAAACTCACAAGCTCCACAGTAATTTGTCATTGCCACAAGTATTCATGGTACATCCTTAACTGGCACCCACTACTCCTGCGGTCTGGATAGGATACAAGTGTTAAGTTCCTTTTATTTGGCTGCTGTACTACCCCTTCCTCTTCTACCCAAGAGTATTTGGAAGGCAAGTGACTGGATAGATAACTATAAGCAATCCATTCCTGAACTATAAGGCTAAAGATTATCATTACTCAGCCATATAATAGAAAATCCAACTTGAAATCCCTTTAACAATAAAGATTCACCAACCTCAGCACATTAACTTTTTCCTCAGACCAGTGCCCCTCATGGTTTCAAGATGGCTGCTGCAGCTCCGTGTATGTGACATCTAAGCTTGAGGACATTCAGCAGATGTATTTGTTTTCATACTGCTACAAAGACGTACCCAAGACTGGGCAATTTATAAAGGAAAGAGATTTAATTGACTCACAGTTCCACATGGCTGGAGAGGCCTCAGGAAACTTACAATCATGGCAGAAGGCAAAGGGGAAGTAAGGCACATTCTTCACAAGGCGCCAGGAAGGGGAAGTGCCAAGCAAAGGGGGAAGATCCCCTTATAAAACCATCAGATCTCATGAGAACTCACTCACTGTCAGGAGAACAGCATGGGGGAAACCACCCCCATGATTCAGTTACCTCCACCTAATCTCTCCCTTGACAATGGGGATGATGGGGATTACAATTCAAGATGAGATTTTGGGTGGAGACACAGCCAACCCATATCAGCAGGGAAAGAAAAATCCCTGTTCCTTGTTTTCTCTCCTAAACAAGAAACCTCTTAAAAGCCTCCACAGAAACTTCTACTTCCATTTCATTGGAAGATTTAGGTCACATTTGCACCCTAAACCAATCTCTGGTAAGGAAATGGAGCTTCCACTGTTAGTTTAGCTTATCACATTAGTTCAATCAGGGTATATGTTACCCAAACAAAATTGAGATTCTGTCCCCAAAAAGCAAGGAGGTATAGCAGGACCATTTTGTTTACAAGTGTCAGGACATCCAGATAAAAATGGCCTAAACAATAATAAAACTACCATTATCTCACCTAAAAAGAAGACCACAGCAGGTGACTCGAGAGCTGGTAGCTTCAGCAGTGCAGGGATGTCAGGCTCCTGCTGGCCTCTTGTAATTTCCTTGGCTGTTTCTTGATTTTACTTGTGTCTGCCACAGCTCAAAGCATTGCCTATATTCAAATGCAGGAAAAGGCCAAAGTCCCAGGCTTTTGCCCTCTTTTTAGAGCACTGGAAACTTTCCCAATGACTCGCAACTCTCTCCTCCTTGTATCTTAAGGGTCAGGGTTACATCACAGGCCTAGGTCTGTATCTATCACTGGCAAGTGAATGGAATCAACAGGATTGGCTTAAATAAATTAACATTTAACATTTACCCTTGGGATGGGAGGGGGTGTCCTTGGCTGAAGACACACGGTAGGAAGGGAGGGTTGCTGCAAACATCTAGAGAATATTCTAGCATCTGCCAGCAAGGAAGGAAGGGGCTGGGAATGACTCTTGGGGGGTGCACCACGCATGAATCTTTATCTCGCTAGTGGGAAGGATTATAGCATGTATCTAACATAATTGAGTGGTGTTCATGTTGGATTAGAAAGATTTAAGGGCCACAGACTTCTCAGTGATAAAGATATGGAATGTCATAGTCACTTCTAATTCATGGGAGCAGAAGTTAGCAATGCTTTTTTCAGGATTTCTTCTTCTTTGGGTTAGAAGCAGAAAGACTGAGACTCCTTTAGGAAGTATGAGAGATACCGAGATGGGCTTCTCATGAGAACCCCCCTGGTGTGCCCCTGGCATGCAGGGGCTAGGAGAGGTACTGACCTCCTCTTGGCTCAGCTTCTTGATTTATATCTGGGAAGGGAGATTCAGCTCCTTTCTCCTGATGCTGCCAGTCTAGGGCCTTTTATCTCCCATTCTCTCCGAGTTGTCCAGAAATACCTCTGGAACCTGTGGGTCTTCTTCCTCCTTTACTTTTCCAGGGGACAACACTGAAAACTAGGCAAAGCAAGTCAGGGAGTTGTCTATTACAGCTTTTCATCAGGATACAAGAGAGCTGTGCACCCTTAATGTTCCAGGGGGTCAATTTGGAAAGCATCACCACTGGACTCCAGTCTCCACTCTGTCACCTTCTAGCTTCTTATTTTTAGCAGTTTGGCTTAACTTGGTTTCCCCAGTTTTGTCACTGGCTGCTCTGCAGGCTGGAGTGGTGTGAAGTCTTGTCACTGAGGGGTGGTAAGGCTCTGAATAAGTCTTCACAGTTATGAGGCCTAAGTTCTTTGTCTCGAAAATAGGGACAATTACCCTGGCTTGATAAAAGTGATGCATACTATGCAATGGAAGATGTTTATACTGTGCAAGAATCCTCTTTTTTCCTCCTCTGAAGCTTTGCTCCGGTTCCTTTGTGTTTTAGAATCTGCGTGTTTGCCTGTTTACTTATTTATTTATTTATAGCAGTGAGAGCGAGACCCCTTTACCTGATGGCCAGGCTCAACAACAACTGCTCTGAACTCATCGTTCATTAATATTCACCCGGTGCAATGCACATCGCTCTGGAGGCCTCTCCTCTATGGGACGCTTTAATGTGGCAGTTATGAAAGCAGCTCAGACCAAGCTCGATTAGCATAATAATGAAGCTTTGGCGGCAGTGTTCCCATCCTCAAAGGAAATAGCTGGAGTGGTCACAGAGCCTTTAACAAGTACTTCTTTAGGATAAAAACGGACAGGGTGGGAGATGATGGATGGCAATGTGGAATGTGGGGAGGGGACTGATGGGGGGTGGGGACTAGCAGGGGAAGTGAGGGAAGAGATTGTTTGCTTTTCTTTTGCCTTGTTCCTGAGAGATGTCATCTGCAACGACAGAACTTCCATTAGTAGTGGCCCTTTAGAAATGCACAGGTTTCTGCATTTCCAGAAAAATGTAACGTTAGTTAGTGTCTCTTTTGGCTGTAGAAGAAAAAAAAATACCCAGCCCACAAGAACACCGCACTCTTTCAGATGTTCAATAACTCCTGAAAATAAGTGGGTAGGCATTATTATCTCCCTTTGACAGATGAATGCACATCCAAATATCCATCTGTTCGTCTGTCCATTCATCCACCTTCTGTCTTCCTCCAGAAATGATTTAAGGCACTTTACACATGAGGTACCCAAATTCTCAATGCCAGGTAGAGGCGGTGCTCCCATTTGAACTCAAATTTCATGCGACTTTTCCCCCAACACCATGATTCTTTTAAAATCAATTCAGAATTCAAACCAAGGGCCCTGCTTCCTGACTCTTGCGGTTAATTGTCAAGAAACAGGTTCAGCTGGATTTCAGCTGATCCAGACATCTTGCCTCCCAGTTGTTTTTGCAGCAGAGAGATCCTCACCTGAGTATGAAGTGTGCCTCCACAGGGCCTCTTAATTGGCCATTGACCCACTCTGGGCCAGTGTAATAACTTCCATTTGCACATTTAAGCTGTTGGTTATTTTGCTGGATTTTTACAAATCTGTGATCAGCTGTTCTCTCACTATACTATACAGACATGGGAACCAGCGGGACAGCCGAAGCACACCTCGGCTCTCTCCAGCCATGAAAAATCAAGCACTAAGTGGGAGGAATAGATGGAAAAATTCAGGGAAATCTCAAGGCCCTTGCTGTCCTTCACCAGCACAGGCATATGGAGCAGAAAAAAGAAAATCTTGGTTGAAAATAAGAACCAAGCGGCTGGGCATGATGGCTCACACCTGTAATCCTAGCACTTTGGAAGGCCGAGATGGGCAGATTGCTTGAGGTCAGGAGTTCAAGACCAGCCCGGCCAACATGGCAAAACCCCGTCTCTACTTAAAATACAACAATTAGCCAGGTGTGGTGGCACGCGCCTGTAGTCTCAGCTATGGGAATGGCTGAGGCAGGAGAATCACTTGAGCCTGGGAGGTGGAGGTTGCAGTGAGCCAAGATGATGCCTCTGGACTCCAGCCTGGGTGACAGAGTGAGACTCCATCTCAAAAAAAAAAAAAAAAAAAAAAAAAAAGAGAAAAGGATTGTGGCTGGTTTGCCTTGCCAGGCTAATGGGCAGACTCATTTTAGGGAGATGGTTATTTGTTTAGGAAATGACCATAATCACCTATTTGGTGTGAAAGATGAAGCCTCCTCTCCCTACTCCCTCAACTCTAGAGGATGATTTGGAAGAGACACAGGGAGATCAGAATGACTCTGCATAATAAAAGTGACAGAGTACAGAGGAGTAGATGGGAAGAGTGGGGGAAATGATGCCAAAACAGAAGCCCTTTGATGGAGGAGTGGGATGTGGAGAAGGACCAACATCCAGTATGGGAGGCCCTGGGGTGGAAATGGCCCAGAAGTTCTAGTTTTAGGTAGTTTGTGGAGTTCTGATAGTACTCTCTATAATTGCCAACCTTCAATAAAGGTCTGTTTACAATATGCAACAGCTTTAGTGTGGGTGGTGCTTCGGAGGTTCAACAGGCAAAGGTACATCAGCTTGGTTCAGGACAGAAAGAAGAGGGTGGTCACAGAAGGGGATACGTGGCATGATGGGAGATCACCAGAACAGGCAATCTGAGCCAGAGGTGACCGTGGAAAACCCCTGGGAGTCAGCCAAAAACCTTTCAATTCATGGGATGGGGCTTAAGTCAGATTTCCTCCCAGATCGAAAAGCAATGGGACCCCAGAGGTTTACCTAGACAGAATATATTTGCTTCTGTTTTCATGAAGTTTCGATAGAAGTCTGAGTTGCAGTGACTGTTGCTGCTTCAGGCCTCTATCTTTTTGCAGTTTGCCTTCCATGATCAACTGCCAGGATGTCACATTCGTTACAGTTTATGAGCACTTTGCATTATTTTACTTAATCTTCACAGCCACTTTGGGAGGGAAGCTGAAAACCCGAATCACTCTGGGAATACTGGTCTATTGCCATTAACTTAGTTTGCTCTCACAAAATGACTTAACTAGCTGCATATGAAAACACAATATGCAACCCATTGTTTATACAGGAAGATATTAGCATTGCAAGGCTCTTGGTTGATGGACGTAGGGGTAAGGGGTACAGGTTGCCGCAATAGAGCAGTTTCTCTTCTAATTTCTTTTTAAGTTTCTCTACAAGTTTTATGTACAAGCGAAGAAGGATTAGCACATGCGACCCTACTGAAGCTGTGATCACATGTGATCCAGTCTCATGGTTGTAGTTAAAAAGAAAAGAAGGCCTGAAAGGCAATTTTATAAAATCTCTAGTTCTTACAAATTTTTAAACATCATGAATTGGATACAAAGCCCACAACAACACTTCCAAACATTTGCCATTTCTGTTTGATTAATTCTAACACATTACCTTCGTTCTCCAGAGTGGCTCTTCCTTATTTATTTATTTATTTTTTATTATTTGAGACAGAGTCTCGCTTTGTCACCCAGCCTGGAGTGCAGTGGCGCGATCTTGGCTCACTGCAAGCTCTGCCTCCCGGGTTCACGCCATTCTTCTGCAGAGTGGCTCTTCCTTAAACTTTCTGAAAAACCACCCCCTCAACATCAGGTCCAGCTTTGGTGTCTCTGTTCCTTCTATCCCTTGGTCTTCCCCACCCCTCCTCTAAATTCTGCCTCACAAAAGCTCCAAAGAACAAACCTGGCAATGGCAGAGCCCTCCTTAAAATAAAAGGAGGGGAGGAAACTGAATCAGTGAAGTTAGAATATACTTTTGTGGTAGGGGGAAGAGGACGGCTAACAATGTTACTGATAACTGTACCCTATTACATTTACACAAACATTTCAGGATTGTAAGAAATAAATGTTAAAAGTTAAACCAGCGTTTACTAATATTCATGATTTTTTTTTTTGGTTGTATATTAACTAGGTCATCAGTGGTAATGGTTTATGCAAATGATGGTACTATTTATTTTTAAGGAAGAAACTGTATTTTTATGGTTTTTTTTTACTGGCTTTGCAAGTTCTTCAGTGTTTTTAGATAATCCTGTCCTGTCAATTCTTTGCCTGACACCATATAGTTTAATTCTCATCTCAGGCACCCAAACAAAGCATACTCACTGACACAGATGTGTCAAAAGACATACTTACATCTAATTCTTCAGAAATATTGGTTCCAATAATATTTCTACTATTCCTTTATGGCCTAGGGCTGCAGATTATTGTGCAAACATTTCTTTTTTTCATAATATTTTAAAATAATTAAAGCTGGCTTGTCTTTAAGATCACCCTAATAAGGTGATCTGCATACAGGTGTGATGTCATTTTGAGGGCAAAAGGAAGGTCCTTCTTTTCCTTTCCCCTGGGTTGCTACCCACTATGTGCTGAAATTATTTTCACTATTCTGAGAATTCCATTCTTCTGAGCTCAGGGAGAGGTAACAGTTCGCCCTGAAGTGGGGCTGAAGTCATTCTCACCTCTCCAAAGAAGCTGAATTGGGAGGTGTTTTAGGTACTAAAAGGGTAACTCTTACCCAGTTTTGAGTGAACCACATGCTAAGATACCCATGCCTGACTTTCTAGGAACTAAGAGTTCAGGTTTTTGCCTGTCAATGAAGAGTCAAAGTCTGTAAGATATTTAAAAGTGTTTTATTCTGAACCAAATATGAGTGACCAAGGCCTGAGGCCTAGTCCCAGGAAGTTCTGAGAATATGTACCCAAGGTGGTCAGGCTACAGCTTGGTTTCATACATAGGGAGACATGTGATACCAATAAGATACCAATCAATACATGTGGGGTATGCATTGGTTTGGTTTGGAAAGGCGGAACAACTGGACGGGGGGTGCTTACAGGTCAGAGATGGATTGAAAGGTTTTCTGATTGGCAATTGGTTGAAAGAGTTATTATCTAAAGGCCTGGAATCAATAGAAAGGAGTGCCAGGGTAGAGATAAGGGGTTGTGGGGACCAGGGTTCTTATTATGTAGATGAAGGCCCTTAGAGGCAGTGGATGGTAAATGTATCCCATTCAGACCTCTAAAAGATACTAGACTCTCAGTTAATCTCTTCAAGACTGGGAGGGCCTGGACTGGAAGGGGAAAGATCTAGTTATGTTAATGGAGATTCTTTACAGATGCAATTTCCCCCCCACAAGAACGGCTTTGCAGGCCATTTTAAAATATGGTAAAGAAACATATTTGGGAATAAAATATTTTGATTTCCTTCTTTATCTGTCATGTGATGTTATGCCCAGGTCCAGGTGGAAATTAAGCCATGTTATATAGGATTAAATGAGACTGTCATAGGCATGCAAACCAGAGCAACTCCATCTTAAATAGGGGCTGGGTAAAATAAGGCTGAGACCTACTGGGCTGCATTCCCAGACAGTTAGGTGTTCTAAGTCACAGGATGAGATAGGAGGTTGGTAAAAGATATAGGTCATAAAGACCTTGCTGATAAAACGTGTTGCAGTAAAGAAGCTGGCTAAAACCCATCAAAACCAAGATGGCCATGAGAGTGACCTCTGGTCATCCTCACTGCTACACTCCAACCAGTGCCATGACAGTTTACAGATGCCATGGCAATGCCAGGAAGTTACCCTACGTGGTCTAAAAAGGGGAGGCACGAATAATACACCCCTTGTTTAGCATATCATCAAGAAATAACCATAAAAATGGGCAACCAGCAGCCCTTGGGGCTGCTCTGTCTATGGAGTAGCCATTCTTTATTCTTTTACTTTTCTAATAAACTTGCTTTCACTTACTCTATGGACTCGTCCTGAATTCCTTCTTGCGTGAGATACAAGAAACCTCTCGGGGTGTGGATTGGGACCCCTTTCCTATAACAAACCCCTCTGATGAGACTTCATGGTTTGTAGGGCGTGACTCCCCAGGCACCTTAGATAGGAATTTGGACAAGAGAAAAAAAAGGTCAGAGTTCAGTCCTTAGCCAATTCTGCAAAACAGGCATGAAAGCACACAACTGCCACGTTGGGTTGTGTAGGTAATGGGATCAACATAACTAGCAGGAAAGAGAATTTCGGTGGGATTTTCTACAGCTTGTAAGAGAGACTTCTCCCAATGCACTTGGAAGTTGACTGTAGATGTCTTGCAGGCCTTGACGACTGCTCTTTCCCCCAGCTGCAGGCAGGGGAACTTGTATTTCCTTCCAGATAACAGTGTTGTCCATTTACCGTGATACTGTGGGGCTTTGGGTCCTCCTGTCAGAGGCATTTGGACCAGAGTGACTCCGTCTTGAATAGGGGCTGGGTAAAAGAAGGCTGAGACCTGCTGGACCGCATTCCCAGGAGGTTAGACATTCATAGTCACAGGATGAGATAGGAGGTCAGTGCAAGATACAGGTCACAAAGACGTGCTGATAAAAAAGGTTGTGGTAAAGAAGCCAGCCAAAACCAAGATGGTCGTCCTCACTGCTCATTGTATGCTAATTATATGCATTCATGCTAAAAGACATTCCCACCAGTGCCATGACAGTTTACAAATGCCAGGACAATGTCCAGAAGGTTACCCTATATGGTCTAAATTGGGAGGAACCTTTGGTTTTGGGAATTGCTTGCCCCTTTTCCAGAACACTCTTGAATAATCCACCCCTTGTTTAGCATATAATCAAGAAATAACTATAAGTCTAGTCAGTCGAGCAGCCCATGCTGCTGCTCTGCCTATGGAGTAGCCATTCTTTTGTTTCTTTACTTTCTTATTAAACTTGCTTTCACTTTATTCTGTGGACTTGGCCTGAATTCTTTATTGCATGAGGTTCAAGAACCCTCTCTTGGGGTCTGGACAGGGACCCCTTTCCGGTAACACTATAGTTTTTGACCTACTGAAGAAAAAAGAGGAGGAAAAACAGCTGAAAGTCTTACCTGAAGCCCAGTCTGGCTGTAATTTTCTTATTTTTCATTCTATCTTTAGCTCTTATTTCTTCTCTGCAGGTAATCCAAGGCTACTCTCCCCCACGCTCTTCCTCTCCCAAGTTGTTATTTAAAGTACAAGGGCTTCTGGATACCTCCTCTCTGCCTCTGAGCTGCAGGGAGGGCGGGCAGGGATCGCCGGGGCAGGTGCTCACTGTCATTCTTCCCGACAAGGTGGGGCAGGCTCTCTCCTCCAAAGCCTCAGAGCTAGGGTTGATAAGCGGCCGTGTCAACTGCTTTCTGCCACAATGGGCCCTGAATCTCCCCGGAGTGAAACACCTGCTCCTTGGGTGGACTGCACCAGGAGAGGCAAGGGACGAGAAAACTGCTGGAGGTTGCACTAGTCAATTAATTAACATCATATAACCAAGGGGAGAGGGAGCTCTTGAACTTGATATGCAGACTTATGCAAAATAATATGTAGATTATCCCAGGTTTGGATGAAGAATTCTGGAGTTCTGGCATTTTTCTTAAATAGGAATTTAGTACTGCTGAAGCTCAGAGAGAATAGGAAGTGGACGTATTTTGAGTTAAAACAGTTAAGTCTTTCCTAACTCAAGTGCATGATAATACCCACTGTGTATAATTTGGCAAATACAGATAAGGCTCACTCCATCTATCTGTTTAGCTTTATCACCCTGTTCCCTAGAAATTTCAATCTTGAAGGCTCCAACTGACCTTTTGTCAGGGGTGTTGGAACCAGAGCAACTCCATCTTGAATAGGGGCTGGGTAAAATGAGGCTGAGATCTGCTGGGCTGTATTCCCAGGAGGTTAGGTGTTCTTAGTCCCAGGATGAGATAAGAGGTTGGCACAAGATACAGGTCACAAAGACCCCACTGATAAAACAGGATGCAGTAAAGAAGCTGGCCCAAACCTGCCAAAACCAAGATGGCAATGAAAGCGACCTCTGGTCATCCTTATTGCTCATTACACGCTAAAACATTAGCATGCTAAAAGACACCCCGACCAGTGCCATGACAGTTAACAGATGCCATGGGAAAGTCCCGAAGTTACCCTATATGGTCTAAAAACGGGAGGAACCCTCAGTTCTGGGAATTGCCCCCCCTTTCCCAGAAAACTCATGAATAACCCACCCCTTGTTTAGCATATAATCAAAAATAACTGTAGTTTGTCAAGCAGCCCATGCTTTTCTGCCTATGGAGTAGCCATTCTTGTTTTTTTTAAAATTTTTTAAAATTTTACTTTAAGTTCTGGGATACATGTGCAGAACGTGCAGGTTTGTTACATAGATACACATGTGCCATAGTGGTTTGCTGCATCTATCAACCCATCATCTAGGTTTTAAGCCCCGCATGCATTAGGTATTTGTCCTAATGCCATTCTTTTAGTTCTTTGCTTTCTTAATAAACTTGCTTTCACTTTACTCCGTGAACTTGCCCCAAATTCTTTTCTGCATGAGATCCAAGAACCTTCTTTTGGGGTCTGGAGTTGGACCTCTTTCCGGTAATGCTTTCAGTCATGCTGGACCAGCATATTCAGTGCACCTGGCTACTATGCATTTCCATCTCTGAGTTTTGCTTAAACCTTTACAGAGTATCAAAAAGCCATGCAATATGTTGTGGGGTGTGTGTTTCAGAGCTAGACTTGGGTTTGAAGCCTGACCTTGGCCAACATTACATAACCTTAATGAGCCTTAATTTTCTCTTCTGTAAAATGGAAATAATATCGATCCTACCATGGTTTTGTGACAAGTAGATGAGATATGTTGCCTGGCACATAGTAAGCTCTGATGATTATCCAAATCTGATGCAAATGGTAAGGCCTAGCTTGAATTCTACTTCCTTCCTAGAAGTTTTCATTTCCATCGCAGCTTGAAATAATCTCTACGTTCTCTTGAAGTATTAGCTATGCAATTCATCTGCAAATTAAAAATGCATTGCTTTATGACTTGTCTTTTTTGTTGTTTTATTAATTAACCTTGTGTTGTTCTTCAATTAACTCTTCACTTCTTTATTTCTTGTCTTCCTAACCTGACTGTAGGTCTTTGAGGATGGAAACTATGTCTTATGGTTTTTAGCCTCCCAAGATGTCTGGAATACATCTGCGCAACAAATACTTGAACATCTTCCTTTCCACAGATTAAGAACCAGAAACAAACACATCATTAAATACTCATAAGTGGTCATCTAGACCACAGAAGGTTTCTTCCACAAGGAGCTTATACTCTGACAACAAGAAAAGCCCCATTTGTTCTCCTACCCTTGTTTTCTATCTTGCATGCACGATTTTAATGAGGAAAAATAATGTCCAATGTTAGCCCAGAATTTCCAGCAGAAGTTAATAGTAGTAGGCAGAAAACTCATGGAAAACCAAAAGAAGAGGTGGGAAGTCTTCTTAATTAGGTCCTGCTTGTTGAAAAGAGTGGCATCAGGAATAGGACTTACCAGGCATTTAACGTCTCCATATGATCTTATCAAGCCTTGAGAGAATTAGCTGTGGCTCAGCTATTGTAGCCATGTTCTGAGCCCTGGAAACCTGGGTTTCAGGGTTGGAGCGTTGTCATTGCAGAATTCCTACTTTTCCCTGGACTGAAGCAGATGATCTCAGTGAAATTCAGGAGGTCATTTACTGAGTGAAATACCTTGATCTGTTGCTTATAGCTCTGGAGAAATCTTAGGGAGCAGATAAGAAGGTTTATGTAAAATTGTTCAGTGTTTTAAAAGACACACACACACACACACACACACACACAATTTTCCACTTTAACCACACTATGATAAACAGGGTTATTCTTGTAAAGTGATACACTCTGTATTTGGGGTCATGTTTATTGGACAAAAACTCTTATTTTCTATACAAGTTCCAACATGAGACCAGAAAATGTGAACAATTATAAGAGTTTTATACTTCTCCCCGGGTCATTGTGAGGATGAATGAAATCTGCCAGAACCTCAGTTTTATATCCTTGGTAGACACAGCTAAATACAAAAACGGGTTCTGAAAACCCTGGGTTTTCCTTTTGAATGGCATGGTTAATACCAAATACTCCATGCACATTTGTTACATTTGCATATAAATATGAGTTTATCTGAGGATCTGGGTGTTCACAGGAATTCAGACCAAATAACAAAGCCATGTTGATAAACCTGGTGTCTTCAGTACCTTGTCTTGGGTTGGCTACACCCTGTGCTCTACTGGGTGGATGGTTGGCTCCAACCCTCAGGTTGCTGCCCAGTGGGTTCAATTTCTTCTTTCTTTTTGATCTCCTGCTCTTTCTTTTATTCTCTCTTGCTTTTGTTTTTCTACCTCATCTTTCTCTTTCTACCTCTCTCCTCCTTCCACCTCTACCTCTTTTTCTGCCTTTCCTTTCTCCCTTGACCATTTTTTCCCCCAGTAAAACACCAGTAAGTTATACATTGAGTAAGTGATATCTGGCAGGCTCCTTATTCTTAAAAAGTACTGGGTATAAATAAACAGGTTTCAAATATAATAGAGTTCTTGTAAAAGAAAAAAATAAACAGGCCAGGTGGCTCCTCCCTGTAACCTCAGTACTTTGGGAGGCCAAGGCAGGAGGATCACTTAAGATCAGGAGTTGGAGACCAGCCTGAGAAACATAGTAAGATCCTGTCTCTAAAATAAAATTAAAATTAAAAAAAAATTAGTCAGGCATAGTGGTATATGCCTGTAGTCCCAGCAGCTGAGAGGGCTTAGGTAAGAAGACTGCTTGAGCCCAGGAGTTTGAGGCTGCAGTGAGCTATAATCATGCCACTGCACTCCAGCCTAGGTGACAGAGTGAGACCCTGTTTCAAAACAAACAAACAAAACCAAAAATAGGCATGACATTGATAAAGATTATCTCCTTAAGAAAACGTAGTCAGGCTCTCCTGGACTTTTTTTCCACTAGGTAACTCTGTGTTGTCCAATTTTACCAAGAATTCTGCTAGGACAATTTAACCAGACCCCCATCCCATCTCACCTCCTCTATATCTGATCACCTTCGATATCCAATATGTCATCAGATTCCTCATTTTCCTTCATTCCCCAGGGTGCCTTCATTCCCCTGGTCTGCCTTCAGCAAGAATCCTATTAAATTGGTTTAGCCAGAATTGCCCTCTTCCCCCTGGTATTTTCTTTTAGTATTTTTCTAACCTCTGACCTCCCGCTTCTTCCTTGGCTATAAAATTCCAACTTGTTCATGCTGTATTCAGAATTGAGCCCAATTCTATACTGATGTCTCTTTTCCCTTATTGCAATGGTCCTGAATAAAATCTGTTTTTACTGTTTTAACTACCGTCTAGCTCTGATTGACAATATCTACAAACAAACTGCACACACAATTTTGCTCTTGTGGAATTATGGAAGGAGTATTTTTTGGTGATTAATGCTATCCAGAGTGCCATGTTTCTAGACTCTCATATAGGTACAGGTGGGAAAGAACCGATTTAGATTTTAGCCCCTTCCTTCCCTTCCTTCCTTCCTTCCTTCCTTCCTTCCTTCCTTCCTTCCTTCCTTCCTTCCTTCCTTCCTTCCTGCCTTCCTTCCTTCCTTCCTCTCTCTCTTTTTCTTTCTCTCTTTCTTTTCTTTTCTTTCAACAGAGTCTTGCTCTATTGCCCAGGCTGGAGTGCAATGGCACATCTCGGCTCACTGCAACCTCCACCTACCGGGTTCAAGTGATTCTCATGCCTCAGCCTCCTGAGTAGCTGAGATTACAGGCATGCACCACCATGCACACCCAGCTAATTTTTTGTGTGTGTTTTTAGTTTTTATTTTGTGTGTTTTTAGTGGAGTTTTTAGTTTTATTTTGTGTGTTTTTAGTGGGATTTTGCCATATTGGCCTGGCTGGTCTCGAACCCTTGACCTCAGGTGATCTGCCTGCCTGATGGCTGAACTCAGTGGGAGATGGAAGAGTAGCCATTGGGTCTGGGCCCAGGAGGAGACCCAAAGATCCATGGGGTCTTTTTCCTGCTATGAAAAGCAATTGAGAAAACTTCCTGTACATTGTTAATGGTAGGCATTTGGAACTCTATGGTAGCAAAAAATTTTTAAACCGTTACATTTTAATTTCTAAACTTAGGTTTTGGGATGAATCTATCCCAGGTTTCAAGTTGTGAGTCCTAAAAATTTGAATGCCCAAGCCATACTAAATCTATATATTTAGCATATAGAAGTACATATATGTATATAAATTTATATGTAAATTTCTCTCTATATATGTGTTTTATTATTTATTTATGTATGTTACTGAAAGAGCAATAAGAGAAAATACTAACTAGGTTGTTTTAAGTGTGTCAACTTACTTCTATCTAGAAAGTTAGAATACTCCATGTCTGTAAAATTAGATCTCTGGGCCATTATTATTATTATTATTATTATTTATGAAACATTTGGTTTATTATTTTCACAATAATTTAAACGTGTACAATTTGCCATTTTGTGTATTTTCTGCTTTTCATGTCTTTGCATATCTCTTTAATGTATTTTTTTCAAAAAATGTTTATTTCCATAGGTTTTTTTGGGGAACAGGTAGTATTTGGTTACATAAGTTCTTTAGTGATGATGTGTGAAATTTTGGTGTACCCAGCTCCCCTGGGCTATTATTTTTGAAGATTTTGAAAAATACTATGTACCAGATCCTGTTCTGTTTGCCTTTGATTTTTAGCAGTTTTCTCATAATGTCCCTAGATTTTCTTTTAGAATGAATCCCATTGGAGTTCTAGAATCTCTGGCATAATTCCTGTAATGAATTTTGCAAAAATCCCAGTCGCCATTTCTTCAAATATTGTTTCTTCTCAATTCTTTCTCTTATCTTCCAAATATAATTACACATATATTAAGTCTCTTCAGCGTATTCTTTATGTGTCTTATCCTTTGCTGTTATATTGCTCATCTTTTTAGTATTTTCATTTTTATTCTTTTATCTTCCAGGTAACTAATTCTCAGCTGGTCTCATCAGTTGTTAAATACATCCATTGGATTCTTCGTTTCTGTAATTGTATTATTTTGTTCTAGTATTGCCACTGAATTCTTTCTTATATAGTTTCAATTCTCTGATGAAATTGTACATCGTATAATTTAATTTTTTGATCATGGTAGTTGTAGTTATTTATTTATTTATTTATTTTTGAGATGGAGTCTCACTCTGTCTCCCAGGCTGGAGTGGCATGATCTTGGGTCACTGCAGCCTCTGCCTTGTAGGCACAAGTGATCCTCCTGCCTCAGCCTCCTGGGTAGCTGGGATTACAGGCATGTGCCACTACACCCAGCTAATTTTTGTATTTTTAGCAGAGACATGGGGAGGTGGTGGGAGGGGTTCACCATGTTGGCCAGGCTGGTCTCAAACTCCTGACCTCAGGTGATCTGCCCACCTGGGCCTCCCAAACTGTTGGGATTACAGGTGTGAACCACTGTGCCCAGCCAGGTGTAGTTATTTTAAAGTACAGGTTGGATAACATCAAAGTCTGGATTTTCTGTGTTTATTTTTATTGTCTTTTATTTCCACTTGGATTTTGATTATTTCTTATCTTTTGTTTGCTTGGTTAGTTTTGATTGCATGCTGCTGGGCATTATATATGAAAATTGTAAAGGCAGTTCGAGGCTCTGGGTCATGCTTACTCCAGAAAGCACTGACTTTTTCTTCTAGTAGCAGTTAGTCTAAGGGCAGATAACCTTAATCCAATCAGAGACTGAGTTGATTTGGACTTCATTCTTTGCAAGAATAAAGAGCAAGCCTTGATCTGCTTATGATTTATTCTTTGGATTTACCAGGGCGCTCTGTGTTGGTGGGTCTTGGAGTCGAACTTTTGCTCCTCCAACCCATGGGATTCTGGTTGACTCTGCTTACCTTCTCACCTATCAGCTGCTTTTACTTTCAGAATTGGCAGTTGCTTCAAGGGCAAAAGTGGCCCTAAGATGCTAGGATTACCTGTCTGTATTTCCCTCTTTTTCCAGATCTTGGCCCCTCAAGTTCTCACCATCTTAATGCTGTCAGATAGATATTGTTTTTAATCAACAATTTGTTCAATTTTTCTGAGTCATCTCAGTGGGAATGTTGGTCCGTAACAACCAGTTTGTCATTGCCAGAAATGGAAGTCTAACAGGCATACATTATTATTTCAGTTATTCCCCATGACAGCTGTATAAAGAAAGTAGTGTTATTATGATCCTCTTTTACAGGTGAAGAAAATTCTCAGAGACGGTTAGGTAAATAGTCCAGGTCACTTGATTAAGAGGTCCTGGGGCTGGGAATTGAACCGGGGAAGTCTGACTGTAAAGCCTCCTTTTCAATCTTTTTCAAAGATATTTCTTCTGTATACTGTAATTAACAGTTTGTTTGTATTTATTTCACCTGCTTTATTGTACCTTTTACTTTATCTCGTTATCAATACCAATAATACTTGTCTTTTCCATGATGTGTAAGTTATGTACATTCTTTAGCACTGCACTGATGCCAGATAAAAGTTTGGTCATCAGACTCCCATCTTTTTCTTTCAAATTTTGTTCTTGTTCTTTTTCTTCCTCTCTGCCTCCCTTCCATCCTTCCAATATTTAGTGGTTTCAATTCTGTAAGTATAAATCAGAGATCTCTAGTTTTGAGGGTTAGCTTTATCTAGAATAGAAAAGCTTTGGCTCAAGTCTCCATCCCAGGAGTCTGGAGTCTGGAGCTCCACTGGTATTTCTCCTTGGTATTTTTGCAGATTCGTAAAAGATGCATGTTCCTGTAGTTGCCTCTCATTCTAATTTCTTGTTCCTGCTGAGCTTCTTGCTCTTGAACATGTCTTGCTGCCTTTATCTCGTTTTTCTGTCCTGCATCATCTTGAAGGTTGTATGCAGCTCCCACTTTTTTCAAAAGTTCCTACAAACCCAGGCCCTTGCTTATAGTATATGTTTCAAAAGGGTTGGGAAACACACTGCAAATTAGAGATGATATTTTACTGACAGTTACGCACCCCTCGGCCCTTTCCATCATACAAATTTCTCTCTCACTCTCATCCTTAAGACTTTCAACCCTCTCATTCAACTGGGGGTCCTGTCTCTCTCAACTTTTTTCTCCTTTTCATGTTCCCTAAATCTCTTCCTTCAGTTACCAGTAAGCAGCCAATTTCTGAATTCTGATGACTTACCTAGCTAAAGCAATTTACCTCTTCTTTGTGCAAACCTTTTCCAGGGGCCCTCATCTTCCAAAATAAAATATTTTGATACTTTTTTTTTAACCAAATGAAAAGTTTGCTCTCCAAGAGACATTTTGTCTTCCTTCTGAATATCCTAGCTCAAAATATACTTTGCTTGTAAAAATAATAGTTTTCTTCCTTCCTATTACATCATCGGTAGGAGACTCACATCCATGCTGTACCATTTTATTTTATTTTCTGTTGGCTTCTAGAAATAAGGTGATATATAGTATAGAGTTCTTATAGTTATTCAGTTGGTTTTTAACCCTTATTTGTGCATTATTATGTTTTTCTTTTAAAAATCAAATGAACTCTTTCGGATCAATGAATAAAATCATTTTTATCTTAGAACTGGGTTGAAATCCACACTCTAAGATGAAACTATAAACTGAAGCAATCAGGTTTCATAGCCCCTTTATATTCATTTGGAGTCCTATATTTATGCTCCCACAAGTGTGGAAGAGATAGCAGGGCAAAATAAAGCAACGCTATCTGATCATGAAACCACATGGAGCCTAGACTGCAGGTCATAACATTTCTTTACTTCCCCATCAACTGGAGTTTCAGTTGATATGGATTTATATTGGATGAGCACCTGAGTCTCTTCTCTGTTCGTCTCCCTGCCTTTCCTTCCTACCGCCCACCCTCAAGTTATTGCCCACCCCCAGGGTCCTGGTGTCACCCTAGTTTACCAGGTAAAGTTGAGGGCTCCTAGATGTTGTTCCTGGCACCATCCTAATGGCTATGGCTCCACAGAGTCCACTAGGCTGATGGGGAGAAAAAGCCACATCAGTGAAAGGAAAGAAAACCTCCCCCAGGCATGTATCATTCATGAATCACATGGGTTTGTAGCTGGGTAGCAGTGGGCTGACGGAAAAGGTGATACAAAAGCCAAGATCTGGTTTTCTAGGGCTTTGCCCATAGGAGGAGCTCACAGTCTGGTAGGTATTGGGAACAGTTATTTTGGAGCTGTGTGGAGTAGTGATCCTGTGCATTTGTTGGAGTGTTCACATTTATCAAACTTTCTGATTTTTGTAACATCCCAACAAATTTCCTCTCTCCACTAGTAATTACTGTGTAGGGTTCTAATTTTGCTTGGTGTCCAGACTGGCTTCTCCCCTGGGCAGTGTCCATGTTTGCTGTAATTGGATGATGCCACACAACCCACTGCTGTTGCCAGATTTCATTATGACTTGGCGTCTTCTGTATTAATTTCCCCACTTTGGGGCTGTTTCGCAGCAAGTGAGGCCAATTTCCTTTTCAATAGTGCAAATCTGTAGGCCCAATTTGAGCAGCGAGCTAAGTGGGTGCATTTGCTCAGCTGTAATTGACTGACAGTGCTCTCTTTGTTTGATTTGATTTTTTTTTTTTTTTTAAATGAGAGCTTGATCCCAAGAGGCAGCTGGCATTCACTGGAAGCCAGAGGACTCATCCTTGGAAAGCCCAGGAATACATCTGGGCAGCTGGTTTTGTCTAGAATTATTTTGTTCTAGTTTAAGTTGTTGGGGAATGAGATGCCAGGTCTGTAGTCTCCTCTGCAGCTCTCACCCCACTGGACCAAGAGACCTTTGTGGTCCAGTCACTGGAGGAATCTGGAGTCAGAAGGATGTAGGAGGGTGTGAATAGATTTACCAAGTAAAATACAAGATGCCCAGTTAAATTTGAATTCCAAAAAAACAACAAATAATCTCTAGCGTATCTCATGCAATATTTGCCCAATACTTTTTAGTATAGGTATGACCCTTGCAATTTCTGGGAAGAATTGCATGGTACATACTTATACTAAAACATTATTCATCAATTATCTGAGATTCAAATTTAACTGGGTATCCTGTATTTTTATTTGCTAAATCTGGTAACCCTAGTTGTGTATGATATGAAAGGGTAAGTGCAGTTGGGATTACTGTAAAAAAGCCAGGAGGATGAAGGGGTAAAATCCAAACCCAAGGGGGAAAGAAGGTTCCAATGGATTATTTGAAAAAGAGGAGCACACCCATGAAAAACTCACTTAATTGGCACAAAATAAAAATAAACATAGCTCATGGGAACCAAATTTGCTATTTTAGGCTTCCTAGCAACAGTAAAACAGGACGAGTTGGTTTCTTAATGATTCATATCCCCCCTTAGACATTAGTGATGCCAAGAAGTAAAAGCAGATTAATCATTTCTGATTTGGCAACACAGAGACCAATAAGTGTGCATCACATTTACCTGGAGGGCTTGTGAAAACACAAATCGCTGAGCTGCATGCTGAGTTTCTGACTCAGTAGTTCTGGTGTGGGGCTGGGAATTTTGTGTTTCTAACAAGTTCCCAGTTGATGCGGATGTGGCTGGTCTGGGCACTACATTTGGGGCATTTTGGTTTAAACTTGTGCTATCAAATACAGTGGCCGCTAGTTCTTGAAATATGGTTAGTCTGAATTAAGATATGTCACGTAAAAACACACCAGGTTTTGAAGATGTAGTATGAGGAATGAATGTATAGTATCTCCATAGTACTTTAAAAATATTATCATTTTGACTACACATTAAAAAGATATCTTGGATATACTGGGTTAAGATATATTATTAAAGTTAATTTTACCTGTTTCTCTTTTTTTAAAAAAATATGGCTACCAGAAAATGTAAAATTACACAAATGTAAATTACACATTTGTAATTTAACTGGGTGTCCTATTAACTCAGTTATTTCTATTGGCTGGTGCTCTTTCAGGCCACCATTTGGGTCTAAATCTGGACATCCATAAATTAGTGTGAAGGAGATAGGTGAGAATGCCTTGAAATTTTGTGACGCGTTCTTGAGTTTACTATCTCTTCTAAGACTTACTAAATTATCTCCTTTGGGGATGTCTTTTGAAAAGTTAAACATATTCCAGCATCCTGGTTCTTGATGCAAGTAGGCTTTGCAGGGAGCCCAAGTAGTGGTAGGGCGGGCTGTGAAAGGCAGGCTTTATCCTGGGAAGGTGCGAGAGAGGACCAGCTGTTACGCCCTGCTCAGGGACCTCTGCTCTGATAAAAGGGAGATGGTCACCATCAGAAAAGTGACCACTTCTGTCCCTACAATTGCCTCCTTGCCCTGTTTTTGCTATTTGCTGGATTGGAAAAAGAACTCAGTGATGGTGGAATCTATAAATAAACATGGGATGGCCAGTCCCTAAGAGGTCCCCCTTTCCTCCCTTTTCTCTCTCTAGTCAAAACTCAGCAAGAAGCCTGGGTCCAGGTCTGGGTTCTACAGCTAATAAGGACATGCTGAACTTGAACAAGATTAGAAAGAAAGCCCCAGAGAAGGTTAAAGCATCAGAAAATTGAATTTCTGACAAAAGGCCAACGTCGGACTATTTCCTTTGGAAAAGAAAAGCCTTCAAGTACCCGAAAGGTTACTCTACAGAGGTTGTAGATAATTGTACTGCCTCTACCAAGAATAAAACTGGTGGAAAAACATTTAAACTGCTACTTGGGGGATTTGGTTTTCAGGCAAAGAAGAATTTCCTGACACCAAGAATAGTTTATCACTGGAAGACTTTCTGTTATTGTCTACCCAGCCCTTTGCCTCACATTTCTTGCCTATACTGCAATGACATTTGTGGGTGATTTCCACTCCCTAGGTATGGATGGGATCAGGAATTATGCCCTGAGATGTAGTGGAAGGCTTGGTGTCATTTTGGCCAGGGAAAAGATGCCAGAAGGCATACCTATTGGTCCTTGCCCAATTTCTGATTCCCAACCTTTGTAATCTTCCCTCTTGCAATTGATTATAGTTACCCAGGTTTTTAGTTTAAAACATTAAGTCAGCTTAACCAGAATAGGAATTTATTAGAAGATTGTAAGCAGTGGTGGGCTGGAGCCTGTATAAGCTCCAGAGCCTCAGATGGGTGGACTTAAATTGTTATAATTCCAGGAACTTTGTAAACTGGTTGGTGTCACATTGTTAGCTTGAAATCAGCCATGGTAGGGGTATTTACACATGGAAATTGGCAAACAATACAATTCAGAGCTCTCTGCCTCATCTTGCCCCAGGAGAGCCAGTTGTTAAGCATTAGCACCCATAGCCAGATGTTCAGTAGCATAACAAATTCTTCCTGTGCTCATGTCACATCCCCTTGGTTGACCTCTGTCTGATGTTAGCTGTGGTGTAGTAGTCAGTTCAGCTGCCCACAAATTGCATCTCAACCCATGTCCTCTGTCTGCATGCTCTTCTCTGACTCAGGGCTTCTCCTGAGGCCATGAAGTTTGCCCAGTTCTTACAGAGGGCAGCCTGGCAGTACTGGGGAGTCAACACTTCCAAGTGCAACCTTAACAAATGGGGTTGGAAGCCAGGGGATAGATGCTTCAGACATTTATCCTTTGGAGGGAGAATTTTGCATTTCATTCTGCATGATTCTTCAGTGGGTCCCCACTAGGACTGAGCCCCAGCAACTCATTAACTTTTCTTCCTTTTCTGTTTTACTCTCCTCTTTCCTTTACTCCTGATTCCTGGGATCACCAAATAAACTACTTGCACCCATATGCGAGCCTTAGGCTCTGCTTTTGAGGGAACTCAAATTGAGACAGTTAGCTCAGAGAGTCCTTAGAGGGGCCAGAAAATCAGGCTGGAGGCCACATAGCCAGAAATGATGGCCCACGTTGTCCACAGAGCTGGGTGTGGACACTGCTGCCACCCCCATTGGCCACAGAGATGTCACTGCTGATCTTGGGCACTAAACATTACTGCTAGAAGCTCTGTCACTGCCTGTGGAAACCAGATATAGTTGCTTCTACTCTTGACAGGTGCTTCTTTAATCCGTTAGCTTCTGGCTAAAGCCTACAGTGATTGAAGACGAGTGTCTAATTTGTGGGACCTAGATCACATCACATTTACACTTCCTTTATAGCTGTAAGGAAGATTGGGATGTAAGTGTTTCAGTCATTTCTTGCTGTGTAGTGAACTGCCCTCAAGTGAAGTTGCTTGTAACAACTATTTTATTTGCTCATGATTAATGAGTAGCAGGTTGTGCTGGGCTTAGCCGGACAGTTCGTTCACCTTTCTTGCCTGGAGTCACTCATGTGGCTGCACCACCTGGCCACTCTCCCAGGCCTGGATGGTCTATGGTGGCCTCACTTCCATGACTGGTGGGTTGGTCTTGTTGTCTGGGCTTCTCTTTCTGCATTGGCTTTCATCTTTAAGGAGACTATCCTAGGTTCCCTCCCATGGCAGCACTGAGTTCCCAGAGGGTGATAATGGAAATTGCAACATCTCTTGAGGCCTAGGTTTCAAAGTCACAAAACATTACCTATGCCCAGACTCAAGGGGTCAGGTAATAGATACCAGCTCCTGATGGGAGGAAAAGCAAAATCACATTGCAAAGGGACAGGCAAATGGGGATAAGAGGATTATTGTGGTCATGCTGCTAACAATCAGTGTTTTCCACAAGGGAAGACAGGAATTCATAGGGTGGAGAATTCCCTACTATAGAGAAGACATTCAAAGGTGTTGGGTGGGTCAAAGGAGTGACACATGTTCACTCTAATTGGCTTTCTCCTGAGTTGAGTGATTGCATCTCCCATTCTTATCCCCAGACCTCTCCTGGGCTACTGATCTGCTAGAGGGACCCCTTCCTGCTTCCAGTCTCAAAGGTGCGTGGCCAGAGAGGGATTGAGGCTGGCTTTGTGACCCACAGGGCCCTGAGTGGATGCGGCACAGAAACTGTACAGGACTGGAGTCTGATGATGAATTTCACTTTCGAATAATTAAAATGAGAGTTCTTAATAAGGCATTGTTTAGAAGAAACACACTGATTTGTGTAGGCATATACTGTTTATTAACATTTAATAATTCAAAAAAAATTGTGAATACTGACTCTTAGAATTGGACCAAGGCCTGAACCAGTGATTAATCTTGCTTAAATTATTGACTTTCTGGCCAGGCGCGGTGGCTCACGCCTGTAATCCCAGCACTTTGGGAGGCCGAGGCGGGTGGATCACGAGGTCAGGAGATTGAGACCATCCTGGCTGACACGGTGAAACCCCGTCTCTACTAAAAATACAAACAAAATTAGCTGAGTGTGGTGGTGGGCGCCTGTAGTCCCAGCTACTCGGAAGGCTGAGGCAGGAGAATGGCGTGAACCCGGGAGGCGGAGCTTGCAGTGAGCCGAGATCGAGCCACTGAACTCCAGCCTGGGCGACAGAGCGAGACTCCGTCTCAAAAAAAAAAAAAAAAAAATTATTGACTTTCTTCACAGGGGAGTATGATAATTAGACAGGAAGAGGGAGGAAAATGAGGAAGGGAAGCTAATGCTTCTGGGGGTTGATGTTGTGGCAGGCGCTAGCCTGGGCACTGGCTCATGCTTGCATTGCTATCTCCCTGCCTTGCCTATGAGATGGGAAAACCAAGCCTCAGAAAGTTTGCACATCTTGACCAAGGTCAAGACTAAGACTACATGACACAGTGAATCAAGATTCACATTTGTCTGATTCCAAAACCTTTGGTTTCTGCACCTACTGTTCTTTCTACCAGGAGATAAAATTTCAGCGCCTGCCAGAGGTTTCTCTAAAGAGGTCACTCATCTACTGGTGTGTTTGCTGTTTAAGGGCTTGTGCTCTAGAGTCAGAACAGACCTAGATTTTCTAATTCTGATTCTGCTACTTGGGAACTCTGATCTCAACTTCTTAGATTCTCAGTTTCCTCATCTGTAAAATGGGAATCATAATAGTAAGTCTCTACGATGTTAGTAAGCATTTAGCATGGTGCCTGAGCCAGTACATTATGGTGATACCAACTGTTATTGTTAATAATAACTATTAGCAATTAGTTTCCTTTCCTATGTTTTATGGTCTGTTTAATACTGTTTAGTCAAACTGAAAAAATATTGTTGATTTAGTTTTTGGGGTAATTATATGCGCTGACTATGGTACAATTGGTGGAGTTCCTGTCTAGATAATTTAATTTGGTTATTAGGTGCTTAAATTCTTGTTGAAATGAATTGTGAAAAAATATCCTTGAAAGCATTGTTTCAGCTGTTTAATGATATGTTTAGTAGAGATGTGATAATGATGGAACTGGATTAATTATGGGGTCCTCCAATGGATTGTTTGGTAGTAAATTTTCAGATAAGTCCAAGTGTCAGATGAACGATTTGAATTTCAAGTTTACCTGTAGCAGCATGAGAGATGGAACAGGTCATTTCTGAAGTAAGACTTGTAAAAACAAAGTATCTGAGTCTTTCAGGATGCAGAAGTTGATATCATTAAACTGCAAAGGAAAGAGAAGGAAGAGTTGTGCATCACTGATTTACATTTATTTCTCTCTTGGCAAAACTCACACGGGCCTTCGTGGGAAACATTCTGCATAATCGTAATCACCAAAATCTATTTAATGTTCACTGGTTTCCAGGCACCATGCTAAGTACTTTATGTGTATTGTCTTATTTATTCCTTGCATGAAACCTAAACCAGTAGAAACTATAAGCTCTTCTCTGTCTACGCACAAAGAAGGTAGTCTTTTACTCAGAAAGCCTAAGTAACTTGCTCAAGATCACACAGCTCAAAAAGCGATAGGATGGATATAAACCCAGGCCAACTGACTGCAGACCCCTCACTTTTATCCTAACCAAAACTTGTGAATGAAAGTCCTTTGTTGGCAATGAGATCCCTGTTGACTGAGGAATAAGGAATGGTCTTCAGTATGTATCAGGCACAGTTTAATGTCTATGCTTAAAAGTGTCCCCTTACTTCCTTGCTCTTAAGAGAGATGGAGGGGAAGCCAGAGTTTCCTGCTGGATATGAACAGGAGGCATGTAGCCCAATTGCTACTGGCAGCTAGCCATAACATGGAGGAAAGCTGGCCTTAGGCTGAGGCAAATGCTGCAAACAGCGGAGTGGGGAAATGGGAAATTCCTGGGTTTTTGATGACATCAATGGATTGACCCAGAAGCCAGCTCTGTTTCTGAACTTTGGCTAATGTAATCTATTTCCTTATTGAATATGGCAGAGACAGCTAGTTGCCTCTCCAATATCATTCTTTCCTCTAACCAAACCCCAATTTTGTTCAGTGTGGCCATTGCCAGTTAAAGCCTTGTATTTCTCTGTCCCTTTTGTGTGGAGTGGCTGTGCAAAATATTCTGGCCAATGAGATATAAATAGAAACCCATACTGGGCATTTCTAGGAAAGTTATGCTTTTCTGATAAAGGCGCTACTTCTTCCTTCCTGATTCCTGGAATACTGGTGGCTGGAACTGGATGCATGAGGAAAAACAAGAGAACTGTGGAGACCTGGGCTCTAGGCTGCCAAAGTAATGCTGGGAGGCAAGCTTCATGTTATGTGAGATAAAAGAAAACTTTGATATGTTTAAGGCAGTGTTTCCTTGTCTTTGATATCGGCATAGAAATGAAATTCTTTGTGAGTTTTTTTTGTTTTTTGTTTTTGAGACAGGGTCTCACTCTATCACCCAGACTGGAGTGCAGTGGCATGATCTCGGCTCACTGCAACCTCTGCCTCCTGGGTTCAAGCGATCCTCCCATCTCAGCCTCCCAAGTATCTGGGATTACAGGCACCCACCACCATACCTTGCTAATTTTTTTTTTGCGTTTTTAATAGAGACGGGGTTTCACCATGTTGGCCAGGCTGGTCTCGAACTCCTGACCTCAAGTAATCTGCCTACCTAAGCCTCCCAAAGTGCTGGGATTACAGGCGTGAGCCACTGCGCCTGGCCTACAAATACAATTCTTAGCCCAGAAATTGAAATATTTCCTTAATGTGAATCCTTTATTGGTGTTCTGGCTATCTATTGCTGTATAACAAACTATCCCTAAAACCTAGTGCCTTACATCTATTTTATTATTTTTCATGTTTCTATGGGTAAGAAATTTGGAAGAGCCACAGAGAAGACAGCTCATCTGTGTTTCAGAATGTTTGGGGCCTCAGATGGGAGGACTGGAGTGGATGGAGCCCAGGACATTCAAGGTGGTTTCTTGATTCACATATGGCACTTTAGCAATGTCCCCACATGGCCTCTGTCTATCAGCATAACCTGGTCTTACATGGTGGCTTAGGGCTCCAAGAAGGAGAAAGCAGAAAGTGCCAATCCTTTTAAAGGCTGTGCCCAGAGCTGGTACTGTATCTCCACCACTCCATTTGATTCCTCACAGCTGCACAGATTGAAGGGAGTAGAGAACTAGTCTTCACTTTTTGATGGGAGGAGGGAAGGAATTGATGGTGGCTGTCTTTGGAGACAAGCATCACACTTGGTAAATCGGGAAAGAAGGATTTGTGGATTTGTAGGCAACTCCCCCTTTTTAGATATAAAGGATAGTCTTAGAACTTAACCTCTATCTGCAAAGAGTTCGGTGCTTCCTTGTGGGTTATATGGTGCTATTTGGCTCCTTATGTTTTTCATCATAAGGCAAGACTGACAATTTGCCATTTTGCCATGGAACATTTGCAACGTTGGATGCCAGTGGTGGATCAGAGAATGAGGATCTGGGAGGGGTGTGTGTGAGTGAAATTAGTCTTTCACTAAGAAGGAGAGAGATAATTTACGATTGAGTGTGTTGGAGTGAATTAATGAAGAAAGAACCTGCTAGTTGGTATTTGAGCCCAGAAATAATGGGGACTTGGTTGCCATCTGAGAGATGTTGAATCAAAGGGTGTTTCCTAATCACCTACCACCAGCCCGGTACCGTGCAGCTATGAACATGGCAGATGTGGGTCCCTTTACATGTTCAGTAAGGAAATGGGGTCTTTATAAGATGAAGAGGTCAGAGTTATTTCCAGTTATAGGGGTTTCAATAAGTTACAAACGGAATTAAAGACAAAAACTGTAGTAGATTTCAACGCTTGCATTTAACAAATGAATACTTTGAATGTCAAACACCTAAACAAGTAAACGCAAACCAGACTAAGCCAGTGACTGTGTGTGCCCTTAAGCGGAGGAAGAACTAAGGTTTTTGATCTCAGGCCCATGTGGCAGGCCTCGCAGATTCTAGACATGGGTCTCTAGTGCCAGAAGCAAAGGGATAATGGAACTTTTTAAAAAGTTGACCCTAAAACCCGAGGCTCATGTGGTAGTAGAAGGGTTGACAAGGATTAAGACGCAGCCTGCATTGCCCAGGGAGCAGTTGTCTTGGTGGACTCCACTCCTGAACCAGAGCTTGGTTGAGACTGATGCAGGTTGATATGGTTTAGATTTGGGTCCCTGCCCAAATTTCATGTTGAATTGTAATCCCCAGTGTTGGAGGAGGGGCCAGGTGATAGGTGATTGGATCATGGGGATGAACTTCCGCTTTGTTGGTCATGTGATAGTCAGCAAGTTGCCACGAGATCTCTTTGTTTGCAAGTGTGTAGCACTTCCCCTTTCACTGTCTTTCTCCTGCTCTGGTCAAGTAAGGTATGCCTCCTTCCTCTTTGCTTTCTGTCATGTTTGTAAGTTTCCTGTGGCCTTCCCAGCCATGCTTTCTGTACAGCTTGCAGAACCATGAGCCAATTAAACCTCTTTTCTTTATAAATTATGCAGTCTCAGGTAGCTCTTTATAGCAATGTAAGAATGACCTAATCCACAGGTGTTGTCACAGGCTGACCATGAGAGACCCTACAGACAATCTTGTGACAGAGCTGGAGAGGGTCCTGGGAGAAGACTGTCATGGTTGGGAGTAGACTTTTATAAAGCCACCCTTCACAAGTGCCTATTTGCATTCACTGACCATGAAATTATATTCAATTTCTACTGCCAGGCACTGGGTGGGAGCCTTTTCTTGCCCATGGTTTAGAGAACACAGAGTGGGTGAGAAATCTCTCTTAGTCTATTTTCTATTAATCAACCCTAAAAGGAGACTTATGTGCTTGTTTATAGGTGGGGAGGGTGTTTATTTATGGTATCAGTCTTCTTCAGGTTTAAACTAGAAATTCTGGGCTCATCCATAATACTTCTGTCTTTCAAAAAAACTTTATTTTATACTACCCTCACTAGAGGGAGCAAACAGGGAGACAGATTGATGGAAACATGCATGGATGGTTACAGGTTGAGGACAAAGATGCTACAATGAGGGTGTGGGCAGATAAATTGGCATTAGGGCTCCCCTGCCAACCACTGAGCTGCATGGGATGGCCTGTGCTTCTAAGAAATGACTCCTGCTGGCCAGGCCCCAAATCCTTTGCTTGATTGTGCATTTTGGTTTTGTTGAGGCATGAGGCAGTTAGCCTTGAACCAAAATGGAGGAGATGGTTGCTGATGTTTGTGTCAATCAGGAGAGCATCTGGAGGCAGTCTGCCAGCATCTGTCTTATTCCAGGCCACAGAGGAACCCAGGGCTGGTTGGAAGACGGTCTGGGGGCACTCCTGGCTTCCCCTGTATGAAGAAGGGTAGAGTAGTCTATTTTGTGTTGCTATAAAGGAATAGCTGAGGCTGGGCGATTTGTAAAGAAAAGCAGTTTATTGGGCTCATGGTTCTTCAGGCTGTACAAGAAGCATGACACTAACATCTGCTTCTGATGAGGGTCTCAGGGAACTTCTAATCATGGCATAAGGGGAACGGCAGCCAGTGCATCACATGGCAAGAAAGAAAGCAAGAAAGAGAGGGGATGGAGGTGCCAGACTCTTTAACAACCAGAACTTGTGGGAACTAACAGTGAGAACACACCCAATCCTGCAAGAATGGCTTCAAGCTGTTCATGAGGGATGCACCCCCATGACTCAAACATCTCCCACCAGGCCCCACCTCCAATGTTAGGTATCAGATTTCAACATGAGATTTGGAGGGGACAAATGCCCGAACTATGTCAACTGGCAATTCATTGCTTACCTCTCCTGAGCTTGAAAGAGGGAAATAGATTTATTTTCAGAAAGATACTCCAGGACCAGGATTGGCCCAGAGGCCACATCACTGTGGGAGGTAGAGAGGAGCAAAAAGGGGAAATACTCTCTCCAAAAGCACCAGCCCACTGCCTATCTTTCTGCTATTAGAGGTGCATTCCTTTGACCCTTCCAGTTTTTCCCAACCTCAGGAGTCTTCTACTGAAATGCAACTACCTTCAAAAACTGATATTTTAAATCTGTGCCTCTCCAATTGCCACATGCAGTGGTATAAATGGGGATGGAGAAGACCATGTGATAAAGGTAACACAGTCACCTGCCCCAGCAGAGGTTGCCATTTGCCTAGTAAGAAATGCACAGCTGGGCGTGGTGGCTCATGCCCGTAATCCCAGCACTTTGGGAGGCTGAGGCGGGCGGATCACGAGGTCAGGAGATTGAGACCATCCTGGCTAACACGGTGAAACCCCGTCTCTACTAAAAATACAAAAAATTAGCTGGGTGTGGTGGCAGGCCCCTGTAGTCCCAGCTACTTGGGAGGCTGAGGCAGGAGAATGGCATGAACCCGGGAGGTGGAGCTTGCAGTGAGCCGAGACTGTGCCACTGTACTCCAGCCTGGGCAACAGAGCAAGACTCCATCTCAAAAAAAAAAAAAAAAGAAATGCACAGTATTCTTTCCATATTAAAATTAGCCCAGATGCAGTGTAACACAGCACACACTTGCATGAGTGTTTGAGATGTATCTTTAAAGAACCCAGAACACCATGTCACAGGGTCAGCCTTTTTTTGCAATAAGGGATATGCAGTTACGCTTATGTGATTAGAGCAATTGCATCTTGAATTAGTCCTCTGCTGAGATCAGGGCTTTGTGGGAATCCTTCAAAGACCACAGCAGTGGGGGGTGGAGGGGAGGACATCAGACAGAGTTGCCTAAGTGGGAGCCATTGAAGAAAGGATTCTTAACTTTCCTTTTATCATCTGAAGTAAATTTCACTGATTTTCTTAGGACTAGTCCAGACTAGGACTGTGCACTAGCTTTCAAAAGCCCAATTACCTGGTTGGTATTAGCTACAAGCATACCTCAGGAATATCATGAATATCACAATGAAGAAAGCCACCCCAATTTTTTGGTTTCCCAGTGCATACATAAAGGTAATGTTTATACTACACTGTAGTCTATTCAGTGTGTGATAGCATTATGCCTAGAAAAACAATGTATGTACCTCAATTTAAAAATACTCTGATGCTAAAAAATGCTAATGATCATCTGAGCCTTCAGTGAGTTGTAATCTTTTTACTTTTGTGGAAGCTCTTACCTTGATGTTGATGGCTGCTGATTGATCAGGATGGTGGTTGCTGAAGGCTCAGGTAATTTCTTAAAACAATAGTAAAGTTTGCCACATGAATTGACTTTTCCTTTCACAAAAAATTTCTTTGTAGCATGTAATGCTGTTTGATAGCATTTTACTTGGAGTAAAATTTCTTTTTATTTATTTATTTATTTATTTATTTATTATTATTATTATTATTATACTTTAGGTTTTATGGTACATGTGCGCAATGTGCAAGTTAGTTACATATGTATACATGTGCCATGCTGGTGCGCTGCACCCACTAACTCGTCATCTAGCATTAGGTATATCTCCCAATGCTATCCCTCCCCCCTCCCCCCACCCCACAACAGTCCCCGAAGTGTGATGTTCCCCTTCCTGTGTCCATGTGTTCTCATTGTTCAATTCCCACCTATGAGTGAGAATATGTGGTGTTTGGTTTTTTGTTCTTGTGATAGTTTACTGAGAATGATGATTTCCAATTTCGTCCATGTCCCTACAAAGGACATGAACTCATCATTTTTTATGGCTGCATAGTATTCCATGGTGTATATGTGCCACATTTTCTTAATCCAGTCTATCATTGTTGGACATTTGGGTTGGTTCCAAGTCTTTGCTATTGTGAATAATGCCGCAATAAACATACGTGTGCATGTGTCTTTATAGCAGCATGATTTATAGTCCTTTGGGTATATACCCAGTAATGGGATGGCTGGGTCAAATGGTATTTCTAGTTCTAGATCCCTGAGGAATCGACACACTGACTTCCACAAGGGTTGAACTAGTTTACAGTCCCACCAACAGTGTAAAAGTGTTCCTATTTCTCCACATCCTCTCCAGCCCCTGTTGTTTCCTGACTTTTTAATGATTGCCATTCTAACTGGTGTGAGATGGTATCTCATTGTGGTTTTGATTTGCATTTCTCTGATGGCCAGTGATGGTGAGTATTTTTTCATGTATTTTTTGGCTGCATAAATGTCTTCTTTTGAGAAGTGTCTGTTCATGTCCTTCGCCCACTTTTTGATGGGGTTGTTTGTTTTTTTCTTGTAAATTTGTTGGAGTTCATTGTAGATTCTGGATATTAGCCCTTTGTCAGATGAGTAGGTTGCGAAAATTTTCTCCCATTTTGTAGGTTGCCTGTTCACTCTGATGGTAGTTTCTTTTGCTGTGCAGAAGCTCTTTAGTTTAATTAGATCCCATTTGTCAATTTTGGCTTTTGTTGCCATTGCTTTTGGTGTTTTAGACATGAAGTC
The DNA here is from genome assembly GCF_028885625.2 of Pongo pygmaeus. Classification (NCBI taxonomy): domain Eukaryota; kingdom Metazoa; phylum Chordata; class Mammalia; order Primates; family Hominidae; genus Pongo; species Pongo pygmaeus. Next base: position 120,365,402 of record NC_072384.2, read on the forward strand.
CTTGCCCATGCCTATGTCCTGAATGGTAATGCCTAGGTTTTCTTCTAGGGTTTTTATGGTTTTAGGTCTAACATTTAAGTCTTTAATCCATCTTGAATTAATTTTTGTATAAGGTGTAAGGAAGGGATCCAGTTTCAGCTTTCTCCATATGGCTAGCCAGTTTTCCCAGCACCATTTATTAAATAGGGAATCCTTTCCCCATTTCTTGTTTTTGTCAGGTTTGTCAAAGATCAGATAGTTGTAGATATGTGGCGTTATTTCTGACGGCTCTGTTCTGTTCCATTGATCTATATCTCTGTTTTGGTACCAGTACCATGCTGTTTTGGTTACTGTAGCCTTGTAGTATTGTTTGAAGTCGGGTAGCGTGATGCCTCCAGCTTTGTTCTTTTGGCTTAGGATTGACTTGGCGATGCGGGCTCTTTTTTGGTTCCATATGAACTTTAAAGTAGTTTTTTCCAATTCTGTGAAGAAAGTCATTGGTAGCTTGATGGGGATGGCACTGAATCTGTAAATTACCTTGGGAAGGATGGCCATTTTCACGATATTGATTCTTCCTACCCATGAGCATGGAATGTTCTTCCATTTGTTTGTATCCTCTTTTATTTCCTTGAGCAGTGGTTTGTAGTTCTCCTTGAAGAGGTCCTTCACATCCCTTGTAAGTTGGATTCCTAGGTATTTTATTCTCTTTGAAGCAATTGTGAATGGGAGTTCACTCATGATTTGGCTCTCTGTTTGTCTGCTATTGGTGTATAAAAATGCTTGTGATTTTTGTACATTGATTTTGTATCCTGAGACTTTGCTGAAATTGCTTATCAGCTTAAGGAGATTTTGGGCTGAGACAATGGGGTTTTCTAGATATGCAATCATGTCGTCTGCAAACAGGGACAATTTGACTTCCTCTTTTCCTAATTGAATACCCTTTATTTCCTTCTCCTGCCTAATTGCCCTGGCCAGAACTTCCAACACTATGTTGAATAGAAGTAGTGAGAGAGGGCATCCCTGTCTTGTGCCAGTTTTCAAAGGGAATGCTTCCAGTTTTTGCCCATTCAGTATGATATTGGCTGTGGGTTTGTCATAGATAGCTCTTATTATTTTGAGATACGTCCCATCAATACCTAATTTATTGAGAGTTTTTAGCATGAAGGTTTGTTGAATTTTGTCAAAGGCCTTTTCTGCATCTATTGAGATAATCATGTGGTTTTTGTCTTTGGTTCTGTTTATATGCTGGATTACATTTATTGATTTGCGTATATTGAACCAGCTTTGCATCCCAGGGATGAAGCCCACTTGATCATGGTGGATAAGCTTTTTGATGTGCTGCTGGATTCTGTTTGCCAGTATTTTATTGAGGATTTTTGCATCAATGTTCATCAAGGATATTGGTCTAAAATTCTCTTTTTTTGTTGTGTCTCTGCCCGGCTTTGGTATCAGGATGATGCTGGCCTCATAAAATGAGTTAGGGAGGATTCCCTCTTTTTCTATTGATTGGAATAGTTTCAGAAGGAATGGTACCAGCTCCTCTTTGTACCGCTGGTAGAATTCGGCTGTGAACCCATCTGGTCCTGGACTTTTTTTGGTTGGTAAGCTAGTGATTATTGCCACAATTTCAGCTCCTGTTATTGGTATATTCAGAGATTCAACTTCTTCCTGGTTTAGTCTTGGGAGGGTGTATGTGTTGAGGAATTTATCCATTTCTTCTAGATTTTCTAGTTTATTTGCATAGAGGTGTTTGTAGTATTCTCTGATGGTAGTTTGTATTTCTGTGGGATTGGTGGTGATAACCCCTTTATCATTTTTTATTGCATCTATTTGGTTCTTCTCTCTTTTTTTCTTTATTAATCTTGCTAGCAGTCTATCAATTTTGTTGATCCTTTCAAAAAACCAGCTCCTGCATTCATTAATTTTTTGAAGGGTTTTTTGTGTCTCTATTTCCTTCAGTTCTGCTCTGATGTTAGTTATTTCTTGCCTTCTGCTAGCTTTTGAATGTGTTTGCTTTTGCTTTTCTAGTTCTTTTAATTGTGATGTTAGGGTGTCAATTTTGGATCTTTCCTGCTTTCTCTTATGGGCATTTAGTGCTATAAATTTCCCTCTACACACTGCTTTGAATGCATCCCAGAGATTCTGGTATGTTGTGTCTTGGTTCTCGTTGGTTTCAAAGAACATCTTTATTTCTGCCTTCATTTCATTATGTACCCAGTAGTCATTCAGGAGCAGGTTGTTCAGTTTCCATGTAGCTGAGCGGTTTTGAGTGAGATTCTTAATCCTGAGCTCTAGCTTGATTGCACTGTGATCTGAGAGATAGTTTGTTATAATTTCTGTTCTTTTACATTTACTGAGGAGGGCTTTACTTCCAAGTATGTGGTCAATTTTGGAATAGGTGTGATGTGGTGCTGAAAAAAATGTATATTCTGTTGATTTGGGGTGGAGAGTTCTGTAGATGTCTATTAGGTCCACTTGGTGCAGAACTGAGTTCAATTCCTGGGTATCCTTGTTGACTTTCTGTCTTGTTGATCTGTCTAATGTTGACAGTGGGGTGTTAAAGTCTCCCATTATTAATGTGTGGGAGTCTAAGTCTCTTTGTAGGTCACTCAGGACTTGCTTTATGAAACTGGGTGCTCCTGTATTGGGTGCATATATATTTAGGATAGTTAGCTCTTCTTGTTGAATTAATCCCTTTACCATTATGTAATGGCCTTCTTTGTCTCTTCTGATCTTTGTTGGTTTAAAGTCTGTGTTATCAGAGACTAGGATTGCAACCCCTGCCTTTTTTTGTTTTCCATTTGCTTGGTAGATCTTCCTCCATCCTTTTATTTTGAGCCTATGTGTGTCTCTGCACGTGAGATGGGTTTCCTGAATACAGCACACTGATGGGTCTTGAGTCTTTATCCAATTTGCCAGTCTGTGTCTTTTAATTGGAGCATTTAGCCCATTTACATTTAAAGTTAATATTGTTATGTGTGAATTTGATCCTGTCATTATGATGTTAGCTGGTTATTTTGCTCGTTAGTGGATGCAGTCTCTTCCTAGTCTCGATGGTCTTTACATTTTGGCATGATTTTGCAGTGGCTGGTACCGGTTGTGCCTTTCCATGTTTAGCGCTTCCTTCAGGAGCTCTTTTAGGGCAGGCCTGGTGGTGACAAAATCTCTCAGCATTTGCTTGTCTGTAAAGTATTTTATTTCTCCTTCACTTATGAAGCTTAGTTTGGCAGGATATGAAATTCTGGGTTGAAAATTCTTTTCTTTAAGAATGTTGAATATTGGCCCCCACTCTCTTCTGGCTTGTAGAGTTTCTGCCGAGAGATCCGCTGTTAGTCTGATGGGCTTCCCTTTGAGGGTAACCCGACCTTTCTCTCTGGCTGCCCTTAACATTTTTTCCTTCATTTCAACTTTGGTGAATCTGACAATTATGTGTCTTGGAGTTGCTCTTCTCAAGGTATATCTTTGTGGCGTTCTCTGTATTTCCTGAATCTGAATGTTGGCCTGCCTTGCTAGATTGGGGAGGTTCTCCTGGATAATATGCTGCAGAGTGTTTTCCAACTTGGTTCCATTCTCCCTGTCACTTTCAGGTACACCTATCAGACGTAGATTTGGTCTTTTCACATAGTCCCACATTTCTTGGAGGCTTTGCTCGTTTCTTTTTATTCTTTTTTCTCTAAAATTCCCTTCTCGCTTCATTTCATTCATTTCATCTTCCATGGCTGATACCCTTTCTTCCATTTGATCGCATCAGCTCCTGAGGCTTCTGCACTCTTCACGTAGTTCTCGAGCCTTGGTTTTCAGCTCCATCAGCTCCTTTAAGCACTTCTCTGTATTGGTTATTCTAGTTATACATTCCTCTAAATTTTTTTCAAGGTTTTCAACTTCTTTGCCTTTGGTTTGAATATCCTCCCATAGCTCGGAGTAATTTGATCGTCTGAAGCCTTCTTCTCTCAGCTCGAAGTCGTTCTCTGTCCAGCTTTGTTCCGTTGCTGGTGAGGAACTGCATTCCTTTGGAGGAGGAGAGGCACTCTGCTTTTTAGAGTTTCCAGTTTTTCTGCTCTGTTTTTCCCCCATCTTTGTGGTTTTATCTACTTTTGGTCTTTGATGATGGTGATGTACAGATGGGTTTTTGGTGTGGATGTCCTTTCTGTTAGTTTTCCTTCTAACAGACAGGACCCTCAGCTGCAGGTCTGTTGGAGTACCCGGCCGGCCGTGTGGGGTGTTAGTCTGCCCCTGCTGGGGGGTGCCTCCCAGTTAGGCTGCTCGGGGGTCAGGGGTCAGGGACCCACTTGAGGAGGCAGTCTGCCCGTTCTCAGATCTCCAGCTGCATGCTGGGAGAACCACTGCTTTCCTCAAAGCTGTCAGACAGGGACATTTAAGTCTGCAGAGGTTACTGCTGTCTTTTTGTTTGTCTGTGCCCTGCCCCCAGAGGTGGAGCCTACAGATGCAGGCAGGCCTCCTTGAGCTGTGGTGGGCTCCACCCAGTTCAAGTTTCCTGGCTGCTTTGTTTACCTAAGTGAGCCTGGGCAATGGCGGGCGCCCCTCCCCCAGCCTCGCTGCTGCCTTGCTGTTTGATTTCAGACTGCTGTGCTAGCAATCAGTGAGACTCCGTGGGCGTAGGACCCTCTGAGCCAGGTGCGGGCTATAATCTCCTGGTGCACTGTTTCCTAAGCCCGTCGGAAAAGCACAGTACTCGGGTGGGAGTGGCCCGATTTTCCAGGTGCCGTCTGTCACCCCTGGAAAGGGAACTCCCTGACCCCTTGCGCTTCCCGAGTGAGGCAATGCCTCGCCCCTGCTTTGGCTGGCACATGGTGCGCTCACCCACTGACCTGCGCCCACTGTCTGGCACTCCCTGGTGAGATGAACACGGTACCTCCGATGGAAATGCAGAAATCACCCGTCTTCTGCGTCGCTCATGCTGGGAGCTGTAGACCGGAGCTCTTCCTATTCAGCCATCTTGGCTCCTCCCCCCTAATTTTCAAAATTTCTTTCAAAATAGGAGTCATTTCTCCCAAATCCTGCCATTGCTTTATCAATGAAGGTTATATAATATTCTAAATTCTTTTTATTCATTTCCACAATATTCACAGCATCTTCACCAGGAGTAGATTCCATCTCAAGAAGCCACTTTCTTTGCTCATCCATAAGAAGCTACTCTTCATCCATTCAAGTTTTACCATGAGATTGCAGCAACATCTTCAGGCCCCACTTCTAATTCTGGTTCTCTTGGTATTTCTATCACATCGCAGTGACTTCCTCCACTGAAGTCTTGAATCCCTCAACATCATTCATGAAGGTTGGAATAAATTTCTCTCAAACTCCTGTTCATATTGATATTTGACTTCTTTCCATGAATCACAACTGTCCTTAATGGCATCTGCAATGGTGAATCCTTTGCAATTTTCAATTTACTTTGTCCAGATCCACCTGAGGAATCACTATCTCTGGCAGGTATAGCCTTACATAATTTATTTATTAAATCATTAGACTTGAAGTAGAAATTACTCCTTGCTTCAGGGCCTCCAGAATGGATGTGATGTTAGAAGGCATGGAAACAAGATTAATCTCCTTGAACATCTCCAGCAGAGATGTTGGATGACCAGGTATATTGTCAATGAACAATAACATCTTAAAAGGAACGTTTTCTTCTGAACAGGTCTCAACAGTGGGCTTAAAATATTTAGTAAACCATGCTGTCAACAGATGTCACCCAGCATACAAATGGAATGTGTCGTTCCATTTATAGAGCACAGATAGAGTAGATTTAGTATAATTCTTAAGGTTCCTAAGAATGGTAAATGAGCATTGGCTTCAACTTAAGGTCACCAGCTGCATTAGCCCCTAACAAAACAGTAGCCTGTCATTTGATGCTTTGAGGCCGGGCATTGACTTCTTCTCTCGAGGTATGAAAGTCCTAATAAGATCTTCTTCCAATAGAAGGCTGTTCCATCTTCCTTGAAAATCTTTTGTTTAGTGTAGCCACCTTCATCTGTGATCTGAGCTAGATCCCCTGGATAACTTGCTGCAGCTTCTCCATCAGCACTTGCTGCTTCACCTTGCACCTTTATGTTAAGGAAATGGCTTCTTTCCTTTAACCTCATGAACCTCTGCTACCTTCTAACTTTTCTTCTGTAGGTTCCTTACCTCTTTCAGCCTTCACTGAATTGAAGAGATTTAGGGCCTTGCTTGGGAGGATTGCTTCCTTTGATTTAAAGGAATGTTGTGGCTGGTTTGATCTTCTATCCAGATCACTAAAACTTTCTCTGTATCAGCAATAAAGCTGTTGGCTTTCTTATCATTCATGTGTTCACTGGAATACCACTTTTAATTTTCCTCAAGAACTTTTCCTTTGCATTCATGACTTGACTGTTTGGTGCGAAAGGCCTATCTCAGCTTTCGACATGCCCTGCTCACTAATCATAATCATTTCTAGCTTTTGATTTAAAGGGAGAGATGTGAGATACTTCCTTTCACTTGAATACTTAGAGGTCATTATAGGGTAATTAATTATCCTACCTTCAGTATTGTTGTGTCTCAGGGGTTAGGGAGGCCTGAGGAGAATGGGAGAGACAGGGGAATGGCCAGTCAGTGGAGCAGTCAGAACGTACACATTTATTAAGCTCTCCATCTTGTATGAGCACAGTTCATGGCACCCCCCAAAAAATTACAATAGAAACATCAGAGATCACTGATTGCAGATCACCATAACAGTTATAATAATAACAAATCATTTGAAATATTGTGAGATTTACCAAAATGTGACACAGAGACAGGAAGTGAGTGCATGTTGTTGGAAAAAATGGTGCCGAGCAACTTGCTCAAAGCAGGATTGCCCAAAACCTTCAGTTTGTAAAAAATGCAATATATGGGAAGTGCAATAAAGTAACATGCAAAAAACACGATATGCTTGTATTTGAATATGTTTACGTGCAACCTAACTTTCAGTTGTCTCATTGCTTAGAATCTCAGAATCTATTGTCTGACCACAAGCCTCCCTTCTGTGGGACTTTCCTGTTTAGTTGGTCTACGTGGCCATCACCTGGGTGGCTGACCTGGGGCTTATTAATTCTGAAACCCTGACACCTCATTGATGCAGCTTATGCTAATTGTAGGTGCTGCTACAGCCTTGGTTCTATTTGTTCCTTTTTTCTCTTTTAGCTGAAACCTCAGGGGGACTGGTTTTGTCATGTTGCTCATTTCCATTTTTCATTGCTTTTCATTATTTCTGTGGTAGACACAGTGTCAGGCTGAAAAACGTGTGTTCCTATTTTTAACACAATCTAGGAAAATCCAGAAGAAAAGAAGACATAAGCATGATTTTTACTAAAACCTATACAGTTCTTCATTTTTCCCTGTGATATTTATTATTTATTTTTAAAACAAAGCCTTTGGAGCGTCTTAAGCAATTTAAACACACAAAAAAACAAAACAAAAACTGTCATACCTGCTCAGACATTGTTGAGCATGTGGTGTGAAAACAAAATGAAGCAATCGCTTACTCCAGCAGATTCCCATGCCTTGCTAAATACCCTAACAACTTGGCTACAAATATGACTACAGGGGACAAAGGGGACTTGGGTTGAACAAGACAACAAACAAACCAACCAACCCCACTGACTGGTTGACGAGATGGAGGATACACGATTACAGAATCAAAGTTGGGGGATATGATGAAATAGCAAAGAGCCACAACGGGCCGTGGTTCCCAGCTCTTACTCATTTTCTTTCTTTCTTTTTTTTTTTTTTGAGACAGAGTCTCACTCTGTTGCCCAGGCTGGAGTGCAGTGGTGCAATCTCAGCTTACTGCAACCCCTGCCTCCTGGGTTAAAGCAATTATCCTGCCTCAGCCTCCTGAGTAGCTGGGATTACAGGCGCCCACCGCCATGCCTGGCTAATTTTTGTATTTTTAGTAGAGACAGGGTTTCACCATGTTGGTCAGTCTGGTCTCGAACTTCTGACTTCAGGTGATCCACCTGCCTTGGCTTCCCAAAGTGCTGGGATTACAGGTGTGAGCCACCCCGCCCAGCCCTCTTATTCATTTTTAAGTTACTAGTGTGTGGTTGTTTGATAATGCGCATAGGACACTGTGGGGTGCTGACATCCAGAGAGAGTGACAGAGGTGTTGGAGTGGGGGTGCTATGTGGGGGAGAGCCGCAGTCTGGTGACAATACTGAGTATGTTACTGTGTGTTTTTGTGTGTCTTTGGAGCGAATGAACATGGCAGAAAAAGACCCTGGAAGGGGAGGTTGAGGTCAGACAAGGAAGGCCCTGAATGCCACATCAAGTTTGCCACGACCCTTACGTTCTGGTGACATTGGTGTTAGTCAAGGTTTCAACAGGCTCATAGTAGGATAAATTGAGAAGTTAATTAGAGGATCATTTGTAAAGGGGTGAGCATGGTGTGGGGAAACTCTTCAAGGTTAGTGCAGTCCTTGGATTTAAGAAAAGAGAGTGCAGGTATCACCTGCACCTGCAGGCCTGAGGGTGTGAGAGGGGGGCATGGCTCCCCTACCCTGAGATGGCTGGGGCTGTGTGCAGACCCCACAGGGGAGGAGCTAGGGGATAAATACTTGCTTCCCTTCCTCCATCTGGTCTGATTTCCTAGCGTTGCTGCCTGTACTAGTCAGGGTTCTCCAGAGAAGCAGAACCACTGGTGTGTGTGTGTGTGTGTGTGTGTGTGTGTGTGAAAGACAGAGGGACAGAGAGAGAAAAAGAGAGAGATTCATTCGTTTATTTAAGGAGCTGGCTCATACGATTGTGGAGGCATGGTGAGTCCGAAGACTGATGGGGTAGGCCGTGAGGCTGGAGACTCAGGGAGTTCAAAGGCTGTCTGCTGGCAGAATTCCTTCTCGCTCAGGGGGAGGTCAGTCTTTGTTCTATGAAGGCCTTTCACAGATTGGATAAAGCTCACCCACTTTATGTAGGGTATTCTGCTTCAAGTCCACTGATTTAAATGTTATTCTCATCCACAAAACACCTTCATAGAAACATCTAGAATAATGTTCGACCGTGTATTTGTGTACCATGTCCAACCAAGCTGACACGTTAAAATTAGTGATCACACTGCCCCTCGGTCGATCTCAGTCAGAAGCCAGAGGGCAGGGGAATCTGGATGCTGTGGGGGTGTGTCAGCCTCTGAGGCACAGAATGGTAAAGGCTGGACATCGAGGGGCAAACCACTTACCCCAATGTGATGTGGAATAAAGTAAGGGGAGGGTTTTGCCTTTGCACCCTCTCTCTTCTGTCTAGAAGCTTGGACTGGGGTCGTGGGTCTTTCTGAACTTTAAGTGTTTCCAGAGACCCTATATAATACAAATGCTCCTCCTGCCTCCCTGCAAATGAGTACAAGCATCAAGTAGAAATGAAATCTCTTAAAACACTGCTGGTTTCCTTTTACACTTTTATTTAATTTTTTTCTTAAACTACACGAATGGCAGTATAAGCCATGTGCGATTTCAAAAGGCAGTCACCTAGACGGTCTGGAGAAACAGCAAACTTTCATCTTGAGATCTGTGTGCCGATTTCACTGTAATAATCCCCCCACATCCTGCAACCTGCACTCTGGCTGTTCTGCACTTGCAGAGGATGGTACAGAAGGACTTAAGTCGTTTCAAGAAAGATTTAAGTTAGATCTGATAAGGAGCTTTATTACTGATGCTGTGGAATACTGGGAGGGGGTCTTTCTGTTGGGCTATTTTGGATTTTGGACTTTACTGAAAAACAAATAGGCCAGGGTCAAATTCACATCAGAGGAACTCATGTAAAATGGAGACTTGAAGAGTTATTTAGCTATTCAAATAAGAAATGGGTTTTAATAACTGGATAATTACCTTAATTCTCCACTTCATTTTGTATGATGCAATGTGTTTCGAGTTCTGCCATGATGTTCTGGAGGAAGTGACAAGAATTGGAAAACTATTATCACAAACAGATGACAAAGTGTTGTACTAGAGATACCATAGGTCTAAATTCAGCTGACCTCAGGGATGGCTTCTAGAAGCAGAAAAGCCGTGACTGCAGGGGCCACCTGGATAGGGGGATGCAGACCAGCGTCTGCCCTGGTTAGCAGGAAAGTAGCAGGCTGCTGCTTCCTGGGAAAGTCTCCTTCCCTCTCTTGGATCTTCCTCCCTAAAATGAGAGTCCAGTCATGTCCCAGAACACGGGGCAGAGCCGTGAACATCACCTCTACCAGATAACACAGCTCAGATCATTATTCACGTGCATGTCATGTAAGGCATGGCTCATGGGTAGAGGGATACCAACCTTTTTCTTCTGGCTATAGCCGATTGGACTGGGCAGATATGCTGAGGCCACAGAAAGGCCGTGTCTGGGCTGGACATAAGGGATGTCAGAGGCCTCTAGGGTGCCTGGGGGAGAGTCTGCTTAATCCAGGTGCCCATTTGACTAGTAGAAATCAAATCAAATAAAATAAGTGTCTTCTCTTTCAAGTTAATGCTAAGAAATCTGGCAGGTCACTGAACTTGCTACCACCCCAAAATGCCTAGTGATGCATCTGTCTCCCTGAGGTTGCTGTATGTTTCAGAACTGGGATGCAAAGTTCAGCTTCTTGTGACACCCCATTTTCAAAGGTATCCCTGCAATACATTGTCATAATTCCAAGTGATCTGAGTCCCTCTTTCTTGTCCGCTTGACTGATTTGATGACTTGACCAGTACAATCTCATCAAGCTCTAACAGTGTGAGATTCCAATTCTACTGTGATGTAATATGGTGCCTGGGAGGCAGGGTGGTGAAGGAGCTAAGCAAATGGGCTCTGGGATCACACTACCGGGGTCCATTTTGAGCTCTTCCAGTTAGGTCGGGGTAGGTTGAACCCCTGTAGCACAGACACCAGGTAAGAATGCCTTTACCAAGCAAGATGGGTGTTTATTGCATGATCACTTAACAGTGTGGGTGTAAGCAGTTCAGGACTGATACGGCAATCCTAAAATTTGAGGGATCCAGGCTCTTCTTATCTTGTTGCTTCACCATCTTCAGGGTGTTTCTCTCACCCCTATGCTTTAGGTGGCTTTCCACAACATCCATAATCCTGCCAGAAGAAGAGGGGAGAGGGGAAGGGAAGGTACAGAAGGGAAGCTACTCACATCACTGCAGCTAAAACCTATTGGCCAGAACTTAGTCACATGGCAACACCAACTGCAAAGGCATTTGGGAAGTGTAACCTGCATTAGTTTTGTATTGCTGTATAACAAATGAGCACAGACTCAGTTGCTTAAACAACACAACTTTATTATCTCTCAGTTTCTGGGGATCAGGAGTGCTCATCGTTTGCTCAGGGTCTCATCAGGCTGCAATCAAAGTGTCATCCAGAACTGCAATCCCATCTGAGACTCAGGATGCTTGTCCAAAGTTACTGGTTATGGGCAGGATTTAGTTCCTTGCGATTGCAGGACTGAGGTCCCACTTTCTTGCTGGCTGTCAGTGAGTCTGTTCCCAGCTCCTAGAGGCTGGCTGCTAGTCTTTGCCATGTGGCCCTTTCCACAATAAGGCATTGCACCTTCAAGACCAGCAAGAGCATTCCTCTGACCCTTTCTCTTTAGCAAAGGCCCAGTTTCTTTTTAGGGCTCACCTGATTAGGCCAGGCCCACCCAGTCATCTCCCTTTTGACTGACTCAGAGACAACTGATGTGGTACCTTAGCTCCATCTGTAAAATCCCTTTACTGCTATCAAATAATACAGCCTAATCTAAAGGAGCAATCATTTCATCCTATTACCAGTCCTACTTGTACTCAGGAAGAAGGGGTTTAAAGGCTATATACACCAGGGGGTAGGAATCTTGGGGACCATTTAGAATTGTTCCTACTTCATAATCTTTATTTGGGTGGCTATATGCCCAGCCAAAAGTAATCAATACGATTCTGATTTCTGTAGTTCTATGACTTGAGAAGAATGGGAAAATGATATTGGGGTTAACTAGCGGTCTCTGCTATAATAACTTATTATCCATGTTATCTTGTTATTTAATTTTTCTGTGCTTCAGCTTCTCCTATAAAACAGGGATGATGATAATACTTCACTGATAGGTTTGTTGTGAGGCTTAACTTAGATTGCATGCAGAACAGTGCTCTACACATATAAAGATCCTCATTAATGGTCAGCAATAATTCCCCTCTTCTTCCTCCTCATCCTCCTTGTCTTCCTCGTCCTTGTCCTCCTCCTCCTCCTTCCAAATCATGGATGAAACACAGAAATAAAATAAGGGAAAAAAATTCAAGAGTCATCAAAAAGTCTACCCATATCTTAATGACTAATGAATACAAAAGGGGCTTGTTGAAATCTTTCCAATCTTGACCTTTCTTATACAAGTGCTAGACAAGTGGAAATCTGCAGAATATTCCCAGCATCTCAAACTGACCATTGCATAACGAATGATGTCACACAGTGAAGCTGCCCCTAGGTGACATCACATCCTGAGAGGAGGAGCCGCTAGGGCAAAACCTCTAGAACCTGATGTGCATTTTGCCAGGGAAACCAGAGTTGCATGATTTCTATGAACTTGAAAGTTGATCATGTCCAGTACAGATACAAAGCAAGAGTGTGCATATGTGTGTGGCATGCCTGTGTGTGAAATTAGCCACATATTGATTAAACTTTCCTACATGCTGAAGGGATGGGGTGGTTTAGAGAGCCGTTGGAAGAAACAAAGCAATGAACTTATCATGTTGCTTGACTCAGCGAGCTCTGGGATTTAAAAACTAAATCTGAGCCATTAGAACTTTTTAAATAGGAAAACATTCCACATAGGTCTAGCAACGTTCACGTTAGGGTTTTTAACACTTTCATATGCATCTCAGATAGCCAACCTGGAGTGGTCCTTGAGTAACACACAATACAAACAATTATTCCAGACATTTCAAAAATGAAGTGCTACCAGCTTCATTGTGTCCCCCAGCTCTGGCGAGTAATGAAAGACATATTCTTAATGTGAAACAAAAGAGGATTGTGAATATTAAAAAAGCAGCCCAGCCAGTTAGAGTTAAACCATCGGGATAAGATATTAACTTAAACCACATGTGAAGTGCAGCTGTTTCTGGTGAAGCTTTCATCAGGCTCAAGTGGAAAGATTGGTGGGTTTTAATATGTGGTTTCCAGCCAAGCCAATAGGAATCTGGGGAAAATGTGTGTGAAATCAGGCCGCTGCCAGGGGGGTCTCAGGCTCTGGGCTGGCTTTTCTTTCTGTGAACATAAACAAAGGTAACCCAATGCTGAGGGCAAGGCCTGCTCCATCCAAAGGTTTAGCTGAGAGACTCTGGAGTGACCGGCCAGGCTGTGGAGTTTCTGGACTCTTTGTTCTCCCTTTCAAGAGGAATGCATAAATAGATCCCATGGTGTTAGGAGTAGGGATGAAGAAGGAGTCTTCTTGTATCTGCCACTTCATCTCAGGAACATCTAGAATTTGTTCAGCTCCTAATAACTGACAGCATCAAAAGGTGCCAACTCTATTCGAACTTACTGGCATGCTGGTTGGGTTTCACCTCTGAGGATTTAAATTTGCTTAAGAAAAGTGGTGCTATACACGATGCAGCACCTACCTGTTATAAGAACATGAAAATATTAGAAATTAATGAAAAAGTATCAGATGAGTGCAAAAATAAGGATTAATTGCACACTATTTCCTTACAAAGACTAAATCAGTGAAATAGCTTAAAGGTTGGTTGGGCTGCTGCCTGATTTTTTCCAGCCAGTTCTGGAGGCCATAGATGATTGCTTCTGGACTCACTGCTGGGTGACGCTGTCAGCCTTCCACTGCTTACCTCCTGCATCATAATATTGCTTTCAGCTTCAGAGGTGTGGAACAGAAATAATCTTTATGAGCCCACAAATTCAGGAGTTGTGGGAGAAAAGTGGAAATGTCTGAACTGTATTCATTGACCTTAGGAAAACAGTTGAAATATTACCATTTCTGTGCATTGATTCATGTATTTAACATTTATTAGGCAGCTAGACGATTCAAGAGACTTTGCAAAATGCTCTTGGGGATGCAAAGATGTGTAAAAGGGAAAAGAATTGACATTTATTGAGAATATACTATATGCCAGACATCACAGAGGCCATTGGATTACATTTTCTCTTTAATTCCCAAAACCTTGAAAGGGAAAGATTATAAGATAAGATCTTTGCTCTCAAAAGCCTTCCAGTCTGTGATTAAATAGTAGATAAAAGACATATTCAAATATCCATGAAATAAGATATTCTAACTATACGCCAAAGGAGAGGTTTTAATGGGAGTTAAGAGTCTGGAGTCATTACTTGGAGAATGAAAGAAAGTTTATTGGAGAAGACCATATTGAGTTGGACACTGAAGGTTGGGTAGGATTTAGATTCACAGAGAGGGAGGACAAGGCATGACCCAGGTGAAGGAGAAGATGAGGGCAGGGGAAGCAAAAGGAAGAAGCAATCCCTATGAGTCCCATGCTACTCAGAGATCAAGGGAAAATCTCTTATAGAAGTTTCCCTTATTATCACTGCATGGGTCTTGTCCAGGCGAGGTCTATACCTTGACTTTAAGGCCACACCGTATGAAAAATGCAGGTCTTTAAACACTAGATGCACATTCAGTGTGGTGAGATGCTGACACCATCAGAGGCCTGATCAAATTAAGGCCTGGTGAGGGCAGTGCAGGCTTTCCTTTCCAATCTCATGCTCACTCTGGGGCCCAAGTGCATGGAATGGGATTGCTGTCCCAGTGGCCAGCACTGTTTCATGTGTGCTCATCTCTCTGTGTAGTTATGATGGGGCTGTGCCATTGAACTTCAAAGGTTAACTTCACATAGAATTTGATTATGAAGACTGAGATAGGGACCAAAATGCAGAGTCAAGTCACTGTGGGTAAACATATGTCTGTGGAGGTGGGGGCAGTGTTGGAAGGTCAGGATGTTGGGCAGGCCAGCCCTGCTGGGGACAGAGAGTGAAGGATTGGTGTTTGGACTGCATTTGGTGTAGGGTTTGGTGGCAGTAGGGTATAAGGAAAAGTTTCAGGTAAGCTTGTTTCAATACATTGGGGCTATTGGATTGCAGCTAAGAAGTGGAGATGTATTCTCTGAAAATTAGTTGCCCACATTCTACTTCATCATGTTGCTTTTAGGTTGGTGCAAAATTGTGGCTTTTGCCATTATTTTTAATTTGGCATTACTTGTTGAGTCTGAGAAGAAAGTAAGTGCCTTTTCTAAAGCGGCCCCATTCCTGATGGATTGTTGAAGCTGAATCCTCATGCTTGAGGTTAAATCAATCAAGTCACTAGGCACCAGGCTCTAGAGAGGCTACAAGGAAGTTTGGCGGACAGTTTCTATCCTCAGGCAGTTCATTGACCTACCATATTCTCATGAGAAGGTGACCAGTAGTATATGGTGAGTTGGGTGCCTGTAAGCCCAACCAGTGACCTGAAATGTTGTACTGGTCTCCCAGGGCTGATGTAACAAAGTACCCCAAACTGGGTGCTTAAACAATGGAAATTTATTCTCTCATAGTTTTGGAGGTTGGAAGTCCCAATTCAAGGTGTCAGCAGGGCCACATTCTCTCTAAAGGCTCTAGGGAAGAATCCTTCCTTGCCTTTTCTGGCTTCTGGTAGTTTCCAGCAATCCTTGGTGTTCCTCGGCTTGTGCCAGCATAACTCCAATTTTCTCTGTGTCTTCAAATCTCTCTCCATAGAGGGACACACGTTTTTGGATTTAGGGCCCACTCTGATCCAGTATGACTTCATCTTAATTATATCTGCAGAGACCCTATTTCCAACTAAGATCACATTCATAGGTACAGGGGTTAAGACTTCAGAATATCTTCTTGGGAGACACAATTTAAGCCACAGCAGATATTAATGTGCAGGCTGGCTGGATAGAAGGACCCTATGAACTGGGATAGTCATGGATGACATCTTGGCATGATGGGACTTGAGCTCTTTCTCAAGGATATGTGGTATTTGGATGGAGAAGGGGTGGGCTGGACTCCAAGGTGGGTGGAAGGGGAAAAAGGGAAGAATTATATGGCTGGGGTCACAGAGATCGACTGAAGCAGATTAGAGACTGGCCAGGAGCCAGCCTGGCAGGGACAGAGGAATGAACTGGGGAGTGATGAAGATTGACACTGGGGAAAGAAACTGGGACCAGATTGTGGAGCTACCCAAGCATACTGGAAAACTGAATGGCTGGGCTTCAACCATATTTCCCATATTCTGGAAAAAACTCCATTCAACATCCCCAAAAACCTTCAGAAGACAGAGGCAGTCACACATGAAGAGCCTTATGCCCAATCTGCTTCTGAAGTGTATCCCCAGGTATCTTGTAAAAGCTTATGGGCCACCCAGTGAAGGGGTGCCTTGGGTTTAGCCTGAAGAAGACCTACCAGCACTGGCAAGGGCACAAATGAGGTTAGCCAATATGTCATTAGTAAGGCAGAGCAGTGAGCAAAAGGCCTGGGATCTGCTCTTCTTCTCTTTGGGCATCAGATTTCCTATTTGCAAAAAGCAATGGCTTTGGTTGTGACATGCTGCAGTTTCTTGACTCTATATAATAAAATGGTATAACTTATGTTTGAATAGACTTAAACTAAGTTCATCTGCAAATATTCCTTCATTTGATATAGCATCTCTATGAGATGGATAGAGAAAAATTTTTACCCCATTTTGATAGATGAGGACATAGACTCAGAGGAAGTTCACTGACTTGCAGAGACACTGAGCTGGTTAATTTGCAGAGCCAGAACTTGAACACAGGTCTTCAGAATGCTAGTCCAGTGTTTTCCATTCCACACAAAGCCTCCTTTATAATCAGAATCTCTCCATGTGCTCATTCATTCAACAAGCAAACATGTATTAAGGGTCCACTATGTGACAGGTACTCTGATAGGCCCTAGAAATACATGAATAATTAAAGCAGGGTCCCTATCCCAAGAAGGTCACAGAGTGCTGGTCCAGTGCAAAATCTTGTACATAATGGTCAGGCAGAGACTATACTTCAGGTCGGGTGTCCTCATTCCACCAAGCCAAGCCCGCCATAAGATCAAGGGTCTACTGGGCAATGCTCTTGGGCTAGTTTTTTAAAATTTCAGTTTATAAACATGGAGCTGCTACTGAAGGCACATCTGACTTCTTGTATAGTTTAGTCAGTATCTACTATATCAGCAACACTTAACATCAACTAGAGAGAGGGTTGTCAAAAGGGAACTTCTGAAATTGAGTGAACTACTCTTACTGAATTTGTAGCTGTTGTGAAATAACTCTCAGGTCACAATCTCTTAGATTTGCATTGCATGTCTCAGTTTACAAAGCCCTTTAATAAATGTAATAGCACTTGGTAGTGTTACAATCTGAGATGGCATCTCCTTTAGGAACAAGCAGACCTCAGATCCCACCACCTCTAGGTGAGTGACCTTCACAATTGCTCAGCACAGTGAAACCTCTAGCTCCTCATTTGCAAAATAAAGATGGATGATAATGGTGCCAGTCTCATAGGATTTCTGTGTAGGAGGGTGTGTGTGAGGTGCCTGGTTGACCTTCGAGAAATGTGAGTTCCTTCTTCAACAGAGCAATGAATAGCTCACTTGAGTGAGGGAAGCAGCCCAGCACGCTCAGCTGGCCGGCTGTTCTCCACACGTGTTTTAGACTACGCTGGCCTTTGAGGGAAAAGGATGTGGTTCTTCTGACTCCTGTCTCTGCTAAGATTTTTGCGTAGTCTCCCATAGATAAGCTTGGTACAAAAGTGATTGCGGTTTTTGCCATTATTTTCAATGGCAAAAACCGCAATCACTTTTGCACCAAGCTAATAGAAACCAGTAAGGTAGACAAATCAGTGAGGTATAATTTGGGAAACCTCTGGCTGAGTCTACCATTTTTAGTTGCTTTCAATTTGATCAAATTAGTGCCCAAATGCTTAAAGTGATATGCCCAAGGTCGTGGTCACCGGCCTGTGCCTTCAAATCCAGAGCTCTTTCCGTTAAGCCACTTGTCCAAGATACATCCCTCAGAGGTGGTGACATCCTCAGTGTGTATGAGAAAGGATATCTTTAGAGATGCTGGATTCAGAGGCTACCCTTCTCAAAGTTCAGACGGGAGATATGGAATGAAACACACGGCTTTGTTTTACAGCTAATATTTTAACTTAATTTGTTCTGTTCAGCTTGTCTGAATTCCAGGTTGCTGATAAATCAGGATGATGGCTCACACGCTGGTCCCATCTACCAGGAATAAAAGTGATCCAGAAATATGTGGAAGCCCTGGGAGCATTTGGATAGATTCCTTAAAATATGATTCTCCACCCAATTGCCTTCTAGGGGTGGAGTGTCTCAGGCATAAAAATACGACTTAGGGCGATGAACAGTTAAAGTCTAAGAACTTGTAAGCAATAGAAGCAGGAATTATTCACTCTTACCAGTGTTGGCTCTGTGTCCAGTGTTTGCTCGCCATCTCATACATCTCTTCAGAAGGAAAAAACAACTAGAACTTGCCATTGGGACACATGTATTTTTTCCTGCACTGGAGCTGATGGAGCTGTTGGAAACACTCTATAAATCTTGTCTCCTGAACCGTGACCTTCAGCCCTTTGGGGCAGCTCTTACTTTATGTTCATCCTGCAAACTTCAGTAGATGAGACTTGTAGCAAGACCCAAGGGCTCTGTGTCCAGCATCCTTGCCAGGTGAACAAAGGGAAAGGAGTTGCCGAGGCCTGGGTTGTTGTTAGGAGTTGGGCTCCGTTTTCCCAGCCAGAAATCAAGCTCACATTCCAGCAGCCAGAGAACAGCAATGCACTAAATGAGGTCACTGTGCTTGCAAGGGAGAAACAATTATGTGCTTTTCCTTTCACACTTATTACAGCACTTCATAGGGAGGACACAGCATCTTTTTTGTCTGCCCCTGAAGAAACTTTACAAAATAAAGCTGGGTGCAGAAAGAGGCTGACTTTGGAAGAAGGTGCCTCACATTTTATTGGCTAGAAGGTAGATTCCTTCTGATTTTATTTTCCAATTTAATACAAGGTGTGCCTTGAGAAATGCTTATGTTAATTTGAAACAGGAGTAAAACAGTGCCAGGCCCTTGTGTGGCAAGGCCCTGTCTGTCTGATCACACCGGGCACCTGGTCTATAAATCCACACCAGGGCTTAGACCTGAGGCTGGCTCCCAGGGCGGGGGGAACCAGGGCGATGCTGGGAGTTATCTGGCTGCATGGGACCGGTATGCCTTGTTCTCCAACCACACAGTGTGTGACACGTTATTTGGGACAGGAGATTCAGAAGGGAGACATTGCAGAGAGATTTGTAGAGAGGACAGTAGCCTTGTCCTAAGATGAGGTGTGGTGTTGAAGGGTGTATTAGTCCGTTTTCATGCTGCTAATAAAGACATACCTGAGACTGGGTAATTTATAAAGAAAAAGAGGTTTAATGGACTCACAGTTCCAAGTGGCTGGGGAGGCCTCACAATCATGGTGGAATGTGAAAGGCACGCCTTACGTGGTGGCAGCAAAGAGAGAATGAGAGCCAAGCAAAAGAGTTGTTCCCTTATAAAATCATCAGATCTCGTGAGACTTATTCACCACCATGAGAACAGTATGGGGGAACTGCCTCCATGATTCAATTATCTCCCACTGGGTCCCTTCCACATGGGAATTATGGGAGTTACAATTCAAGATGAGATTTGGGTGGGGACACAGCGGAACCATATTAAAGGGGTTCAGAGGCGGCTCTGTTTAAAATTCTGTGCTGCATCATGAACTTCTGAGTGCAGCCCACTCATCAGAATGGTCACAACACCCTCCCCAGTGATCACGGTAGGGCTTCCTCTCGTTTCAGAATCTTTGACAAGCTCGAGTTTGGTACGGTACTTCATTTTGGCACGTAACTTTCTTCAGCTATTGTCTGTGAGTTTTATTTTTCCCCAGTGAGACTGGCCATTCCTTGAGGGTCCCCTAGAAGTTTCCTGCCCATCCCTGACTTTAAGCAGACCCAGGCAGGAGAATGAAGCCCACACCACCACAGTCCTGCACTGGCCTCCACTCTGTCCTGCAGTTGATGATTCTGGCCCTTTTGTTAATGACTCTGTATTCTCAAGGCTGAGAGGCCCAGGAACTGAAGAATGGTCCGAAGCAGGAAGAGGAGGGCATCCTTTCTCCACGTTATGCCCTCTGGCTGGGCTTACATGGTTCCCAGGGAGGATGCACCGTGGGAGAGTGGGATGCAGGAAGCGGAGCCGCTTCATGGCTCCTTCTCTGAGAGTGCGTCTGCAGTGGCTGGCTGTGTGTCTCAATTTGTGTCTTTACGTGGCTGCCAGCCCTACCTTTGCCCACTGTGGCTTACCTTCCTGCCTCGGGGCACCATTGCCTGGGGAGGCATTGTTGTGTGGTGCAGCCATGAGACCTGGGTTGCAGTACTAGCCTTGGCAAACCCACTCTCTGACTCTGAGCTTGACTTAGTGGCCTTATCTGTCAAAATCAAGTACTAGCTTATACCCTCTGCAGCTTGGCCAAGCCAAGATCCAATGCCAGATCTGCCTGGTTCTGAGGGCTGAGCCCTTCTCACTGCCCTGAACTTCAAGGGGCTGAGTGTGCAGCTCTTTGTGGAAGCGCAGAGTGGGGCTGACAGGTGACACCCCTGAAACCGTCTACAGAGCCACCCCCCTGCTGGCTTGTCCAGGCTGTCTTCATTTCAGCTCACGTGTGAGTAGCTGGTGTGGGCCACGACAGAAGCCAGCACCAGCAAGGACAGACAGACAGATTTTATGGCTCCCTTCTCAGTGTCCCAGTTTCAAGGCCCTGTCCTGGCCTTTGAGGAGCCTCAGTTAGGACTGCACTATTCCACGATGACGTGCTCTTGGGCATCTGCAGATTGTTGAAGGGAAGATATTTTCAGCATTTTCTTAGGCATAGCAAGCTGATTTATTTGCCTGTCATTTGCAGGGTTAACAACAAAAAAACCCCACAAAATAAAAAAGAAACCCAGGCCCCATGCTGGCTGTTCCTCAGCTCTGCCTTTATTACTACAACTGTCCTGGCTTATGAGAGCCAGCATGGATCTTTCAGTATTCTAGAAGTTTCTGAAACATTGTAAGGTGCAGGTTTAGCAGAGACAGTCTTATCTTTCTAGCTTGTGCAATTTGTCTTACAGAATGCTTCTATGTGAGCTTGATTTCCCTCCTCCCTTATTCATGTTAGCTGTCCTGATTCTAGCTTAATGATTTTGGGGGTGAAGTGGGGAGGGGGCTGGGGATTAATGACTTTGCATAAAAATACTACTAAAAGCTCTGTCTCTGGGGTCACCTGACATTTGCTTTCTCTCAGCAATCGATCAAAGTACAATAATGTTCTTTGGTGAGTTTCCTCTTTCTGATACGTTTGATGGTGGTCCACCAGTGGAAGGGGATAGATTTTTAGAGTCAGTGAGATTTAGGTTCAGACCCTCCTCTGTCACTTATAGGCTATTTAATCTTGCACAAGTTTGGAAATAACTGGAGCTTCTGTAAGAGAAGGAAGGGACCTTTTGTGACAAAGAAGGGCTATGGCATAGCTGTCAACAGCCCTCAGGTTTGGGTGTGTGCTCACTGTACTAAGAATAGATTACTTATTGATTTTTATTATTATTTTTCTAGTAATTCAGACAGAAGAAATACTAATTAAATGCCATTTAGTGCTTATCAGGTGCTAGAAACTGTCTATTCTTGCCTTTGGTCCTCACAATGACCTTATGAGGGAGGTATGATTATTATCTCCATTTTTCAGACATGGAAATTAGAGCTCAAAGAAGTTAAGTAATTTGTCCAAGGCAGCCCTGCCTGTAAGTGGTAAAGCCAGGGCTTAAATCATGGTGAATTTACTTCTTGCTTTAGGAGATTTTTCTTTGAGTTCTTCCATTTTTTAAAAAACTCTTTTAATATTATTTTCTACTTTTACCTGTGGAAAGAAAAGTGTTAACAGTGGAGAAGATGAGGACTCACTGGTTAGAAAAAATTCTTGAAAGAAAGAAGCAGAAACCCACCATCCCGCTATGTATTCTCAGAAAAGCAGCCCAATGTGGATATCGGTAGAATGGGTCTCAGCTGTGGCAAGAGAAGGGAGAACAAAGTTTGAGGGATCAAAGACACTGTGGCCACCCTATGAGTTTCATCTTAAGCATTACAAGGAATTAAGTGGCTCTTCTGAGTCTTGGAACTTTGGTTCTGTCATCTCTGCCTTGAGCCACTAGAGATAAGTTATTGGTCTTTCTCTTCGTCATTCATCATGGAGGCCAGCTCAGACTTGGTTGAGTTCCTTTAGGTACTGATCCAGAAAAATGGAACCCAAGTTGGCTCCCTGTTCAATGAGTTGCATAATAAGCACCCACAGGGCTTGTGCCCGAACCATGGCGACAGCGCCGTGTGAATGACAACGGGGAATTTGTATTTGAAGCCTCTTTGTAAGCTCTAAATGGATAAGCAAATACAAAGACATATTGTTACAAGTGTAGTGGGTATTGAAGGTTGGAGTGTTGGGTTTTGAAAAGGAAGGGGAACAGTTTGTGTTCTCCATTGGAAAGAAATAGTAAGTAACTGGATAGAAATCATTTTAAGTAAGCAATGTTTAGAGGCAAATTAGAAATTGGGCACCTACAAGGCTCACTCTGAGTGGGGGTGATGCTTGGAAAGGACACAAAGGCCTGAATTACTGGAGGAATTTAGGAAAGGGATGGTAGAAAAGCACCTGAACATTGTGTTAAAATAAAAATACATTAAAAGAGTATGGGGCGAGATCAAGGAGAAGAGAGTTCTTGGCAGAGGTTGCTGCTGTAATTTATCCCAGACCCTTTAATTCCTGACCACCACCCCAGGGAGGAGATTATCACCTCCCCCAGCTAGCACAATTGGCTGGTATGGAGGTTGTTAACTTGAGAAAATCACTAGAGATAGTATTGGGCAACTTCAAAAGTCCACTGTCTTTTTCAATGAGCTTGTTGTGAAAGGGCTTAAACAGAAAACTAATAACAGCTAAAGATCTAGCTGCAGGTGGCTGTCTAATTCCAATCAAAATAATCTTCTCCAAGTCTTAGTGGATAAAGGAGGGCAGAATTAAAAAGGGAACTGAGAGTGATTTTTGGCATGGGCACCAAGTCTGTTGTGGAGGAAGACTATTGGTGTTGGCAGTGCACATTTAGGTTTTTTCCCAGCAACAAATTTTTCTCTTCCCTTGATGGCTTGGAAGGTCTGTACACAAATGCCTTTGTGTCAGTTGTATACAGCTGCACACACCATGTGGTATTTGCTTTAGTTAACAGTACAGTGGAGGGAGAGTAGGTTGTTGGCTTTTGAAAGAATCAGAATTATTATATACAGGCATCTCTCTCTCCCTTTCCTAGAAGCTCCCATGCTGACTTGAAAATATACTGTTTTCGAATTACAGACTTAATGCCCTTAGAGCTTCTTTCTTTGGGGGTAGTTTGTGTTTAATCAATGTTCTACTAGACTTTCCAAGACGGTGTTCCTTGGTAATGGATGTCACTTGAATAACATTTTCTGTAGTCAGATAAGATTGCCAAATGCTAGATCCCACAAATTTTAACAGGTATGTTTACTGCAGGACTTTCCAGAGCCTTCAATGTGCAAATTAGTTTTGAATCACCTACTAAGTGATACTTTTACTCCCCAAAATAAAAAAAAAGTTTGCTCCAAATCCCAAATTATCTGGCTTTTTTTTTTTCACAGATGCATCCTGGGAAATACTGTTCTCTTTAAAACTGCAGGAGTGGCCCCTGTTGAGATGGAGGTTGAGCAAGCATTTCCCTAGAGTCCTGTGGTCCACGGCATTTCTGCTAAGATGCCGGGCTGTCCTGGAGCTGCGGCTGGAGTCAGGTTCAAATGCAGCATCTGGCAGCACACCACACAGGTGTGTGTGTGTGTGTGTGTGTGTGTGTGTGTTATGTGTTTGGGCTGGTGGTTGGAATGAGGACAAAAGAGGAAGTTGGAAGAAGAGATGAGAACTTGCTCCCTCCTCTTAGGAACACCCAAACTTGTGGATTCCTCCAAGAATCTTCCTTCCTGGGCCCAATTGTCAAAGCCTAGTCATAGGTGGAATTGTTGTAAAAGTCATTCCCAAGTGGCTCAGTATTTATAGCTTGTCATTGACGTGAGCAGATTTCTGCAGCTGAAAATAGTGACATCCAGTCATTTGGGCCAATTTGTGAATTTTCCTCAGGGATGTGAGCTTGGGGAGGTAATTTTATGCCAAGAAGAAAGTCATGGAAACAGTTGTTTTCCTGAGAAGACATGCCCCCTATTTCCCTTAAAAAGAAGACAGGAACTTTCAGATGGCTGTAGTCCAGGAACCTCGAATACAGTTAGTGAATAATCCCCCCTAGCTTCATGAATCCTCATGAGGTCCATCATTTTGGCAGCCTTCCTTCTTGTTCCCTAAAAGGGTTTGAACTCGAGGTTTCTGGGTCTGTGAAGGCTTCCACATCTTCCATCTAAATCATTTTTACTTGCTGGACTGCAAGGGAAAAACCACACCAAAAGGACTCTCTCCATATCTCTCAGACTTCATGAGCAAAAGGAGAGCATTCCAGGAATGGCAGAGCCAGAAAAACCATAAAGATACACTTTTTGAAAGACAATCTGGAAATGGAGCTTAAAAAGGTTTTTGCTAAGCCTTGATCATGCCGAGTGAATTCTCTTTCAGTAATTAAAGAAGGAAACCTACCCCCTAAGAACTGAAGTTAGCAGCTATATCAGGTCAAAGGAACTTGGGAAGGGAACAGGATTGTTTATTAATCTTATAGTATCTCTTTCCTAATAAAACCCCAATCGTTTGCCTTATGCATGTTACCGTAACACTCAAACCAGGTCTGTTGGTTATTTATTTAAGATGTTTGGCCTGTTTGGAAATTAAACACTTTCTTGGATTTCATCTCTTTGGGCCAATGGCAGACCTGCTCGGGGGTGATCCTAAGAGGATACAATAATAAAAGCCTTAATAGGGTAGCACAATGGGAAAAAGCCAAAATGAATTAGCTTGCTGTGACATGGCTAACATCATTGCATTTATAAATGTTTCATTAAGCGGGGGCTTGACAGCTTTATGAGGAAACAGTGGGGTTTGCAATGGAGGAAGGCCCTGTAACCCTGCCAAAGCTGATCTCGGCCTGTGCCATGCATGCTCTTTAATAGAATAATATTTGCACAGTGAAAATGTCATTTTAAATGACTGGTTTGATAATCCCTTAAGCTTTTAAATGATCTGCAAAGTCTGGAAATTCTACCCGTGTTTAAAATTGACGGGAACATTAATGAATGCAAACATTAAAGGATGGTCCCCAGCTTTGTTTCCTGAATCAGACATCGCTTACTGGGATTTCTTTCCTTTTTTTGTCCCTTGTGCTCTTTCTGCAACACAAGTGTACTCACCGAGCAGCTGCAGTGGCCTTCACTGCAGGGATGTCTTCAGGGTGGGACAGCTCAGCCTGTAGTGGGACATGGACTTACCAGGATAGCTGCTGGCATGCAGTTCTTTCCTGCAGAGTAGAAAAGGCATCCCCTCTGGGAGGGAGCCTGCAGAAGGGAACCCCTTTGGGCAGAACAATTAGCAAAGGGCATGTATCTCTCCAGCTGGCGCATCGTGAGCCAGGGTCTTAGCGTGGTGAGCACAGAGTAGGAAGAATTTAGCCCTTACTGCAGCCCTCTCAGAGAAAGTCCTGCCCAACCATACGCAGCATCCCTGGTGATGTCTACCTTGTTTTGTTCAGACCCCCTTTGGACCAGGGTAAAAGCCTCCTCCGCTGGACAAACATCCTGTGTGATATGAGATTTTGGGAGGGCTTTTCCTTGGGAGGACAAAGCCCCATTCAATCCCTTCCTCCTTTCAATGACTCTTGAATAGGGTAGGAAGGCTGTGTAAGGATTACCTTCTCAAGAATAGAGCGATAGATGGAGGGCTTGGCAAACTAAAGCTTCAGGGCCAAATCTGGCCCTCTGTTGTTATAAATAAAGTTTTATTGGAACACAATCATACCCATTCATGTATTGACTGTGGCTGCTTTCCTGTGACAATGGCAGAGCTGGATAGTTGCAATAGAGACTGTATGGTCCACAGAGCCTAAAATATTTGCCATCTGGCTCTTAACAGAAAAATCCTGCAGATCTCTGTCCCAGACCACTGGACAAAATGAGGTAGAATCCCTGGTTGGAGTCCTGGCTCTGTCAATTTTTGTATGTCCTTGGGAAAGTTACTTAATATCTCTTTTTCTTAGTTTTTTCATAAGTAACATGGGGATATTTTTGCTCTGCCCACTTCGTGCAGCTGCTGTGAGGATTTAATGATTAAATAGAAAGGTGCTGTACATGTGTGAAGTCTGCCAAGGTCTAGCGATGGTACCTTGGGGAAAGCCTTTTGACCTCTTTAGAGCTATTTCTTTATCTGTAAAACAAGAGAGGTGCTCTAGATTAACACTCGTCAGACTTTAATGTCCATATGTTCAACTGGAGATTTTGGTAAAATGCAGATTCTGATTTCGTAGGTCTGGGGTGGGGGGTGAGATTCTGCATTTTTTACCAGCTCCCAGAAGACACTGATGCTGCTGGGCTGGTGTATTCATTAAGGTGCTCCAGAGAAACAGAACCAATAGGATATATATATATGAGATTTAAGGAATCTATATTTATATATATAAAACCAATAGGATTTATATATATAAATCTCATATATATATGAGATTTAAGGAATTGGCTCACTCAGTAATGGAGGCTGGGAAGTCCAAAATATACTGGGTGAACTATCAGCTTGAAAACTCAGGAAAGAGCCTTTATTGCTGTTTGAGTCCAGTGGATCTCTGTGGCAGAATTCCCTCTTGCTTTCGAGAGATCAGTCTTTTGTTCAATTCAGATCCTCAGCTGATTGAAAGAGGTCCAATATGGTGGGCAACAGCTTTACTCAAAGTCCGCTGATTTAAATGTTAACTTCATGTAAAACCACTCACAGAAAGATCCAGAATAATGTTTGACCGACTATTTGGGCACCCTGTAACCCAGCCGACCCGTAAAACTAACCATCACAACTGGGTACCGCACTCGGAGGAGCAAGGGGCCAGATTATCTTGCTGGTACTCTCTGCTCATGTAATTGATGAGCAACTGGCAAATGCTGTTGTAACCGTAACAGTCATTTTCCCAGGCACCCTTCTCCCACCGCATGCCTCAGCAGAGGGGTCCTGCACTTGTCCCAGCTTGTAGCCTAACCCTGCATCTGGTGAGAAGAGATGGTTATTTTTCCACTTCCAGGAGGGCTCTGGCCAAACCCTTCATCTGGCAGCCAGGTGGCTTGACAGAGCAACTAGTGGCAGGCTGAACCCTTCCTGGCTGGCCTCAGCCTGGACGCAGCTGGAAGGTGTCCCACCTCCCTTCTTTCTGACCCAGAAAACAAAACTAGTTAGTGGCAACCTAGCATGTGGAGATTGCAGAATTTGAATCCTCCTGCATTTCACTGAAGTGAAATGTCTCCTGTGCTCCCACTGGCTGCTAGCACTGCCAAAAAATTCTCTCTGGCTTTTGTTTCCAACCACATTTTTCACAGGCCACTAGAGGCTATTGGCTGTTTGTCCTAATTGCCACCTGAAGCCAGTGAGGCCTTTTAAGGAGAGGATTGTCTTGTAGGTAGGGTCAGAGCCAAGTTTTCTGCCTCTGTGGGGTGGAGCAGGTGAGAGAGGACGGAGTGGGAAGATGGGTCTGGGGTTGGTGGTAGAGAAACACATTAAGGGGATAATTTGCCAATAATTGCCCATCAAACAGGTCAGGGTGCTAGATTAGACCCAGATACACTGGGCAGCAGTACAGGACTATGATGTTAAAAGATGCAATTTTAGACTCAGACGAACCTGTGTTCAAATCCCACCCTTGCCTCTTTTCCCAGCGGTACTTGGGCAAGATTCTTAACCTTTCTGTAGTTCAGTTTTCTCATAGCTTTGTTGTGAGAATAAATGAAATGATACCTATTTTTCCATTCAGAAATCCTCTGGGGCTCCCTGTTTCCTTCTCATCAACTTCCAGATACCCTCTGACTGGATCTGGGATCCCACTTAGCTCAGTCTCTGGCACTAATAGAAATCCAGCAAAAATTCAGCCAACAAATATCAGGCCATGAAGGCCATACACACAATATACGTTTTTTTACAAAGGAAAATGAAGCAGACTAAAGCACTAATTTGATAAATTCACATTTCAATCCTTTAGCTCATGAGTTCTGAAAACTTCAGCAAGTTCCTTGACTTCTTTGTGTTTTGGTTTCCTCTTCTGTAATAGGATAACCACTGGGCTTGTTTGCTGGGATTGTTGTGAGGAGTAGATGAGATAATATAGCCAAAGCTTTAGTGTGGACCTGGTACACAGTAAACCCTAGCTCTTAGCTCTTCTTGCACCTGTTATTTCAAGATCCCCAGGTGTGTTCAGCTGTGTTAAGAAAGGGTTTGCAGAGTAGTGGTTGTGGATTCCCTGCACAACTATGGCCTTCAAGATGCTTTAAAAACTAGCTGGGGAACCAAGCCCAAATCTCTGGGCTATGCTCCCTCACAAACCTTGGGTAAAGAAAGCTTAGGGTAGACCTGGCCCACAGTTTCACTTGAACTGGACTCTTGACCTTTCTTTTTAACCCTTGCACTTTGCGCCCAGCACATTCTCCAAGGATGTGCGAGGGCTTTATTGCTTGTTTCTTGAAGCCACCTTTATGCTTTCTTCTTTACACCCTGTATGTAGTTTCTCATCAGGACCTTGAGTTTTTCTCTACCATGTTTCACGCCAATGCTTCTTTGCTGTTTCTATTAGCCCATCTTGCCTTGGCCTTCTTCCTTGGGCATCTGGCCTGCTGCAATAGCTCAAGGACAGCAGCTTTCAACCCTGGCCACACCAAAATCACCTGGGGGAAGTTTTAACAAGATAATGCAGTCCTAAAGCCCCAAGCCCCAAGATTTTGATTCAGCGAGTCAGGGATTGAACCACAGACATCTGTGTTTTAAAGTCTCACCAGGTGATTACAATTTGCAGCCTGGGTTAAGAACCTCTGTTAGAGGCTTTCCTGTGTTCAGCTGCAAAATCAGGAGCCCAGAAGCTTTTAGAACTTTGCTTTTCTCATCTGCAGAGGGGATAGTCCTGCTGTCCACCCAACCAATGAGATTGGGTTGGATGCTTCAACCCCAGCTCAAACGCCCATTAAACAAACAAACAACCGTGTTTCCCTCAGATCATGTTTTGCCTTTCGTTGTATTTATTTGAGCACTTATGTAGTTCATTAGACAGTAAGTTGCTTGGGAAAGGATCCACAGCTTGTTTAACTTTGTACCTCCCATAATGTTTAGTATAAGGGCTTGACACATAGTAAATATTCAATATATGATCATTGGATTGATTTTCAGTTGTTTTGTGTGCCCTGTAGGGTCTGGAACAGTACTGAGAGCATAGTAAACACTCAATAAACACTGATTGATTGATTAATGTATCTATTCAAAACTTATATAGAGAAAATGGAGGGCACAGTAACAGACCAAGCCCTATATCAACTGAATGGTGGTAGGGAAGCAATTTAACTCTGAATGCCTTTGTCTTTGGTGTGTGGGTACATGCAAGAGCTCATGGAAATACACGTACACAGGCACTGACATACGCATACATACAGAGTCCTTGGAAACTCAAGAATTGAGCATCTGCTTAGGTGATCCTCTCTGCTACTACTTGGTAGAAACTGAAATGTCAAATGAGGACATTGGTAGACTTAGTTTAGTCATGCTCACAGTAATAAAATAATTTAATATACAAGTATTTTGGAAAATACCAACATGTGCAAATTATTACAAATGGGTTAGGCACCAACAGGTTGGGACTGTAGATGTTTGGTTTCTAGTCTCTGAGCAGCCATTCACCTGTTGGACAATATTGGCCACATCCCTTAATGTCTCTGAACTTCAACTTCCACATCTGGAAATAAAGCTTTGGATTAAATCAGCGATTCTTATGCCCTGAAATGCAGCCAAAAGAACACTGATTTTTCAGAATATTAAAGATGTTAATAGATGTTCAAGACAAAGCAACCAATAAACAAATCTTTGGGAAACAAACAAAAGTTGTTTTGGATATACTATTATACTTAAGCCAAATGAAATAACATTTTCTAGGACTTCTCAGGGACTTTATTTTTTGATGTTTACTGTTACTCACCAAGGGGATGTGGAAAGGTTTCTTGCAAGCCATTTGGCTCTGAAACACTCTCCCTCCAACCCAGAAAGCTTATTAACAATCGGAGGCATTTGCAAACTCTCACTCAGCAGCGGCTGATCCTCAGTGTACCCTGGTATTTTGCTAAGATAACCACCTCACAGGTTGCCTCTAGGCACCAGCTCACTATGAAGAAAATCTGCTTGTCTGCGATGCTCTTACCTCAGTTTTGTTGGTATATAGTCTTACCTGTCCTTCATTAATTCACCTCTTTCAAGGAGTCTTCCCACCTTGCTCCATCCCATAGTGATAGCCCTGACTTGAAAGCAGTTAATGCAGCAGAGTAAAAAGAGGAAGGACTTCACAATCAGACCACCAAAGTTTGAATCCTAGCTCCACCAGCTGTGTGGGTACCTGGTCAAGCCACAGCCTCTCTGAGTCTCACTGTGCTTGTCTCTACTTTGTGGGTAATACTCTGTGGGCATTTGGGGTTTGTACCATGCAGTATTTACTTGTCCTTCTTCTTTTTTTTTTTTTTGGAGACGGAATCTCACTCTGTCGGCCCAGGTTGGAGTGAAGTGGAGAGCTCTTGGCTCACTGCAGCCTCCATCTTCTGAATTCTCCTGCCTCAGCCTTCTAAGTAGCTCAGATTGCAGGTGTGCCCCACCATGTCTGGCTAATGTTTTGTATTTTTAGCAGAGATGGGGTTTCACCATGCTGGCCAGGCTGGTCTCGAACTCCTGACCTCATGATTGGCCCGCCTCAGTCTCCCAAAGTGCTGGGATTACAGGCGTGAGCCACCATACCTGGCCTGCTTGTCCTTCTAGTACAACATTAGGTGAAATTTCCCTCTGGGGCCCATCCCAGCCATGCTCTGAGCCAACATGGGGGTAGGTGCCCAGGCCCAAGGCACCACTTTATCACATTCCCCTGACCATAGCAATGGGCCTTGGACACCATCAGGATCAATGAAACACAGTATTACTTTGCTAATATTTCTAAAAAAGAGGCTCTTGCTTTTTTCTACTGGATTTGAAACTTAGGGAAGATAAAGCCTGAGGATGCTGCAACCATCTTACAACTGTGAGGGGAGAGCCTTTCTGGTAATAGAATCAACACAGTAGAATATAGGCTTCATGGTCGGAGCTTCAGTGGCCATCTTGGACCATGAGGTGACCTTGGGAATGGAAACCATAGAAGATGCCTAGGTTTCTGCCACCATGAACGCTATTCCAGTTTTGGACTATTTTTTATCATCTGAAAGTGAGAAGTAAATGTCTATTACATTTAAGTGACTGTCACTGTTTTCTGTTATTCACAGCTGAACCTCATCTTATCCCATAGTTTGAGTCAGCTTTTGTTTTCTTTGCTTGTTTATTTTTAAACAGAAAGGGTCCTATCTGACATAGTCTCCCACCCCCATGGTAGGATTATGTTATGCGTTGAACTATATCACCCTCAATTTCATATGAAGTTCTAATCCCTAGTCCCCAAATGTGACTGTATTTGGAGACAGGGTGTTTAAAGAGGTAATTATATTAAAATTAGGTCTTTAGTGTGGGCCCTTATCCAATATGATTGGGATCCTTGTAAGAAGAAGAAATTTGGACACAAGATATGTGTGCTAAACAGAGGAAAGGGAAGAGTGAGAAGGTGACCTTATGCAAGCCAAGGAGAGAGGCCTCGGGATAAAACCAGCTCTACCAAAACTTTCTTCTTGGACCTTTGGCCTCTACAACTATGAAGAAATAAATTTCTGTTGTTTAAAGCCACCCAGTCTGTAGGACTTTGTTATGGCAGTCCTAGCAGACTACTACAGCGTAAATGAAATAATCATGTATAGTAGGCATCTAGCTCAGTGTTTGTAGCTAGGAACCCTCAACAAATGTGACTTCCTGTTCCCCATGCACTAACTCATACTGTCAGGAAACTCTCTATGGGGTAATGTGCTCCATTTTCCTAACTAGATCCTTGAAGGCCCTGAAGCACCTGAGTCAGGACTATTATGCACATTAGAATGCTCAATAGATGCTTATTGATTAATTAGGACTCCCTAGGCCATGCTAGGCAGGCAAAGATGGATTAAGCTGTTTAATAAAGTCTACCCTAATGCACCATACTTCTCTGGCAGCCTTTTTCTTTAAAGGGAGAAAAGAAGGAGAAGGCACTTTTTACAGCTGGTTGAAATATCCTGGAAGAAACTGTCGGGGGAAATAGTCATGGAGATGAAGTTGACAGAGTGATGGCCAGGCAGCCCTTTACGATTAGTTTCAAGCTACCAGTTATGTCTGTTTTAATCTGGAGGATGCTTCGGTAATGAAGCGAGTGCGTGAATCTCAATAATGCAAAGTTAATGTTGTTAGCATTGGCCACCATCATTGCTTCACTTTTGTCCAACAGGGATTTTTTTTTTATTATTATTATCCTCCTTCGGAGCTGTAATAGGATGGATATATTCTCACTCACTGTTATTTTTGAGAACAGTAAGTGAATGCTAGCCCTTCTGCCCCTTAAATCCATAGCAACAAACCTATTCCTTTTAAAACCTAATTTCAAAACGGTGGCTAGACTTAGAAATCTATCCTTTTAAGCTCATATGTGGTATGGCAGAGGTTATATCTTCACTCCTGTAATTTTCCTCTGGGGAACGACTAGACCTCCGCTAACAAAGTATTGGTTAAATTTCACCCACTGGGAAAAAGAAAACTGACAAAAATGTGTCACATTGCCTGGGTGTAGGGCTACGGAAGATTTTTTTTTCTTCTGTAGTTGGTAAAGATGTAATGATGTTATTTGATCCTGTGCCCTTCTCTGGGTAAAGTGGCAAATAATGTATTTACCTGGATAATTAAGCAAATGTGAAAAACAGAAGGAAAATCAAACAAAATACATATTTTGTCTGGGCTCTCTGAAGTTTTTCCTGAGATAAGATGAGTGAGGAAAGGTTAGATGAAATTATTCAGACAATTGTCTCACTTCTCTAGCTCACTTTCTGCAGGGAGATGGTCTCATCCTTGGAGGTCTAGCCTTTCTGTGGTCTTGGCTCTTTTTAAACCGTTATCAGGATAAGCTATTTGAGAATATCCCCTGTAAAACCATGCAATTTTCTTCGAAGGGTTGCCACAGAAGTTCCATTAGACAGCTAACTCCTAGTAAGTACATTAGAGGAATAATCTTGGCTCATCGGGGCTACTGGCTGAACTGATACTTCTCATTTTAAAAATTTCCTTGTATCTGATTCTGTCAAAAGAAACATTCTTTTAAGAAATGTGCTGATTACCAAGCATTCTATTAAATGCTTTATGGCTGAATTTTTTTTCCTTACCAATTAGCATCAGATAGCATCAGCTTATAAATGTCCTATTTCAAAAGAAAGTTTTGGAAAAATTCACCATTATTTCTACATTTCAACCTTGAACGATATGAGGAGAATCTTATTGTTAACTGCTAGTTTTTGGATGTTTAGCCTGTTTTTTTGTCTATAGTTTGCAAAAAGAGTCTGTAGACAGGTGTGTGTGTGTGTGTGTGTGTGTGTGTGTATGTGTGTGTGTGTAAATAGAAGAGTCTATTTTTGATTCTTAGAGATACCTGGAAGGACTATTGGTTTACTTATGGTCAGCAAACCCTGATGGTCTGAGACAGGGAGAGAGACCTGTCCTGCCCTGGATACATAAGGCATCCTTGGAGCTGTTAGGCAGGTCTGCTGCTGTTACCCCCTTCAATAACAGTTCCCCTCTCTCCCCAGCATCATCTGGTGGCTGATAGACTGGGCTCTGTGGGTGGGAGAGGGGTTAGTGTGGAGGCAGCAACTAAGGGCATGTGATAGGGGCCTCTTCCAAGGGGGGTGATGGGCACATACTCAGCAGGTGTTATATAAATGGGCCAAAGATGGTCTCTGGATATTGGCCCCTGGGTTGTTTATTTCTTCACTTCAGGCTGAGACTTACTAGCTCAAAAGCCTATTGGTGCCAAACTCAGTTTTTTACACATCCAATTATTTTAAAAATAGCCCAAACAAGCAGATTTTTAGCCACTTAGGGCCTGCTTGCTTTGCATATCCTGCAAAACCTCACCTCCCATCTGCTGGCCTTTGAAAGGCAGGGCCTTATGCTTACAAGACCCAAGCAGCTCCCATCCTTCCATGTTCTCTGACCTAGACACGCTCCACCATCCTGCTGAGGAACATCTCCTGGACATAACCCTCCTCTTTGCTCCCCCTTCTGGTCCTCCTCTCTCCCAAGAGTTCCCTGGTTCTCTTCCCCTTCAGAGCAGTAGTTCCTTCTGGACAGTCCCATGATATGAAGGGCTTCTCCTCCAATGCAACCTTGTCCAAATGTCTCCCAGTAAAACTCACTGGGGGTTATTTTTTTCTTTATTAGCCCTCAAGGTCCTGTTACTCTTGGCCATCAGCTCCATACCCTGTCTCTGAACTGAAGGGCTATACATAGATTTGACTGCACTGTTTCTTTTCTTTTTGTGTGTGTGTGTATACCTCTTCTAATTGGGACAATGCTCAGTCTTCCAAATCCTGTCTATTCTGAAACACCCACAGAAATAAATTATCTTACCTACTAAGAGGCAATCATTGACTGGTAATGTTTTTGCTGCTTAAGTATAATGGAAAGTACATAGATGTCATTTTATTATTGTTCTATAAACTGCAGTGTATATTTTAGCCTTTGTGATTACACACACACACACACACACACACACACTATATATATATATATATAAAATGAAATATAAAAAAAGAGTCAACTTTTTTTAACACAAGAGACAAGGGAAAGAGTGGAGTTTGTGGTGGAGAAAGAATGAGACATAGAAATAAAATTAGTATCCAATTATTTTAAGACTGCTTCATGTCATTTGCTAATCTTGTTTTTATAACTAGATTACAAACTTTGTGAGATCGTGGATAAATGTCTTATTCCTTTACCATCTGTGTCCTGCTACAATATTGGATTAGTATTTGTTCTCAATAAATTTGTTGATGAAGGCAAAGACAGAGAAGAGGAAGTTGACTGGGGAAAAGAAGAGATGGAGGGAAATAAGAGGAGAAGGGCTTAGTGAGGAAGAGAGAAAGCTAGGAAAGGAAGCTTAGCCAAGTGACCTTAGGCAAAAGTCTTTGAGCTTCAAATTACTAACCTATACATGGGGATAAGATGGCAGGTGTGACTGGATAGGGATGTGGAGTGACTTTTAATGGGGCATAGGTACACTTGCGGGTTGTGTCTTTTCTTATGCCAAAAACCCATGAAGGTGGCACTCAGAAGAGCAGGTGACCACCTGGGCTCTGGAATCACCTGGAGAGTCTCAGAGCGTTAGTTAGGAAGAAGGAGCCGGGGGACCAGTTTAGAAGAGTAGCCCCTTTGTCTGGGGGAGATGTTATCTAGTTAGGCTCCTTGTATTTTTAGGGCTTAGAAGGGAAAGTCTGGGCAATGGATCCTAGGGGAGGAAAGGAGCCCCCAGACTCTGTGTTGATAGATCCTGGTTCCTCCTTCACCGAGCTCTCTAAGCTCATGTGGCAGCTGGATGTGGTCACTACACGTGGTTTACAGCTGGATGGAAACCAAAGCACTTAGAGCTAGATTTGGGGGGCCCAGTTAGGAGGCTCCCTCAGAGGAACTGAGTACTGAGGGAATGGCTGATGTTCCTAGAAAGAGATGTAACCACTGGCCCTGGAGAAATGTTCACAGCCAGTGTGGCTTATCAAAGGATGAGAGGAGTCTTAAAAGGGAGACATTAGACTCCCTGCTAAGGCCTGTGGAGATTTGGATGATTGATTAGAAGAAGAAGAGATAATGGGATTCACGCTTACATTTACAAAGCAGTTCTGACCAGTTATACTATGATTAAACATGCTGCCTGCCTCCCCATGCATGAGGAGCCGAATATGTATTCCAAGGCAAGACAAGGACAATTATAAAAAGATTTAGGTAGATGCCAAGGTTATGGATTGGAAACCTCTGTTGTTCTAAATTGTGCGGCATCACTTGGGATTTCTCCCTGGTGCAATTACGTTACAGAAAATCACTTTCATGCTGGTGTCCACAGCATGTGGGCAAAATCAGGGAGTTTAAAAGGCCTTCATGGTTAAGAATCTTGGATTGAACACCACATAACTGGTTTCAAAAAGTCTGAAAAAAATGGCTACTTGAAAATTTATAATAACTTACCTAGAGGATCACTTGATTTTTTATTGAAGTAATTAAAAATAAAATAACTTCTTCTTGATTCAATTTGTTATTCTTCACCCTCATCTGCCATTGCCAAAAGTTATCCATTTCATTGAAATTTACTAATATGTTTACATACCGGGTACATTTTTTACTTATAATTTAAAAATCTTCTCTGTATTCCACTATCATCTTTCATTCCTAAATGCATTTATTTATGATTTTGCTTTTTATGTTTATTGATTAGCTTATTCAGAGATTTATCTATTTTACTGAATTTTCAAGGAACCAATTCTTGGTATCATTTATCAACTTTGCTTTTCTATTTTAAATTCATTTATGTATTTATTTATCTTTATTATCTTCTTCCCCTGCTTGAGATTCATTTTGCCATTTTTTTAGTTTCTTGAGTTGAAAACTTTATTATCTTACCTTCTATTAAAATAGTAGCAAATATTATGTATTATATGAAAGCACAGTTTTAACCCTATCCTATAAATATGTGTGTGTGTATATATATATATGTGTATGAATAAAAATAAATTTAAAAACAAAAATATTATACAATATTGCAGATATCTGCTGGTGAGGCCTGGTGAGGCCTCAGGAAGCTCAGGGAGCTTCCATTCATGGCAGAAGGTGAGGTGGGAACAGGCATATCACATGGCAAGAGAGGCAGCGAGAGTGATGCCAGGCTCTTTTAAACAACCAGCTCTTGCGTGAACTCAGAGTGAGAAATCACTCATTACCATGGGGAGGGCACCAAGCCATTCATGAAGGATCCGCCCCCATGACTGAAACACCTCCCACCAGGGCCCACCTCCAACACTGGGAATCACATCTCAACATGATATTTGGAAGGGACAAATATGCAAACATATCACATTTGTTATTAATTTCCAGTTTTATTGTGTTGCATTCAGAGAATGTGGCCTAATCACTTCTAATTTTTAGAATGCATTGAGGATTTTTAGTACAATACTTAAAAAGCAGAGCAGGTGTTTCTCCGTAAGTTAGGGAGAACACACCCACACCCACTCACCCCCCACCCCCACAAAAACACACACACACACGCCAATGTAACCTTATAGATTCAA
Organism: Pongo pygmaeus; assembly: GCF_028885625.2. NCBI lineage: Eukaryota > Metazoa > Chordata > Mammalia > Primates > Hominidae > Pongo > Pongo pygmaeus. The sequence goes on from NC_072384.2 coordinate 120,402,813, forward strand.
AAACATCATTTTTTTCTCTTGTTTTCTGATTACTTGACCTGTCATAGATTGATAATAATATAATAAAGTCTTTATTTGTAAATGAGTGTCAAAGGCAGTGTGATGAATTAATACTTTGGAATTAGAAAAACCTGTTTTCAGATCTCAGCTCCATCTCTTAGTAGCAAAGAATTTCCCAAAAGCAGTACCTGAGAGAAGGATTTGAGTACAAGTCAATTATTTGATAGGTGACAGGAACACTGGTAAGGAAGTTAAGAAATGAATCAGAGAAGAGGAGGCGGCACTATTTCAGTAAAATGGGTATCTGTGTTGCTTGATATTTATTCTTTGAAATTTGAGGTTTAATTTATTTGCTGTGAAAACCATAGATCTTAGTTGTACAGTTTGATGAATTTTTTAAATATAAACATCCGTGTAACTTATACCCCTATTAAGGTATAGAACATTTCTATCACCCCAGAAAACTGCTTCCCAGTCCATTCTGTCATCCTCTAGAGGCAATCATTATTCTGACTTCAATCCCATAAATTGGTTTCATGCACTCTGCAACTGTACATAAATGGAATCCTATAGCGTGCATTCTTTTGTATCCAGCTTTGCTTCTTTCACTCAGCATGTCAGTGAGATTCATTATGTCTTTATATGTTTCAGTGGTTACTTTTCATTGCTGAGTAGTATTCCATTGTATTAATATATTATAATTTATTTTTCTATTGTTTTGTTGATAACAATTTGCACTGTTTTCTGAAGAATATGAATAAAGCTGCTGTGAACATTCTTGTACCCTTTTTTTGGGGGGGAGGGAATTTGTCTTTATTTTGAGGAATGTTGTGGTTTGAATGTATTCTCTCCAAAATTTAGGTGTTGCCAATGTGATAGTATTAAGAGATAGGGCTTTAAAGAGGTAATTAGATCGCAAGGGCTCGTCCCTGTTGCATGGGATTAAATAGAAGAAGCTTCACGCAGTCTTTGGCTCACTTGCCCTTTCACCTTCTGCCAGGTGAGGACACAGCATTCCTCCTTCTGCAGGATGCCACCCTCGCCAGACAGCTGCACCTGTTGGTGCTTTGATCTTAGACTTCTCAGCCTCCAACACTGCAAGAAAGAAATTTCTATTCTTTATAAATTAACCAGGCTCAGGTATTCTGTTGTAGCGGCAACAAAATGAATGAGGACAGAAATTAGTACCAGGTAAGTGGGGGTGTTGCTACAACAAAAACCTAAAATTATGGAAGTGGCTTTGGAACTGGGTAGTGGGTAGAGGCTGAGACTGTTTTCAAGTGAATGCTGGAAAAAGCCTGTATGGTTGTGAACAGAGCATTAAGGGCAATTCTAGTGAGGGCTTGAAGAAGAGAGGTGAAGGAATAGCTTCTGTCTTCTTAGTGATCACCTAAATGGTTGTGACCAGAATGCTCATAGAAACATGGGCAGTAATGACTATCCTGATGAAGCCTCAGATGGAAGTGAGGAACAAGGTATTGGAAACTGGAGGAAAGGCCACCCTTGTTATGATGGCAGAGAACTTGGCTGAAGTATGTCCAAATCCTAGGACTTTTAAAAAAGCAATGAACTAGGATATTTGGATATAAGCAATGAACTAGGATATTTGGCAGAAGAAATCTCTAAGCAGCAAAGTGTTCAGGGTGCTGCATGGGTTCTATTAACTGCTTATAGCAAGATGTGAGAAAACAGAAATGACTTAAAGGCAGAATTGATAATCAAAAGGGAAGTAGAACGTAAAAATTTGAAAAATTCTCAGCCTGTCCATGTAAAGAGTAAAAAGGCATGTTTAGGAGAGAAAACCAATGGTATGACCAGGTGACCATTTGATAAGGGGGTTAGTAGGGATAGAAGGAAGCCAGGTGCTCTTCATCAGGACAATGACCCCAAAGCTTTTCAGAGAACTTCGAGGCTGCCATGCCCATCACAGGCTCAGAGTGCCAGGGCCTTGAGGGCATAATGGTTTCAAGAGAGGAGTACAGGGCACCCATGGAACCTTGGATCTTATTGCTTGGCCACCTTATGTCTCTGCTCCCTGCATTCCAGTGCAATGCTCCATGGCTGCCCCAGCTGTGGCTCAGGCACACCAAGACGCAGCTTAAGCTGCCGCTTCAGAGGGCACAAGCAACGAGCCTTGGTGGTGTCCCTATGGTGCTAATTCTGCAGGTACACAGAGTGCAAGAACTGTGGAGGTATGGCTTCCCCCACTTACATTTCAAAGGATGCCTCAGAGAGCTTTAAGACCTATGCAAAAACCTGGTGCAGGGGCAGAGTCACTATAGAGTCCTCACTAGGGCAATACCCAGCATAGCCAAGGGGCTGGTGCCACCATAGAGAGTATTTATTAGGGCAACGCCTAGTGGAGCTGTGGGAATGGGGCTACTCCTGAGATCCCAGACATGCAGAGCCACCGGTGTGTAACACCAGCCTGAGAGATCTGCAGGAACTGTACTACATCCCGTAAGAGGTGAGGCATGAGCTGCTCCCAGCAAAGCCAGGGGGCAGGGTCCCCTGGAATCTTGGGGACCCAACCTCCACCCCAGTGTGTCTGGAAGGTGGGACATGGAGTCAAAGATTATTCTCAAACCCTAAGATTTAATTTTGTTTGGCTTGTTGGGTTTTGGACTTAATTTGATACTGATTACCCCTTTCTTCTTGCCCATTTCTCCCTTTTGGAACAGAGATGTCTGTCCTGTGCCTGTTCCACCATTGTATTTTGGAAGCACGTAATTTATTTGATTTCACAAGTTTGCAGCTGGAGGGCAATTTGCCTCAGGATGAAACACACCTTTGAATCTCACCCACATCTGATTTAGATGATATCTAGATGAGATGCTAAACTTTAGACATTTGAGTTGATTCTGGCACAAGCGAAAACTTTTGGGGGGCTATTGGGATAAAATGCATGTAATTTGCCTGTGAGAATGACATGAATTTTGGAGGGCCGGGGCAGAATGCTATGGTTTAAATATGGTCCCACTGAAATTCAGGTGTTGCCAATGTGATAGTGTTAACAGGTGGGGCCTTTAAAAGGTAATTAGGCCATGAAGCTTCCTTTATCATGAATGGGATTAAGGTCCTTATCAAAGAGGCTTCATGCAGCATTTGGTTTGCTTGCCCTTCCTCTTTCTCCTAGGCAAGGACACGATGTTCCTCTACTGTTGTGGATGCAGCCCTCACCAGAAGACTGGACCTGCCAGTGCCTTGTTCTTGGACTTCCTAGCCTTCAGAACTGTGAGTAGTCTATTTCTGCTATTTGTAAATTACCTAGTTCCAGGTGTTCTGAGTTATACCAGTGCAAAATAGATGAAGATGGGGAAATATCTAGGGATTAAATTGATGGGCCATAGGTAGATATATGTTTAACTTCATAAGAAACTGTTAAATAGCTTTCGAAAATGGCTGTGCCATGTTATGCTCCTACCAGCAGTGGATGAACATTCCAGATGCTACACTTTCTCACCTACTTCTGGTGGTGTTAGTGTTTTTAATTTCAGCTATTTGCATGGATGTGAAATAATATGTCATTGTGATTTTTAATGTGCATTTTCCTATTGATTAATGGAGTTGAACATGATTTCATGTGCTAATTGACCAGTTTTGTAGTTTTCCTTTTGGAATGCTTAAGTCTTGGGTTGTATCTTTTTTATTATATAGTTGTAGGAATTCATTATTCTGCATACAAATTTTTTTGTCAGATATATGTGTTGAGCATATTTTCTCCCAGTCTGTGCCTTGCCCATTTATTTTCTTGAAAGAATCTTTTAATGATCAGAAAGTTCTAATTTGGATGCAATCCAGTGTATCAATTTATCCTTTATGGTTACTAGTTTCTTCCCCTTGCAATGTATAGATCTTCACCTCCTATGTTAAATTTATTCCTAAGTATTCCATTTTCTTTTTGATGCTATTGTAAATGGGATTGTTTTCTTAATTTCTTTTTCAGATCATTTGTTAGTGTTAGTATGTAGATACACAAATAATTTTTGTATGTTGATTTTTGTACCCTGAAATTTTATTAAATTTGTTTATTCTAAGAGATTTTTGGTGGAGTTTTCAGGGATTTCTAGACATAAGGTTATATCATCTGCAAACAGACAATTTTACTTCTTCCTTTCCAACTTACATGCCTTTTATTTCTTTTTCTTGCTTAATCGCTTTTGCTAGGACATTACTATACTGAATAAAAGAGGTGAGTATGGGCATCCTTGTCTTATTCCTGATCTTACAGAAAAAACTTTCAGCATTTTACCATTGAGTGTGATGTTAGCTGTGGGCTTTTCATATATGGCCTTTATTGTGTTGAGGCACATTTTTTAAAATTTAGTTCTTATTTAATGTCTTTCAATACAATTTGTAATTTTCTCCAAAGGGTATGTACTTTTTAGATTAGTTTTAGGTGGTTTATATTTTTGTAATTGCCATTTTAAATGTTATCTTCAAAATTATATTTTCTAGTTATATATTAATTTTTCATCATATGCTACCTGTATTTCTTTATTATACTTTAAGTTCTGTGGTACATGTGCAGAACGTGCAGTTTTGTTACATAGGTATACACAGAGGCACATTCTTTTTATAACTAGTTTGTTGAGAGTTTTTATTATGAAAGAACTTTGACTTTTCAAATTCTTTTTCCACATTGATTGAGATAATCATACGATTTTTATTCTTCATTCTGTTAACATGAAGTATCACATTTATTGCTTCATGTACATTAAACCATTCTTCCGTCCTAGGGATAAATCCCACTTCATCATTGTGTGTGATCCTTTCAATGTGCTGTTGAATTTGGTTTGCTAGTATTTTTAAAGGATTATTTACATCTATCTTTATGATGGATAGTGGCCCTATAATTTTCTTTTCTTGTAATGTGGCTACCTGGCTTTGGTATGCAGGTAATACTACACTCATAAAATGCATGTGGACACATTTCCTCTTTAATTTTTGGGCAGAATTTTAGAAGCATTGGCATGACTTCTTTAAATGTTTGGTAGAATTCACCAGTGAAACCATCAACTCCTGCAGTTTTCTTTGTTGAGAGGTTTTTGACTACTGATTCAATTCCCTTCCTTGTTATTGGTCTGTTCAGATTTTCTACTTTTCGAGATTCAATCTTGGTAGATTGTATTTCTAGAAATTTATCTATTACTTCTAGGTTATGTAGTTTGCTGATAAATAATTGTTCATAGTTGTTTCTTATGGTCTTTTGTATTTCTGTGGTATTAATTATGTTTCCTCTTTTTTATCTTATTTGAATCTTCTCACTTTAGTTATTCTAAAGTGAGATTATTCTAAAGTAAATGTCAATTTTGTTTATCTTTTCAAAATAGCAGCTCTTAGTTTCATTGATGTCTTTTGTTGTTTTTCAAATCACTATTTATTTCTGCTCTGATTTTTATTATGTCCTTCTTACTGCTAACTTTGGGCTGAAGTTTGTTCTTTTTCTGGTTTCTTGAGGTTTGCAGTTAGGTTGTTTATCTGAGATTTCTTTGTTCTTAATGTAGGCATTCATCCCTATAATTTTCCATCTTAGAATAGCTTTTGCTGCATTTTGGAAATCTCAGTATGTTTTGTTTACATTTTGTTTGTCTCAAGATATATATATATATTTTAATTTCCCTTTTGATCTCTGAGTTTTTGGTTGTTCAGGAGTTTGTTGTTTAATTTCCATGTATTTGTGAAATTTCCAATTTTTCTCATTTTTCCCCCCTGGTTTTATATCATTGTGTTGGAAAACGCACTTGATGTGATTTTCATCTTAAATTTGTTAAGACTTGTGGCCTAACATAGGATCAATCCTAGAGAATATTCTAAGAGCATTTGAAAAGAGGGTTACCTCCCTAGTTGTTTATTCTTATACAAATATCGTACTGTCTTAATTATTGTGGCTTTATAGTAAGTCTTGAAAACAGGTTGTGTAAAAAAAAAAAAGAAAACTCTTCCGGGATTTTGACTGGGATTGCATTAAAGCTATAGATCAATTTTAGAGAACTGGTGTCTTAGCAATATTGAGTTTTCCAGTGCATGAACATAGTATCTTTCTCCATTTAAGTCTTCTTTAATTTTTCTCTGCAATATTTATGGTTTCCAGTGTAGTGGTCTTACATATCTTTTGTTAAACTTATTCTGAAGTATTTTATGTTTTTGATGATATTATGTTATTCAAAAATTTTCAATTTTTCAAATACTTGCTGCAAGTATGTAGAAATACAGTTGAGTTTTTTAAACGTTGACTTTATATAGAACCACCCTGTTAAATTCACTTATTAGTTCTAGTAGGTTTTAATTTTGGTAGATTCCTTAGAATTTTCTACATAGACAATCATGTTTTCTGCAAATAAAGGTAGTTCTACCTATTTCTTTCTAATATTTATCCTCATATTTTCTGTTTTTATTGCTTGGGTTAAGACCTACAGGTATTAAATGTTTGATAGAATTGATGAAAGCAGACATATTTGTTTCCATCTTAGGAAGAAAGTATTTACTCTTCTACCATTACATATGATGCTAGCTATAGGTTTGTGTTTATATTTTCTAGATGCCCTTTATACAACTACATGGTTTTTCTTCTACTCAAAGTTTCCTGAGCAGTTTTTTAAAAAATATAAAATTATGAGTGTCATAACTGCCAAATCTGTATTTATTTAGATAATCAGGTGATATTTTTCTTTATTCTGACTTATTACTTATTGGCTGGTCTATTGCTGATCAACAAGTCAGAAAACCTGTCAGAGATTATAGCTTAGCAGCAGTGCTGAGGGATTTCTGGTGAGTTCTTCTCTGTGGAAAGTAACTGAACATGGGAACTATGTGCTTCTGCACACAGCATTTGCCAGAGTGCAATGCCATTAGAAATGGCTTAGCTAAGGGGTAACATTGATAATCTACCACCAAATATTCCCTTCAGAAAAGATTTTGTGTGCTTCTGGGCAAGTCAGTTCCAATATTTTGCAAGTCAACAGTCATAGGTCGTTAAAGTTCTGTCAGTAACTGCCAATTAGAAATGGAGAGAACCTCAGAAACAGAGTATGAAGAAATGTCAGGGAGAAACACAGTGAGATGTGACCACTGCAATCCCTCAATGCAGGACCCTGAACTGGCTGCTTTGGGATTACTGCAACCTTTGTTAGAATATCTATTCCTTGGCTCTACCTCAGATCTTCTGCATGAGATTCTTGGTCAAGGTGAGCTCTGAGAATTGGCATTTTATACAAGTACTCTTGATGATTCTGACACAGTCACGATTAGAAACCAGTGGGGTAGAGGGAACACTGGATGGGGCATTGAATGACACAGAGTGATCCTACTTCATTCACCAGCTCAGTTCCTCCATCTAGTTCTCAGTGTCCCCATCTGAATAATAAGGGAGTTGTACCAGTTGGCAACTGAAGCCCTCCCGTGTTTGAGGTTTTTGGTCTTATCATCTGCACTAAGACTCTCTGGGTTGGCAAATGGAAGATGGGTTGGCATGCGTGGTACCAGCGAAGTTACACATGTGTCACCACACATCATTTCTGACAATCATGTCAAAGCAAGAGAACTGAAAACAGAAATTGCAGCTCCAGCATGGGAGTAATCTCCGAAGGACCTGACAGAATAGCCGTTGGCTAGAAGTTGTCGAGTAGCAGCTGGTTGGGTCTATGAGCTTCTTGCAGCTGTTTGTGATATGTCACATGAATTTTCGTTTTTATTTGTTAATGTACTCTGAGCTATTTTACAGTGCATTTGACATTTTACAGTATAGTCAAGTGTGTACATGCCTAATTAAAACAGATGTGCATTTGATAAAATAATTACTGGATATGATGAAGAAAAATGGCTAATTATATATACAGCATAAACACCTACACATATGCTATAAATATATACTTGAAGTACTGGAAAGTAGGTATAATTGGCTGCATTCTCTGTTCGTGCCCAGACTTAGAGTCATTCCTTTAGATTTTCCTGGCCTTGGAATTCACCAGTGTTAGAATTTTCTGCCCCAAATTTGACCCCCATCTCATCCTTTTTTCTCTGCTGGAATGAAGATGAAGAAACATCCTCCACTGAAATGAGGCAGAGTTAATACAACCAAAATATAAAAAGATGACAGTTAACTTGAGTTACTATGTGCCAGGCATAGTGCTAGACACTTACATTGTCTCATTTAATCTTCACACTAGCCCGGTGAGGTAGCTGCTATTCTTTGTCTTTTATAGATGGGGAAACTAGAGGCTCAGGGAGGTTGCTAAGTTGCCTAAGATCTCTAAACTGGGAAATGGAAGATACAAGATTCAAACCAAGGTTTCACTGCAGACCCTATTCTCTTTAATTACCACCCTATACTGCTTCTCTGAGAACATCTTTCTGCTCAACCACTGTGCTCTCAGTTGGGAAATACTGCTGGTGAGGGAAACTCATCTCAAACGTCTCTGGTACCACTTTGTACATTTCAGAATATCTCAGCCCAGGAGTTCTATGATCGTGCCACTGCACTCCAGGCTGAGTGGCAGAGTGAAGCCCTTCTCTAGAAAAAAGAAGAAAAGGAAAAAAAAAAAAAATATCCCAGACCAGACTTCTTCAATAGAAGGTCTTCATGCCTTTTTTTTTTTGAATGAGTGGAAAGTCCTCACTAAATGCCTACACACCCTGGGGGTTGTGGTACATGCTCCCAGGTTCTGGGATGCTGTCAGCTGGGTGAATGTGTTGATGTTAGGTGTTCAGAGGCAGAGTTGGACGCCTGTGACTGCTGAAAGTGCTGGGGTAAAAAGTGTTTGGGTTGTGAGAAATGTAGAAAATATTGAGAAGCCCTTTAAAAACTAAACAAGGATTTGTTTTCTCAAGATTTGTCAAGTGGACTTGGCCTTTTTGTAAATCCTCCAGTTTGCTTGGAGTATGGAGAAGACTGAAACAGTTATCAGATCCTACTCATGGGAAGCAGCTACAATCAATCTGTTTTTTGACATTTTGGAGAAATGGGTTATCCTGGCTCTCTATGACTATGTATGATTCTACCAGGATCCTGAAAATAATGTAGGTAGTGATGATTCAGGAAATGCCTAGGGTCACAGCAGGAATATTGAATGTCAGAGTATAAAATGTATGGTTAAAGGCATGGGTTCTTCCATCCCCCTGCTATGTGACCTCTGGTCAGTGTCTTAAATGGGTTTCAGTTGCATCTGTAACATGAGACTAGAGTACCTTCCTTATAAGGATTGTTGTGAAGTTTAAATGAAATAATCTCTGAAGTGAGGCACTCAGCACAGTGCGTGGCAGCAGTGAGCACTGTAAAGGGAAGAGGGTGCATTAGATCAATTTATTGATCACCAGATTATAATCCTGGGTAAGCCATACCTACCCTCTCTTGATCATAGTACTTTGATCTGTAAAACAAAATGAATGGATAAGAGGACCTTTTAGGTCACTCTGGCTCTAAGAATTGATGACTCCAGGTTACACATTCTCTAACCTCCTTTGGCCTTCTCACTTCATTTCTCAGCTTATGGAAACCATGCATCCTTAGAGCACAAGTGGAGGGAAAGCCTCATGTGTGGTGCAACAGTAAACGCTGTGAAGATCTGTAAAGGACCGGTTTTACTGGAAATACCATGTTCTGAGCTGGTTTTCTTCCTTTCCTTTAAATTCCTTCTACTTGAGAGTCCCACTTGGCAGGCACGAGAGTGAAAGTGGGGGACCCGGGAAACTCCCCTGAGCTCCTGTGGTGAGCAAATTCTAGCCAAGGCCTGAGGTCTGTGAGCCTTCAGGGTTTGGAAGGCTTTGCAGGTTCAATCAACTGGCCCACCAGCAAGTGTTTATTGCAGCAACCTCATGGAAGAACTGTTCCAAAGCGGCATAGTTACAGCCCTGCTCTAGTCGGGGGAGGAGGCAAGGAGGAAGACAGCCGTTGGCACAGGTGGCTTGAGAATTCTAGGGCACTGGCCCACCCTTGTTGTGCCCCAGCCTGTAACCCTTCTTGGGCTCTGCCTCTGCAGCTCACTAGGGCAGCATGAGCTGAGTTTCTCCCCTTATCCTATACCCACAGGTGGACTTATTGTTAAAGGCAATAACCGTGTTTGGACATATATATGATATTGGGAAAGCATTACTAATGCATGGTTTAAATAATTACCATGTGTAGCGATTTTTTTAAAAAGCAAAATCAGTGCTTCTTCTTATTAAAATGGTGCTTTGAGCTGTAAGAATGCTATTTTCAGATTCCCTCTTGCCTCTGCTGCACATTGCATTGTGAATTTGGCTTCAAGCAGACCAAGTCTTTTAGTCACAAGAGGGCACAACTACAAAAATGGGTTAGACCATGTTTTTCTTCTTCCTGTGACTGCAGAGATGAAGGGAATGAAGGTTAGCTCATGAATGGTATGGGGCTGGTGTTTTGGAGTATACTGGGGGTGGCAGCAGGGGCAACTATTTGGGAGTTAAAAGGTCCTGGGGCTGGATATAGAGATGGATTGTGGCAAAGGACTACTATGAGAAAATAGAAAAGGAGGCAAGCTGTAATTATGTTTATCAATCCTTTTGAATTTTGAAACTTCAATTTCCACAAAAGAGCTGATGGATGGATGTCAAGAAAAATGTCGTTGGGGACTTATTCCTTGTTGGAGTAATTAACACGTAAGTGAATGAAACACACTGTTCTTATCTGGTACCCGGTCTGTTTCTTTAGCTAAATCTTAGGCATTTAAACTTATGTTTAATTTAAACTTATATTTATTTAAAATGGCATGTGTCACACTGGAAAATATTCTTGTTAAAGAAATAAATCAAGCATTTAATATTTATAAAAATGGAATAGTCCCTTTATCCTAAAGGTGGAAACTGAAATCTAGATTGATACAGATGTAGTTACCATCACCCACGGTTTATGAAAGAGAATAGATTCATCCAGAGTCCCTGAAAGAAAGATTTATTCATTTCATCCTGGCCATACTTTTGTACCCACAGAGTCAAAGTGTGGGCTGGCCAACTAAATTTGTAATCACCAAGCAGATATAAGTACAAATTAAGGTTACAGAAGGAGATGATGCAAATTAATGGATCTCAGCTGTAAATGGATTTTTGCCTCAAATCTTTTTCTTCTTCTTTTCTGATGAAAAGCAATAAGGTTATTATATAAATTATTTCTGAAGAGACTTCTTGTTTTGGAAAAAAATCTAATTTATTGAGCTTGATTCTCCAACTTAATGGTTGGCGAACAAGCTTTACAGTGTACAGTTGGAGTGAAGACAAAAATTGGGAGGAGAGACCCAGGGCCTATACTAATTTCTAGCGAAGAATTTGGAAGGGTTATAGAGAGAAGTAGTTCCCTGGAACTTTTTTTCAAGATTGTTAGTGATGGAGAGGATAATTGTATAGACTGATTTTATTCTTTTCCTAAGTAAAGAGGTAACATTTTTTGATGTCCTGAATATGAGTAATTTACTGTACTTTAAGTAGATGGAAAGCTACATCTCATATGAAAAAAAAAAAAAAAACCCCTGACAAATGATTAGGAGTTAAACACATTTTCTACCAAAACAACGTTCTCTCTCATAAGAAAAAAAAAATCCCTGGTGGGTGTTTTGAATTCCACCTAAAAATAATAAGATGAAGAGAAAATTGAATACTACAAGAGACTAACGACATGTGTGGTACAGCTTAACATTTGGTTCTTTTGAGAGGCAAATTTAGTGTTCTGAAGGCTTCACATCTCATATGGCCATCTGATAGCTGGTGATGTGCTGTGTGGGGGTGTCTAGTTAAGACTGTTAGAGAAGGAACTGCTGCACCATTTCCAGATCTATTTGTGAGATGAGAGTTTCTTTCCCCCCTCTCTCTCCTAAGGAAGAAGAAATGGATAATTAATCTGGCTTTAACTATCCAACTTTAGTTTTGAAATATTGTTCTAAAGTATGGATCCCTTTTAGGCGTGTATCTTTTTCTAGGTGTGGTTTATCTCAAGACAGTCATTCAAGACTCTGCCCAGCTCTGGGTTTACAAGTGGCTATGTTCTAGAAGAAAATATTTGACCCTTCTGGTGCGGTTCTTAATAATACACACAAAACCTAGTGATTGGAATTAATCTGTTAAGCACATGAAGAGGTATTTCATGACTAGTCATTAGAGGAATTCAAATTAAAACTGCACAATGAGATACCACTATGAGCCATCAGTATTGATGAGGATGTGGAACAACCAGAATGCTTATATACTTCTGGTGGGAATGCAGTTTCTTATAAATTCAAACATATACTTATTGCATGACTTAGCAATTCCACTCCTAAGAATTTACCCAAGAAAACCTACAACATATGAGCACACAAAGACTTATATTTGCCTGTCCATGGCCATTTTATTCGTACTGCTTAAAACTGAAAGCAATCCAGATACTCATCAACTTTGGTATATCCGTACAATAGTACCCAGGAATAAGAATGGGTCAAGCACCGTGGCTCATGCCTGTAATCCCAGCACCTTGGGAAATGAGGGGAGAGGATTACTTGAGCCCAGGAGTTTGAGACCAGCCTGGGCAACATCATTAGGTCCCATCTTTACAAAAAAAAAAAAAAAAAAAAAAAAAAACCTGGGCATGGTGGCTGGCGTCTGTAGTCCCAGCCACTTGGGGGGCTGAGGTGGGAGGATTACTTCTGCCTAGGAGGTTGAGGCTTCAGTGAGCTGTGATTGTGCCACTGCACTCCAGCCTGGGTAACAGAGCAAAACTTTATCTCAAAAAAAGTTAAAAAAAATGAATTATTGATACAACAGTGTGGATAAATATCAAATGCATTATGGTAAGTGAAAGTAGCCAGACACGTATGATTCAACTTATATAAAATTCTAGAAAACATAAAACAATAGAGATAGACAGTGGTTTCCTGGGGTTAGGGAGTAGGGAGATGGAAGAGCAGGAAAATACTTTATGGGGTGATGGCAATTTTCTATGTCTTGATTATAGTGGTAGTTACATGATTGTAAACTTTGTCAAAATTCATCCAATTGTACTCTTAAAATTGGTGAATTTTATGTAAAATTGTAGCTCAATAAAGCTAGTTTAACAATATAGCCACTTGTAAACATAGCTACTTGTAAATCCTGAGCTTGGCAATTTCTTATAAAGTCAAACATGTACTTACCACATGACTTAGCAGTTCCACTTCTAGGAATTTACTCAAAAAAACATAAAACATATGACCATACAAAAATTTGTACTTGCCTATCCATAGCCATATTGACCAGTCAACGTGTATTTGTAGAGAGGCTAAATGTGCCAGCTTTGCTAGGTGCAATGGGATAAATGTTGTGTCCGTTTCTAAAAAGAAAGAGGTTATGGTCTGATTGAGGGGGAGAAAGATTTTCCCTCATGTTTCATTACAGAACAAGACCATGTATTAAAACATAACTTCACATATTCATAAATTCATTTATCCAAAATATATATTGAGACATGATTAAAGCCTAGCACTAAACAGGACGTAAGTGATTGCTGAAGATATATCTGTTGCTTGAAAAACTACAAAATTGAAAAATTTGGATGTTTCATGAAAATAATTCAAGGGTTTACAAAGTAGATCCTCCTTGAATTCACTGGCTATGTTAGGTTCAAATCACTGGGCTGTTTGTGATAATGAGAAAACACTGGCACTGACTGAACTCTTGATTTCAGTTTCATTCTTGAGCCAGAGAAATGGAATTCTCCCCTGATTGCAATTCTCCATGTAGCCTTCAAAGACTGTGGGCCCTCCCTGAAGGACAGCTCTTCTGGTTAGTGAGAGGATGAGTTAGAGGTATTTTCACTCTGTGTATATTCTTAGAACTTTATGGTTGGTTTTCAGTGTGATTATATAATCCCCATGCAAATGCCATCTGCCATATTTGGCACTTATAAAATATTTGAGATATTTATTCATTTTGCTTAAAAACAGATTTTGAGAAGTCAGATCTCCCCGTTTCTGAGAAGACAACTGTGTAGAGGGTGTGTACAAGTTCTTTCATGCATGACTGTGATAACTATTTTTATTCATGGCTTAGCCTATCAACTTGGTGTAAAATTTTTAAGTTTTTGTTTGCCATTTGGAACCAGAAATTATAAGATCAACTTTAAAGTTTGCCTGCTTTTTGTTTTCTCATTAGTATGAATTTTTACTGTTCTTTTTAAAGGCGGTTATACTTTTAGAATAATATGATGAAGGCTAACTTCTAGATTTGGGTGACTAAAATCTAAAAGGAAAAAAAAAAAAAGAAAAAGGGAAAAGACCAAAATCGATCACTATTTGGGTAAAAAGGAGACTAGTTTTCTCTAATAAAGCTGATTTCTGATTCATAAGCACTTAACTTAGAAATGATCTTTACATATAAGTCATTGACTCAATCAAAGAGTTGCTGCTGGCCCCTACCCACATCCTAATTTCTTCCTTCTATTCCTAGATTCCTGGGAAGGTGAGAAACAATAAACTATGAGGCTGGTGCAAAAGTGGTTGTGGTTTTTGCCATTAAAAGTCATGACAAAAACCTCAATTACCTTTGCACCAACCTGATATAACAATACATCTTGGGTATTTGGACCTGTGGGTTCAGAAGTAGAAGAAGAAATAAACAATGGTAACATCTGAGGGAATAGGATCCAGGAGAATTTCCAGGCCAGGCCCACCTCTCTGTGTGATGGATTCCTTAAATAAAAACAATGATTTCTTCTACATTCTCCAGAAAATTTTATTTCACTTTGTCTCCTAGTGATTGTAATTTTATCAATCAGTAGGAGATAAATAAAATTAATAGAATTTTGTCGATTTTATTAATCAGGACAATTAAAATTCTAATGACTCACAAGGGTTCTACTTAAAACCTTTAAGTAACTTTGAGGGGGTTGAGAAGTTGTTAGCTGAGCAGATATTGGACTAAAATAGTTCAGTTAGCTTTTATTTGACCTATTCCTACCTTCGGCCAATGGAAGCTTTTTAAAAATTTCAACATTTTAACATGAAAATTTTCAAATATACAGAAAAATCCAAAGAATTATGCAGTGAACAGACATATACATGTTATAGTTATGTATGAGTTTCCTGTTGCTCCTATACAAATTACCATGAATTTAGTGGCTTAAAAGAACACAAATGTATTATCTTACAATTCTGATGGTCCAAGGTCTAAAATGAGGCTTATAAAAAAATCGAGCTACTAGCAGGATGTGTTACTTCTGCAAATTCTAGGGGGATCTATTCCTTGCCTTTTCCAGCTTTTAGAAGATGTGCATATTACTTGGCTTGTGGTCACATCATTCTATGCTTCTGCAGTCATACCACTTTTTCTGCCTCTGGCCGTCTGCCAGGATCTTCCTTCTTTAAGGACCCTGAGATTACATTGGGCCCATTCTGATACTCTAGGATAATCTTTGCATTTTAGGATTCTTAATCTCATTGGTAAAATACCTCTTGTTGTGTAAGGTAACATATTCACAGGTTTTAGGGATTAGGGTGTGCACACATTTGGGGATCATTATTCAGCTTACTATAAGCTGCCTCCTATATTTTAACATTGGTATTTTTCTTTATTACATAGCTATCTCTTCATTCCTGTGTTTGGCTGTATCCCCACCCCAATCTCATCTTGAATTCCCACCTGTTGTGGGAGGAACCTGGGGGAAGATAATTGAATCATGGGGGCAGGTCTTTCCCATGCTGTTCTCGTGATAGTGAATAAGTCTCAAGAGATCTGATGGTTTTTTAAAAATGGGAATCTCCCTGCACAAGCTCTCTCTTTGCCTGCTGCCATCCATGTAAGATGTGACTTGCTCCCCCTTGCCTTCAGCCATGACTGTGAGGCCTTCCCAGCCATATGGAACTATAAGTCCAATAAACTTCTTTCTTTTGTAAATTGCTCAGTCTCTGGTATGTCTTTATCAGCAGCATGAAAATGGACTAATACACCATCCATTAATTCATTTTTTGGATGCATTTCAAAATAAATTGAAGACACCAGAACACTTTTCCTTATATATCTTAACACATATATCATTAACTAGAGTTTGATATTTGTTTATCGTTCAATTTTTACTTTTTTAATTTTAGAGACAGGGTCTTGCACTGTCACCCAGGCTGGAGTGTAGTGGTGGCAGCATAGCTCACTGTACAGACTCCTGGGCTCAAGTGATTCTTCTGCCTCAGCCTTCCAAGTAGCTGGGACTACAGGTGTGTGTCACCATGCCCAGCTAATTTTTAAACTTTTATAGAGATGGGCTCTTACTATGTTGCCCAGGCTGGTCTCAAACTCCTGGTCTCAAGCACTCTTCCTGCCCCATCCTCTCAAAGTGCTGGACTTACAGGCGTGAGCCACTGCATCTGACCCCATTATTTTTTTGAGGTAAATTTACATATCATGAATTGCACAAATCTTACTCATGCCCTTCAATGAGTTTTGACAAACGCGTACACTTGTGTAATACAAAGCGGGGCGCCGTGGCTCACACCTGTAATCCCAGCACTTTGGGAGGCTGAGGAGGGCGGATCATGAGGTCAGGAGATCGAGACCATCCTGGCTAACATGGTGAAACCCCGTCTCTACTAAAAATACAAAAAAATTAGACGGGTGTAGTGGCGGGCACCTGTAGTCCCAGCTACTTGGGAGGCTGAGGCAGGAGAATGGAGTGAAACTGGGAGGCGGAGCTTGCAGTGAGCCGAGATCATACCACTGTACTCCAGCCTGGGTGACAGAGCAAGACTCTGTCTCAAAAAAAAAAAAAAAAAAAAAAAAAAGATATGAAACATTACTCTCTCCCTGGAAAGTTCCCTCATTTTTTCTTAAGCAAATCTTGTCCTATTCCAAGTTTGGTATTTTTTCATTATAGGTAAATTGAATCTCTTCTAGAATGTTGTTACTAAGTTTAATGTTGTTGAAATTCGTCCCTGTTGTTGCATGTATCAGTAGTTCTTCCCTTTTGTTATTTAGTGTTGTATGTGTCCACTGTACTAATATAGTACAGGATGCTTAGCTATTGTCCTGTTAATGCACGCCAATTTTTGACTCATGAATAAAGCTGCTGTGAAACATTTTCTTGGAATTCTTTCTGTAAACTCAAGCCTTTTTTTTTTAATAGGAATGAATACTTCCTGACAGTTTTTTAAAAACTGGCTGTTCTAGAGATTATGATATATAACCTTAATTCCTTAATTTTTCATAGTGTATTCATATAGAGTTAAAATTGTACTATTTTATAAAAAATATAAGAACTATTCAGATTCTTTGTCCCTTTTACCCTCACCCTCCATCCTTTATTCTGTAGTTGTCATATGTATATTACATCTATGTGTCATAAACCACACAATAAATAGGATGTTAAATTTTTGCTTTAAGTGCTCATATGTCTTCTAAATAAATAGAAAATATAAATTTTTTAACCCATATTTTACCACTTCTCATACTACGAATTCTTTCCTAAAGATTCAAGTTTCAACTGGTCATTTCCTTCCAGTCTGAATAATTTTCTTTAACATTTCTTGTAGTGCAGGTATGATGGCAATGGGTTCACTAAGTTTTCGTGTATCTGAAAATGTTTTTATTTTTTCTTTATTCTTGAAGGATATTTTTCTTACATACGATTTCAAGTAGACAGATTTTTCTTCCTGCATCATAAAGATGTTGTTTCACTGTCCTTTGGTATTCATTCTTTTTTCTGATCAGAAGTCAATGGTCATTCATATTATTATTCTCCTGTATATAATGTGTTGTTTTTCTCTGGCTGCACTCAAGATTTTTTCTTTGTTTGATTTTAGCAGTTTGATTATAATGTGCCTAGCTGTATTTTTCTATTTATTTATTCTGTTTTGGTTTACTAGGCTTCTCTTTCTTTTCTTTTCTTTCTTTCTTTTTTTTTTTGGAGAGGGAGTCTCGCGCTGTCACCCAGGCTGGAGTGCAGTGGCACGATCTTAGCTCACTGCAACGTCTGCCTCCCAGGTTCACGCCATTCTCCTGCCTCAGCCTTCCGAGTAGCTGGGACTACAGGCGCCCGCCACCACACCTGGCTAATTTTTTGTATTTTTAGTAGAGACGGGGTTTCACTGTGTTAGCCAGGATCAGATCACAGGATCAGGTCTTGATCTGCTGATCTTGTGATCCGCCTGCCTTGGCCTCCCAAAAGTGCTGGGATTACAGGCGTGAGCCACAGCGCCCAGCCCTTACTAGGCTTCTTGAATCTGCAAATTTAATTTCTTTCCCCTAATTTGGGAAATTTTTGGTCATTATTGTTTCAAATATATATATATTTTTTGAGATGGAGTCTCACTCTGTTGTCCAGGCTGGCATACAGTGGCATGATTTGGCTCACAGCAACCTCCACCTCCTGAGTGATTCTCCTGCCTCAGCCTCCAGAGTAGTTGAGATTGCAGGCACCCACCACCATGCCTGGCTAATTTTTGTATTTTTGGCAGAGATGGGGTTTTGCCATGTTGGCCAGGCTGGTCTCGATCCCCTAACCTCAGGTGATCCACCTGCCTTGGCCTCCCAAAGTGCTGGGATTACAGGTGTGAGCCACTGTGCCCTGCTTTGTTTCAGATATTTTTTCTACCCCATTTTCTCTCTACTTTCCTTCTAGAATTCCAATTATACATATGTTACATCTTTTGATATTGTCCTTTTTGTTTTTGAGGCAGGGTCTTGCTCTGTTGTCCAGGCTAGAGTATAGTGGCGTGTTCACAGCTCACTGCAGAATTGACCTTCTGGGCTCAAGTGATCCTCCCACCTTAGCCTTCTGAGTAGCTGGGGTTACAGGTGTGTACCACCACACCTGGATAATTTTTGTATTTTTTTGTAGAGACTGGATTTTGCTGTGTTGCTTGGGCTGGTCTGGAACTCCTAGGCTCAAGCAATCTGTCTGCCTTAGCCTCCCAAAGTGCTGAGATTGCAGGTGTGAGCGAATGCTGATACTCTCCTTTTTTCTTTTGAGATGGAGTCTCACTCTGTCGCCCAGGCTGGAGTATAGTGGCGCATGTTGGCTCACCGCAAGCTCCGCCTCCCGGGTTCATGCCATTCTTCTGCCTCAGCCTCCCGAGTAGCTGGAACTACAGGCGCCCGCCACCATGCCTGGCTAATTTTTTGTATTTTTAGTAGAGACGGGGTTTCACCATGTTAGCCAGGATGGTCTTGATCTCCTGACCTCGTGATCCACCCGCCTTGGCCTCTCAAAGTGCTGGGATTACAGGTGTGAGCCACTGTGTCTGGCCAATACTCTCCTTTTTAAAAAACAATTATTCCCCGTTTTTCAGATTCAATAATTTGTATTGATTTTTTTTTCAAGTTCACAGGTGCTCTATTTTGTTATCTTGTTTTCTGTCAAATTTATCTAGTCAATTTTTAAATTTCAGATGTTCTTTTTTTAGTACTAGAATTTCAATCATTTAATAGTTTCTATATAATGAAATTATCTATTTGTGTCTTCATTATGAGCTAGTTTTTCTTTTCATTCTTAAGTTATAGAAACTGCTTTAAAATCCTTACCTGCTAAATCTAACATTTGGGCCATCGTGGGGTTAGTCACTATTGATTGCCTTTTCTTTTGAGTATAGGTCACATTTTCCTGTATCAATATATGATTAGCAATTTTGGATTGTGTTCTGTATGTATATTGTAAGAAATATGTTGTTGAGGCTCTGAATTCTGTTATGTTCCTCTGAAGAGTACTGATTTTTTTGCTTGTTTGTTTCAGCAGCATTAGCTGGGCTCAGACTCAAACTCTTTTTCCTTTGAGGTAGGCAGGAGATGAAATATCTATTCAGATCTTTTAGCCCCAGCTGGGCTTCTTGGGGTCTGCTGTGTACTATGCATAGTTTAGGGATGAGCCAGAGATTTGGGCTTAGTTTATGTGAAAAATTTAGCACTCTCCTTGGTCACCCCCTTTCCAGGATTACCCCTCTGGCGTTCCAGCTGCGGTGGTCACACCACTGTCTACTCATTATCCAAGCTAAAAGACTGCTGATTTTCGATCCCAGTTTTAGCTGTCTGGCCTAGTGTTGACTGAGTCCGGAGACAAAGAACTATAAAAGCACTCAGCATTCTCCTAAGCAAGACTCCCTCTACCCTCCTCCATTTTCTCACTGCTTTGGTGACTTTTTAGGGCCTTAGGGTTAATTTTTATATTTTTAAAAGAGTTTATAGTTGTTTTCTATGAGAGGGTTAGTCTGGTGGGAACATCTCCTCTATTCTTTCAATGGAGCTCTGATTTAAGCAGATAAAGATGAGTTTTAAGCACTGGGTGGAGAGAGTATAGGCCTGAGAGTTAATTTCATGAAGTACTGGGAATGTAGTTCAAAAAGTGAGATTGAGAAATGTCAAACCTAAATGTTTATTACTTCAGAATTTTGTTTCAGGCCAACATATTTCACTACCTCTACCTTCTACTTTTTCTCTATGTCTATCTTTTTCACTTCCTCCTCTTTCCCTGTATATCATGTCACCTACCTCATTTTAGGGCCCAGACCTTAGAAAAGCTAGTGTCTGGGCTACTCTGCAAGAATGCTAAGGACTAAATAAGCATTTCTAGGCTACTTAGGGAATGTAACCACCACCTGTGAATTTGGGTTCTGAACATTTAGAAGCCAGCCTCTGAATAAAGCTTGCCCATACTTCAACATGCAACTTCTTCTAAGTTTCAGTCCAGTGCCAGGGGTTTGTTCTGTGTTCCATCCCCTTCTTTTACCAGTAGCTCCTGAGAGGTTATCTCTGCTAGGCCCCTAGGATATAACTGCTGTACTTGGTTGCTAACTTGTAAAACACATGACTTTTCAGTTCTCTTTTTAAAATGAACACTCTGTTGTAAAGTCCTATGCCTCTGTTTGTTTCTCTGCCTATGGTACAACCAAGTAGACCATTGCAACTGAGTTAGTTTTTTTCTCATGTTACTAACAGTGGAGTACAGAACAGTTGGGTTAGGGATGGTCCATGCTGTTGTTTTAGCCAATCAAGTCACCCCAGCCTTTCAGCAGACAGTCGGCGTGTCTGCCACAATGACAGAAAATTGACGATAGAAAGGCCACTTAGGTAGAATGGAGAGACGTGATCTTAAATTCTATTAGACATTCTTCTAGGAAGAAATGACTCAAATTTTGCAGCTGGAAAATTGAGAGTGGGGGGAGCTTAAAATTTCTTTATCATTATTATGTTAGAGGGCAGACTTTGAAAGCTTACAACTTCTACTCAGAACACTTAGTTTCTTAAATCTTCTCTTACTTACTCATACACTCTTTGGGATATGCATTGAAAACAGATTCAGTATACTGGAAAAAAAATCAGCTCTGAAAAAACACCTAACTCACAAAACAGCTACATTAAGAGTTTAGTGTTCACAGCACTAAAGGGTTATTTGTTTTTATAAAATGGTTCTCTGAAGTTTTCCCTAAAAATACCAAATTCCCTTGGTGCCTTTAAAGTGAGAATCACATTACAAAAATCCTATTTAACAGAACATTCTGGGAACATACAAGGTGTGATTGTAAAAGATTATGGCTGATTTGAAGAAAAATTCCAGGACTTATACATTCAAAGGAGTGGTGTTCCCTTCAAAGTAATCACCATGTGAGTCTTTACACTTACCTCATTGAAAATGAGGATGACAGTGTCTGCCTCACTGTATTGCCCTAGAGGTTTACACGAGATAGCTAAGAAAATGCATGGGTGCAGTAAATGCTCAAGAAAAGAGTAGGTTTTGTCTTCAATTCCAAGGAAACTACAATTACTCATTCATCACTAGAACTCCAATGTGAAAACTATTCTGTGTGTTCCAATGAATCTTTATTTCTGGTCTGTGGGATGAATTTGGAGTCAACCATGGAGAGTAAGGTGGTGGGCTAATGGACTCTGTGTGTGTGTGTGTGTGTGTGTGTGTGTTGTGGGGGTGTGCATGCCACAATTTGTTTTCTAATTTTTATGAGCTCTTAAATTACTGATCTCATAGGATGTGTGTGTGTGTGTGTGTGTGTGTCTTGTAGACAAAGTAACAAATGTAAGAAGCCATGTTTGTTCATTTCTGCTTGCCAGCATAATTTCCCAAACCCCCTGACTTGGTGACAACCTGCAGCTCTCTGGAAAGATGCTTTGAAGACAAAATGGGGTAAGGCATGTGCTTCCCATGTCTCTTGCCTGAGTCACTACTTAGCTTTGCCTTTTCCTACACAGAAAATAATGTCCAACAGGGTTGGTGACTACGCTTCTGTAATCTGTGACCAGATATACTCTCACACTGAAGCCTTGATATGATCCTTACTTCGACGTAACTTCTGAACAAGTTGGAGATGAATTTGCACATTCAGAACCTCCACCACCTGTATGTAAGCAATGGGCTGAAACACTGCCTTGGTGGTCTGGCAGGACTGTTCCGTGGCTGGAGGCCTTGATTTACAGTCTTATCGTCTTCCATAAGACTTTTGAATGAAAATAACTTTAATTCTTTAAAAGCTTGACATTTTGTTCCTTTCGCCAACAGTGTGTATGTAAGTATAAATATGTATATAAAACATATAACATAATTGTATGTATTATTTATGTATTTAATTTGGCAGGGTGGTGGGGTGGAGGTGAAATAAGTGCTGTGTGTCTGCAGCACGGGATATAAACTCAAATGCCCAGAGCAGTGGATCTCAATCTTTGCCATATATTCAATGGCCCAGTAAACTTTTAAAAATGCTGATCTCCTGCCACACCCTATGCCAATTAATACAGAACCCGTAGGAGGAGACGTCAGTCATTTTTAAAGCTCGCCAGGTAATACCAATGTGCAGCTAAGTCCCAGAGCAGGAACCCAGGCGGTCTTCAGCTACCGATGCCTCTTAGAATCACCTCAAGAGCTCTCAAAACTTACTGGTGTCTGGACCCCACCCTTCAGAGATTCTGATTCACTTATCTGGGGTGGAGCCTGGGGTATGGTTTGGGGTATTCAGAAAGTTCTCCAGCTGTTTCCAGTGTGTAGCTGTGAACCCCAAAAATTTGAGACAGGTCTCAGTTAATTTAGAAATTTATTTTGCCAAGGTTGAGGACGTGCACCCATGACACAGCCTCAGGAGGTTCTGATGACGTAGCTTGGTTTTATACATTTTAGGGATATATGAGACATCAATCCACATATACAAAATGAAAATGGATTCAGTCTGGAAAGGCAGGACAACTCAAAGCAAAACCAGGAGAATTCCAAGCAACTTGAAGCAACTCGAAGTAGGAAGGGGGCTTCCAGGTCACAGGTAGATGAGAGATAAACGGTTGCGGTTGCGTTCTTTTGAGTTTCTGATTAGCCTTTCCAAAGGAGGCAATCACATATGCATTTATTTCAGCAGAGGGATGGCTTTGAATAGAATGCGAGGCAGGTTTGCCCTCTGCAATTCCCAGCTTGAATTTTCCCTTTAGCTTAGTGATTTTGGGGGCCCAGGATATTTTCCTTTCACATAGCCAAGTCTGGGAACTGGTGGCTTCAGGTGCCCAGCTGATAAGGGAGAGGGATGAAGAGGGCATAGGGGGTGGCCACACAAAATGGGAGAGCATCTTCTCTAAGGGGGCAGCTGCTGTGCAGATTTCTGTGGGGATGCGGGCCCACTGTCACCAGCCCTTCTATTTTTCAAATGACACTGGAAGTCTGGGTATTTACGTAGAAATATCTAACTTTTAAATTGTGATAAAATATACATAACATACAATTTACCATTTAAACCGTCTTTAAGTGTACCTTAAATACATTCACATTGCTGTGTAACCATCACTACCATCCATCTCCAGAACTTTTTCATCTTCCCGAAAGAAAAATCCAAGCTGTTAAACAGTAACTTCCCACTCCTGGTAACCAATGTTCTATTTTATGTCTTTATGAATTTGACTACTCTAGGTCCCTCGTGTAGGTGGAATCATATAGTATTTGCCCTTTTGTGACTGGCTTGTTTCACTTAGCATCATGTTTACAAGGTTCATTCACGTTGCAGCATGTATCAGAATTTCCTTCCTTTTTAAAACTGAATAATATTTCACTTATGAATGTATGCGCTACATTTTGTTTATCCATTTATCTGTTGAGGAACACATGGATTGCTTCCACCTTTTGGCTATTGTAAATGATGCTGCTATGGAAATGGGTGTACAAATATGTTTGACTGACCTGTTTTCAATTCTTTTGGGTACATACCTAGGAGAATTGCTGGAGCACATGGTAATTCTATGTTTAGGAACCACCATACTGAGCTTTCTAATTTTTAAATGTTTGTAATTAATTCCAACTGAAGCAGCAACAACAACAACAAACATACCCATTCTGCTAGACTGGCCTTGTGATCTCCAGACTGGCATTTTCCAGAACAGTCCGTAAGTCCACAGGTTCCTTTTCTCTGGGTCTCAGTTTCTTCATCTATAAAATGAGGAGACTGGACTATATCTTTCCTGCTTCTGTTTTGTTCAAACAGTCCAAGGTGTTGGAGTCAGTATTCTAAATTGATTGTAGTTCTTATTCTTGCATGTGGAGCCTGAGTCTCAAGACCAGCATTCAGTATCCTGGGGCTCAAATCTCCAAAGCCCACATGATCCTGACTGTCTGGATAAGATAGGGGAAATCAGACCAGACACATGTTTGGGTCCGATCTGACACAAGTAAAATCTAAATCAGCCAAGATATAACCTGCTTGTGCTAGCCACAGAGCAGTCAGCGTGCCCTTTTAAGGAAAGAATAATCTATTTTCCAGCCCCAACAAACTTCAACCACATTTGAGCAGAAAAGATCACATTTCCAAGCTGTAGGTAAGACTGCTGAGGTTGTAATATGATTCTTTGTATGTTTGTGACACTCTCTTAGCGGGAGCTCTTTGTTGGCTTTTTAGAAGAAGATGTAGGTCCAGACTTTTGAAAGTTTGTTTGCTTATTTTTATGAGCCCCTTAAATTACTAACCTCTCAGGACTAAAGCACATAGCAGACAGCTGCTCCCAGAATCCTGTGGGTCCTCCCAACTCTTAGGCAGATTTTACCTCTTCATGTTTTTGTACCAAAAGGACTTTGGTTTGTGTTTTATTACTATTTAAACAGGTATAACAGCTTCTTCAAACACTTTTTTCTCTCTTTTCTTATTTTTGACTCTGATGTTTTTCATAACATACTCACTGAAAGGAAACCAATGTTTTTCATCCCTTTGAAAAAAAATTCATCAACTATTTATTGAGTCATGTCAGGGTGAGATGGAGCATGGGCCCGTCTTAGGGGCCTGCTGGTTCCTCCCCAGGCATGAAAATGAAGAAGTACCTGGAGTTCCTTTAAGGGAAATTCCAGGCATCTAGCTAGCCCTGAGAAGTTAGTGAGTGACTTCATAAGAAAGAAAGTAATAATAGCTTAAAACAATAGCCAAAGAAGTTAGAGTCAGGAGATGTTTGGTCCCCTGTAGAAACTAAAGATAACATCTTAGTTAGTCCTTGGGTTGTTTCTCAGAAACCCAGACCCCCACCTAGTGAATCCACTGGCACACAGACCTCAGATAAGGGAGAAGTGAGGACTGAGTTCTGAGCACCATTCTTTGTCCTAAATTTCTTCCAGAGGGGCCTGGAGGAAGTCACATCCATGGGCCAGATCTAACATTCTTTTCTGCTGACTCCAAGCATCTAACAAAAGCTTCCTTTCCTTAGCCAATGAGAAAATCTTTGAATCTACCTATGACCTGTAAGCCCCTGCTTCAAGATATCACACACCCTTTTAGGACAAACCCATGTATAACCTCATGTATTGATTTATAATTTTGCCTGTAACTTCTGCTTCCCTGAAATTTACCCCTGACTTTAAAAACCCTTGCTTACAAGCCAAGCTTGTCCAACCCACAGCCTGTGGGTCGCATGTGGCCCAGGATGGCTTTGAATGCAGACCAATAAAAATTTGTAAGCTTTCCTAAAACATGATGAGATATTTTTGTGATTTATTTATTTATTTATTTTTTTAACTCATCAGCTATCATTAGAGTTAGTGTATTTTGTGTGTGGCCAAAGATAATTCTTACAATGTGGCCCAGGGAAGCCAAAAGATTGGGCACCCCTGTTATAAGCCCTTGTGGAGGTGGATCTTAAGCATGAACTGCCTAGTTCTCTTACATAATGCCCCATAAACAAACACCTCCCTTTCTCTTTCCTTTTCTGCAAAATCTCAGGTGTAAATGTTTGGCCTTACTGCACTGGGTGAGCAGGCCTCAGTGTGGTTTGGTAACAAAGGTTTTATGCCATTTGTGATTCATCTCAACAAATGTTTTTGGTTTCTGTTCATTAGGGAGGAGACGATGCTGGGGTGAGAAAGCATGGGATGTGGGGACAGGCCGGTCTGGCCCACTCACCAGCTCTGCCATTTACTTGGTCTGTGACTTTGGACAAATGCCTCCTTTGGTTGAGCATTTGTAAAATAGGGACTGTCTATCATCTAGGGTTGTAACAAAGATTAATAATGTATGCATAGTACTGGAGGAGGGATGTGGCATGTAAGTATTCAATAAGTGGAAGCCATTATTAATAATCTCTGACCCCTTTCAGATAGGGACAGGATGCAGGGAAATTCTGGGCAGAAAAGGGTGAGTCCCTGGCAAGGGCCCTACCCTCAAGCTGAAAAGCCTGATACTGTAGCCCAAAGTGAGAACTTACATCCCTGTTTTCCCACTCAAATGTTGCCTTTTCCAAAACTACCCATGGCCTGCCCTGCCCTCCGTCCTATGCCCATAAAAACCCCAGGCTCAGCCAGCAGAGAGGAGAAGCAGCTGGATGCAGGAGACTGTTGGAGACTGTCAGAGACTACGGTTGGATGTCAGATAGAAGCGGCTTGACTTCAGAGGGACAGCTTGATGTCGTAACTTCGGAGATTACCTTTCCCACTCTGTCCCTTTTTCAGCTCACCTTCCAGCTGAGCGCCACCTTCATCGGCAATAAAATTCCCTGCATTGCCCATCTCCAATTCATTTGTGCAACCTCATTCCTCCTGGATGCTGGATAAGAACTCAGGTGCCACAAATGTGGGTGCAAAAGGCTGTCACACTGATCCTCCACTGAGCTGTTCACACTTAAGTTGTTTGCAGATGGCAAAGGTAAAAGGGCACTGTAACACTCCTTCTGGGGCCTTAGGGGTCACAGGCACCCCACTAGACACTGCTGTGGGGCCCACATAGTTTTGCTCCTGCTGGCACCCAAAAACACTTGCCCTGGCTCCTGCACCCATTCACCTGTGCTTCTCCTCCTCCCACGAGGGGTGGAACACAGTGGGACCAAGCGAGTAGAGTCCACCCCTGCCGGCACCAAAGCAGTGGCTAGTTCTAGTGCCTGTGCTCTCCAGTTCCCACTTGTGAAGGGGTCAGGGAAATATCCACTTCATTTCTGGGCATTGAGAAAGAAACACAAGGGGCTGGGAATTGGAGACTTGGGTTGTTTCTGTTCCTAATTAGCTGTGATCTTGGGCAAGGGAAAAACTTGCTGGGGGTCAAGGTCTGCATCATTTATTTAACAAGCACATAGTAGTTGCCTACCAGTAGGCAGATCTTGCAGTAGGAGTTGAGAATAGGAAGATGAATAGGATGTGGCCAGCTCTAAGGAGCTCACCAGTTAGTTGAAGAAGACCGATACTCCAAGGTGGTGGATAGGCATTAGAAGGGCTGGATGAAACTTTAGTTAGAGCATCAGGGACTCAGCAGTACAAAGGTGCATTAACATTTGCCTTGAGTTACAACAGTTTTAGGTAGAGGCAATTATGGGGCTCTGGTGAGCTTTAGAGGTCTTGGTTACCATGATCTAATTGGAATTACCTTCTGTGTGCAGGGAGTACTTTACTAACCCCTGTAGTGAGGCAGAGACCCCCTCCCTGGGCATCAAAGTAGAAAATTAGGTTTTGTATAAACCATTATATATAAACTTCTTGTTGACTGGCTCTGACAAGAAAGCCATAGTAAGCCCCCAGTGCTTTGTTATTTGCTTTGCAGCAACTTTGCCACCAAGAGTGACCGGCAGGGTGTCTGTGTTTTACTTCAACTCCTAGTTGAAAGAAAATCATTCTTTGTTAATCGCTGTATTGTAATTGTGAAACACCATGTTTGAGGAAGAGTTTCAAGGCAGAAATAGCCTTGAGGTCTAGTTCCCTTGTTTTTTAATTTGGAATGAAGGAAATGCTCTCATCTGAATTCCCCTATAGCCTACAGGCAGTGGCATTCTAAGCAGCCTGCGCACAAAAAAAATCATATTTTAAGAGTCTTTTTTCTCTCACTCCATTTACCTCTGTTCTATTCAGGAGAATGAAAAAATGGGAATCTTTATTTTTTAAAAAATGCCTTAAAAAATAACATCAAAACGTCAGTCTTTGCCATTTTCCACTGCCTGGGGAATTGGCACATGTCTTCAATGCTAAAAGAATGTACTTTTCATGTTGCTTTGCATTGCAAATGAGCTTCATTCTTGGAAGACCTGACAGAGTAGGGGTGGCACCTTCACCATTTGGTTTCCTGATGCCCAGAGCGATATGGGGATTCATGAAGTCCAGTGTGGCTGGTGGATAAGATACTGGCTGCCAGAAAGTGGTAGCTCTGGCTCCTTGGTCAATTCTGAGACTCTTCTAGACCTCTGTGCTCATCACACATGCAGGAAGTAAGGATCCAGGATCAGCATGGGGGCTGGCACCACCCCTTCTAAATGTAGGCATGGAAACTACAAGGCAGGAAAGTTTCCGAGAGACAGAGACTATGAAACTTACTTTGAAATCATCCATAGTGATTGAAATACAAAAAAAGCACATTGGTTTTTTGAATCATTTTCAAGTTATTTAGTTCCCAAATGCCACTCCTCCATGGATCCTCTTCTGAATTCCCATTGTCTGTTCCTCCTCACCCTTGATCTTGAACTTTCCCCTTCCAAGTCCTAGAACCCTTGTGAAACTGCCTTTGCAAAAATTTTAACAGTGAGAAAATTATCACGGTAAAAGAGATCTAATATAACCAATCCCCATCTTACTTTTAACCTCCAAACTGCTCTTAATCATTCCTGGGCTTAGGCCAAGCTAACTTTGGGAGCTACTTAGTTTATAATTTGAATGATAATAGCCCTTCCCCAAAACTAAACTACCTTTGTAAAGCTAATGAAAGACCGCCAGGTTAGGAGAATGAGGAGTCTTACCAGCCATTATTCCAAAGGTCACAAGATTTGTAACATCCCCAATTACTCCTGAAGATAACATGACTGTTGTAGAACCTAAGATTGGCCTTTTGAGATGTCTTTTCAGGTTTTTGCATTTCTGGTGACCAATGGCTCTAACCCGGAACCACCAACCAGTCCTTTGTCCCCACCCGAAGTCAATTCCCTGGTCTGCCAAACTATTCTTGAAAAACACTAGCCTCTGAATTTTCAGGGAGATTGATTTGAGTAACGACTGTCTCCCAAGTGGCATGGCTGGCCTTGTGTCAGTTAAACTTTTCCTTTATTGCAATGTCACGGTCTCAGTGAATTGCTTTTGTCTGTGAGATGGGCAGGAAGAACCCATAGGTGGTTACACTTGTGCTTCCTTTGAGGGCCTGACCTCCAGCTTGGGAGGAGCAGCTGGGCCCCAGGGTCCCTGCGGGGAACTGAGCTAGGCCCTCTGGTTGGGTTAGTGAATGTGTTAGGCAGCCCCCAGTCCTCGGCTGCCTTTGTATACATCTCTACACATCTTGCTTTCCCATTCCTTCCTTTAACATTTTTCCCCTTAGTGTCCTAGCAACTGTCATGTCTACATATTAACCTGAGAAAAATGTTGAAAAGGCACCGCTCTTACAGCCTGTGCTCCAGCTCCCCTGCTTCATCCCAGCCCGTCCTCTGCTTCCTCTGCCTTATGGTACAGTCATTAGTCGCTCCTCCAATTCCCCACTCGGCTGGCTTAGCTGCCTCTCTGCATGCCCCATTCCCATCTTTCTGTGTGCTCTGGTCCTCTCTCTGTCCTCCACTAGACCATAAGCTTCTTGAGCAAAGGGGTTGTCCCTTTCCACTGTGTAGTCCTGGCACCTCCAGCACAGTTAGGGTGCACGTAGTAGGCATTCAGCAAACGCTTGCTGCATTAGGTTGCCCATATGGTTCACATTTTCTAGGAATGTCTGTTTGTTCTGATTATCTGCCAGCCAAGTATACTCTTGGGTAGAAAAAGGGAAATGGACTAAAAGATGTGGTTCAAGGAGTAGTCAACAGCCTGCTCATAATTACTAGTGGGAATGGAATAAGCATAAACTTTCTTGCATAACTAATCAATATCTTAATATATCTCCATTAGCAAAGGTGTATTTTATGTTATTGATATTAAATATCTACCTATTGTGTCAAAAAGGTTTCAGGGTAATTGTTATTGATGGTTAAAATCTTGTCGGCTGCTGACCGTAGAATTTTTTTTTTTAATGGATGATGATTGGCTGAGATTTATTTTTCCTGTATTGCTATAAGCCAGATTCTCCATTAAGCTATAAAATATTATGATACACTTGAAGCAATGTAATGTGATCCAAACACACAGTTATAACTCATTTCATTATTAGTAACATGTGCCAAGACATTAGCATAGCAGTTAACTGGGATAAGAGTGGTGCTCAGGAATATTTTTTAACAATCCAGTTGCATTAGTGCCAGCTATAGTTTAACCATCAGATGGTTATAATCACATGCATAATGATAATTGAGCAATAGAATGCTGACATGAAGTTTTGAGGCAGAATCTCTGTTTTTAGCTTTAAATACAAAAATCCAATCCAGAGAACAGTGTGATATCTACCAGCATTTGGTAGATTTCAGTTTGTTAGAAGAGGCTCCGGTTCCCTTTGTCCTCTGTGGTTGGTACCTGAGTTGTAGCTATTTAGAGATGGATTTCTGGAACAGTCTAAATCTTCTGTGCTGTTCTCATATTTCCCTGTACTATCCCCGAGGTATGAAACCACATCATCCAGCCTACCCTTTATACCCAAATGTGGTTCAGAAATCCACTTTGTCTGAGCTGTTGTCCAGATTTTTGTTGCAGGCACTTAACACTTCTCCCATGGAAAGCTGCTGGGATAGAGTATATGAATGGCCCCAATCCTTCATCCTCGCCCTGGTTACATCGTTTACAATGTAACTTTGCAGTTCCTGCCACTAAAGAGGAGTGATGTCTCCTTGCCCTTTGACTTTGGATTTGGCCATGTGACTTGCTTTGGGCTGTTAGATGTCACATGACTTATTCTTCACTTCCAGACTTTCCCCACCTGGTGTTCCACTTGTGCTAAATCGTGTGCCTTCCTAGAATACATCACACACCTTTGCATCACATATTTCCTATTAATAGTTCTACAATATTCTCTCATGCATCTCCACATCCACCACACCCCGAGGGCACCACACTTTCAGGGCACTGCTGACTCATTCTTCAGTCAACACACAGTCAAGAATCATCTTCTCCCAAAAGCTCCTGCCCCCTCACCTCCCATGCACCCCAGGTCCTTTGGGACCACCTTCTGTTGCTGCACTTGTTGCCTTGTTTTTTAATTTCTGGCTTCTCTTCTTATGAGTTCCTGAAGGGCAGGGATATATTCTTCTCCATATTCCCAGGGCCCAACACAGTTCCTTGCATGTAAGTGGTAAGCCAGCCAGTTTCAGCCCTTTTTCCTTTGGTCGTAATCTGCTTCATTCCAAAATAAGATTGAGTCATGCTAAAAAAAAAAAAATTGAAAACACAGGATAACAATTAAGTAGATGAAAATTTAGGAGAGAAAGGAAATAAGGGGATAAAGAGATGATGAAATAAAAATTCAGGTTGGAGCCCCAACATTCCAGGAAATCCTGTATAATTATTATATTTAGGCCTCTAATTAAGCTCTAAGCTTCTAAGTAGCCAAAGCAAAGGAGAAAAAACAGGAATGGTTATAATGTTCACAGTTTAGATACTTCACAAAAGAAGATGTATGTAAGGCCAATAAGCACATTGAAAGATGCTCAGCATGATTAGTCATGAAGGAAATGTAAGTTAAAATCATGAGTTACCACATTATACTCACTATATTGGTTTAAATGAAAAAGACTGACAATATCAAGTGTTATTAGAATATAACGCAACTGGAACTTTGACACAATGCCAGTAAGAGAATAAAAGTCTGGCAGTATTTTATGAAGTTAAACACATACCTATCTTGTGACCCAGCAATTCCACTAAGTAACTGAGAGACTCATTCATGACTTGTACGCAAAAGACTTGTACATGAATGACAACAGCAGATTTATCCATAATAGCTAAGAACTGGAAACAACTTAGTTGTCCCAGGGTGAATAGACAATTGAATTGTGGTATATTCATGCAATGAAATAGTACTCAACAATGAAAATGAACAAGTTGCTGATATATGCAACATGGATATATTTCACAGACATTATTTGAGAGACAGAAGCCAGAGAAATAAGATATATATATTATATAATTTATATGAAGTTCTAGAATAGGTAAATTTAATCTACAAGGAGAGAAATCAGATCAGTGGTCGCCGGGGATGGGTATAATATGTGAAAAATTTACTGTAAAGAGACATGAGACAATTTGCTGGTACAATGGCACTGTTGTAAGTCGGAGTCAGCCAACTTCTTCTGCAAAGGGTAAGATAGTAAACATATTAGGCTTTTCATATTATGGTCTGTGTTACAACTACTTAGCTCTGCCATTATAGCCAAAAAGTGGCCATAGACATAATAAACAAATGAACATAGCTGTGTCCCAATAAAATTTTATTTGTACATTGAAACTTGAATTTCATATATAGTTCACATGCAATGAAGTGTTATTAATTTTTTTCAACTATTTGAAAATATAAAATCCATTATTTTCTGGCTATACAAAAATAGGTGGCAGGCCAGAGTTTGCAGCTCCCATTCTAAATTTCAACTAGGGTGGTGGTTACCTGGGTATATCCATCTGTAAAACTCATCAAACTACTGTCTAAATTTTTGTGTTTATTTTGTACTTAATTTTAAGCACAATGTAAATTATATTTTTTAAAAAAGATTTATAGTTTACATGTAAGATAAAGAATGTGTATTTATCAATCAGCTGAAACCCAGATTTTCAGGATAGAAATTTCTCCTCTGGGTTTAAACAAGGTAGAAATTAGGTGGTTACTGTTTGGCCACTGGTGGGCTGGTTCTTGCCTGCAGATAGGTTTTGCTTGGCCTACAGTGTTAAGAATACATGATTTGAATTGGACTAGCCCTTTGGGCAACCCTCGTTAGTTCTGCAGACCCCATCATTCCCTGATAACTTAATTATTATGGGATCCTTTTCACCCTTTTACAATCAACCACTCACTATTCTTTTTTTAAAAAAACTTATTATATATTATTATGATATTTTATTACTTATTGAGACAGGGTCTCACTCTGTCTCGCAGGCTAGAGTGTAGTGGTGTGAATGAATGTGGCTCACTATAGCCCTGACCTCCTGGGCTCAAGGGATCCTTCTGCATTGGCCTCCTGAGTAGCTGGGACCACAGACACGTGCCATGTCTGGCTAACTTTTTTTTTTTTTTTTTTTTTTTTTTGCAGAGACAGGGTCTTGGCATGTTGCCCAGGCTGGTCTTGAACTCCTGGGCTCAAGCAGTCTTCCCACCTTGGCCTCTCAAAGTGTTGGGATTATAGGCATTAGCCACTATGCCTGGCCTTGCTATTTATTTATTTATTTTTTAAGATGGAGTCTTGCGCTGTTGCCCAGGCTGGAGTGCAGTGGCACGATCTTGGTTCACCGTAACCTTCACCTTCCAGGTTCAAGCGATTCTCCTGCCTCAGCCTCCTGAGTAGCTGGGACTACAGGTGCACACTGCCATGCCCAGCTAATTTATGTATTTTTAGTAGAGATGGAGTTTCACCATATTGGCCAGGCTGGTCTTGAACTCCTGACCTCATGATCCTCCCACCTTGGCCTCCCAAAGTGCTGGGGTTACAGGTGTGAGCCACTGTGTCCAGCCATTATTCTTACATTTAAGTTGTTTCCCCTGGAAGCAGTGTGTATTTGGAACATGTGCTCATTTTTATTCATTGTTGTTTTTTAGCATCTTTAAATCATTTGGGGAACAAAATGTGAGGGTAGGGCCACTCATTTTTTTTTTTTCTCAGAGCCTGGCATAGTGTTTGCACATAATGGGAGCTGAGTGAATACTGTTAGACACATGCATAAGTACATTGATGAAAAAGTGTCCTTCAGACAATCTTCACCATGTTCATTCCTCACAAGGGAGTTTTGATAAGAATTAAGAAGCAATGAGTCTGAGACGATGTTGTTTGGTAGGAAGCAGAGTGATAAAATCAGTAGTTGTACCCTTCTATGTGTGCACAATGGAAAGTATAGACAAATAGCATGTGATCTACACCTGCACTGTTCAATATCGTTCATGTGTGGCTATTTAAATTTAAATTAATTAAAATAAATTAAAATTGAACTCCTCAGTTGTGCTAGCTACATTCCAAGTGCCCAACACCACATGTGACTACTGTATGAGATGGCACAAATATAGAACATCTCCAACATCAGAGAAACTTCCACTGGACAGTACTGATCTAGAAACACACTATTTGTGCTAAACAATTACAGAAAACAGAAAAATAGTACGCTTAAATCATTTCTAAAACTTCAATATCAGATATTGATATACAGTAGGCAAACTGTGGCCCTAAATGCAGTTTTTGTAAATAAAGTTTTATTGGTACACAGTCATGCTGATTAGATTACATAGTGTCTGGCTTCTTTTGCAGTGCTATGGCAGAGCTGGGTAGTTGCAACAGAGACCATATGAATGGAAAATCCTAAAATATTTATTATTTAGCCCTTTACAGAAAAAAAAAAACTTGCTGATCCTTGATACATAGCATGAAGCTGATTTGTATTTATGGCGTTAATATTTATTTTAAGTGTGTTTTGTCAAAAACTCGACCTATATACTGAAAAACAAATGGAAGAAAATAGAAATAATTGCTGTTAGCCTTTTGGCAGATATCCTTTTAGTCTTCTCCCCACCCCACAGCATGGTTGTATTTTTTTAAATATAAAATACATAATATATAAAATATTATGTTTTTCAAAATTGGGATCACAGGGCACAAACTTTTTGAAACCCTCACTCCTACTTCCTATACTGACCACATTTTCTTACCCAAGACAAAGTATTTTATGATGTGATTTTTTTAATGGCTGTATTTTATTCCTTTATGGTTCTAGAGTGATAGTAATTTATTTCATCAATATCCTATGGATAGACATTTGGACTGTTTATAGTTATTGCTAAATGCTAAGGTTTTATTGTTTTGTCTTTCCCAAGTAGGCATTCTCTTTCACATTCTATTAATGAGTAATTTTAAGGTCTTCAAAAAGATTCTTTAACCTGTATTTCTCTGATTGTAAAAATCCAGCCAAACCAGTATCTTCGGGTCACTTGTAGCCAATATTTGAAATTTAGCATACTGTCACACTGTTCTCCTTTTCTTCTCCAACTTTGTTTATATAATCTGGGTTTCAAATCCTGTTAACTGTAACTTAATGCATTTTTTTTTACATTATATGATTTTGCATTCAAGAATAAATTTTGACCTTTGTATTTGGTGTTATAGTCACATTTGTCACAATTATTTAGACTTATCTTTATGGTTAGCTGGGTTTAGTGTGTCTCACCAGTTCTTTCATATCTTGATTTCTTCATTCTTAAAATCTTAATTTTGTTTAATCTCTTGGTTGATTGAATTACATCAAGTGATTTTTTTTAAAAAAGAAAAGCTAGATGAGTAATATATATTTTTAGCCTTTGTATATCTGAGAATAATTTCATATTGTATTTACACATAAAAGACAAATGGACTTCTGCCCTTCAAACTCATTAGATACTATCTAATTATTTTTTGGCAATTAGTGTTATGGAAGAGAAGTCTGAGGCTGACTCAATTATTTTTTCTTTCATAGATAACCTATTGTTCCTTATTTGGATGTTTGAAGGATATTTTCTTTATTCATATACTTTTTAGAAATTGCAAAATTTAATCTAGGTGAAATGCCCCTTTTCATTGATTTTTTCTCTGGTTTATGATAAATCCTTTCAAACAGAATACAGCATATCCATATTTCTTTCACCTAAGATAGTTTCCCTTCATCTTTTATTATTGCTTTAGTTTTATTTATTCTGGTATTTTCTTCAGAAACACCACTTATCCCTATTTTTTACTTTTTATTCTTTATTTTTCGTCTTCCATTTTCCTTCTGTATTTACTCTCATTGTTTTCATCTCTGCCCATTGCATTTTCAGATAGCATCTCAAGTTGGTCCTGTGATTCATTGATTTGACTTTTTATTGTATTTTATTACCTTCGTCACTGTCACTGTGAATGTATTACTGTTTTCGGTTTGGGGCAGTCTTTTCTTACTGTATTAGTCCATTCTCACGCTGCTAATAATCACATAGCCGAGACTGGGTAATTTATAAAGGAAAGAGGTTTAATTGACTCACAGTTCTGCAGGGCTAGGGAGGCCTCAGTAAACTTACAATCATGGTGGAAGGGGAAGCTAACATGACCTTCTTCACATGGTGGCAGCAGGGAGAAGTGCCAAGCAAAGGGGAAAAAGCCCCTCATTCAACCATCAGACCTTGTGAGAACTCACTCACTACCATGAGAACAGCAGCATGGGAGTAACCACCCCCATGATTCAATTACCTCCCACCGGGCCACTCCCATGACACGTGGGGATTATGGGAACTACAGTTTAAGATGATATTTGGGTGCGGACACAGCCAAACCATATCACTTATCTGACCTGATTTTTCTCTTCATATCATTCTGTTGTTTTCTTTTGTATGTTGACTTTCTAATAGAAGCCTTGCCATGTATCCTTTTAAATTTCAGCTTTTCTTCTTTATCCCTAGGTAATATATTTTCGGAAGTATATCCTATCTCTTAGTCTTCAAGACACTGTCTTTCTCTTGTCTCGCTGCCTTTCCCCATAAACCCTATGATGTTTATTGTTTTCCTTCCTTGAATAAGGCAAGATCTATATAGACCCAGAGTTTGCCAGATGACTATGTTAGTCTATTCACTTGCCCTTCACCCTTTTCTCCATCCATCTAGCTGATGGTTAATACTCCTCATTTCTTGAGTGGAGGTGTGCCAAATGTACAACTCTATGAGTGAAAATCCCCATATAGAACAGGCAACTCAGCTCCTGGGTGTCCACTGCCCATTTCACTGATTCTTTGAAACAGTGCATGCACAAAGAAAACCACAATTCCCAGAATGCTCTTGTCTCACCCTCCCTGACCCTAAAGCACTACTTTACCTATGGAGACCACACTTCCCAGTATGCAGTGTGCCACAGGTAGCCCGTATTACTTTGAGGGGAGACAGAAAACCAGCTTCTGAAGTGATTATAGAAAGTCACTGTTTCTGAAGGAATATGTACAGTTATAAGAAGGCCACATTGTAGCCCCATGAAGGAGCAGCACCTACACAATTTTCTGGTTCACACACACACTTAATACGCCCTTAATTTCCTAATAGGAAGGAAGGTAGGATCTACAGCATAGTGCTCTGTCTTTCAGCCCCTTCTCTTCTAATCTGTCATCTTTTATTTCATAGAGATTGATATGGTTTGGCTGTGTCCCCACCCAAATCTCACCTTGAATTGTAATAATCCCCACCTGTCAACAGCAGGGCCAGGTGGTGATAACTGAATCATGGGGGCAGTTTCCCCTATAC
This sequence comes from Pongo pygmaeus, assembly GCF_028885625.2. NCBI lineage: Eukaryota > Metazoa > Chordata > Mammalia > Primates > Hominidae > Pongo > Pongo pygmaeus. The sequence goes on from NC_072384.2 coordinate 120,440,499, forward strand.
TGTTCTCGTGGTAGTGTATAAGTCTCATGAGATCTGATGGTTTTATAAACGGGAATTTCCCTGTACATGCTTTCTTGCCTGCCTCCATGTAAGACATTTGCTCCTCATTCACCTTTCACCATGATTGTGAGGCGTCCCCAGTCACATGGAACTTTGAGCCAATGAAACCTCTTTCCTTTATAAATTACCCAGTCTCAGGTATGTCTTTATTAGCAGCATGAGTAAAGACTAATACAAAGGTGGATCCTTCATATGGTACAATGGGGAATTTGGGTGTCCAGTTTAGTTTAATGCACACTAGAGACTCTTTCTGGATTCTTGAATTAGATTGACCTCCCTGCTGGTTTTTGTTGTTGGGAATTTTGGCATTTCCCAGTGCCATGATAGTCTTTTAGTGGGAAGTTAGGAGAGGCTGTGTCAGGTGGGTGATTGCTAGCTCAGTAATATTTTCAGCTGAATGCTTGACTTATTTTTTCTAAATTAGAATTTCTCAGGCAACTGTGTTGTTTATCATTTGATCACTCTTCCTTCCAAAGCCAGCAGTGGCATTGCTGAGAAGCTCCATGATTTCAGCTTTGCTTTTAATAGGCTTCTGCCTAGGTTTGCCTTTAATGGGGCCACCCTTTTCTCTCATCTCTGTACAATTCAAACCACATTTGAAAGGACCATTTGAAAACAGGGTTATAGAGTGATTTCTTCAAATCTAAGGAAGCATAAAAGAAACCTCAGATAGCAAGTGAAAAAGTGAATCCTTCTTTCCTTGTCTGCCTTGGCTTGACAAAGGGATAACAAAGCTATTGTTAGTCTCACTGGCAACTCACAACAAGAATTTTCTAGTTGTTCTGTTGAAGTTTTGAAGGACTTTCTGAGTCAAAAAGGTCAGTTTTGTATTGAGGACTTGCTATTTGTTTTAGAATTTCATTACACAGTGTAGTGACATCTTGGCTCAAGAGACCTGGGTGGGTATACCTAATTTTGAACAAAGTGGGAAATCACTGGAAAAAAAATGATGTGAAATGGAATTTAATGGAATTTACTTCATCACTATAGAGCACTTACTAGGAAATAATTTTCTCACTGACGCATTAATGATAGATGTTGATGTACAAATGCCAAAAGAGGGATTCCATGAGGCATGGTATTTATGGAAACATATTTTATTAATGAGAAATTTGAAGTTATTTGCAGATATTCACACACAGCACCACTCACTGAAAGCCACAATGGTAACGTGATACTTGACTTCAAAGTCGAGAATGTGTCTAATCAGTGGATGAGTTTACTGTTCTTGCTTTACCCAGGGGTTTTTATTTTGTGGTTATGTCAGAAAAAAGGAAGGACTAACAGTGAGTCTAACCCCAATTCACTGTGTTACTTTAGAGAATTCATATAATCTCTCTGGGTCTCCTTTCTGCAAGTACAGGAAAAGGATGTCTTGGAGGCTCCTCCCAGCCTGCATTGTCTGATTCCTTGTTGAATGTGCTTTGCAAGCACAAGGTGGTTTTTGTGCGGTCAGTCCACATTAACTACCCCATGAGCAGCAGGGATCTAGAATTATTTGCTGTGCTTGTTCTCTAGGGCATTCTAATGAGCTATGGCAAATTGGAGCTGTTGAATCTTTCAGGCAGGTCCTGTTCCCCCAGTGATATGTCCTGAGATAGCACATTACAGAAATGAAGATGTGTTTTCATGGACTCTATGCTATAAAATATTTATGCCCTGCCTTTTGTTATATACAATATTTTGCAGTGTAGGTCATCTTCTCAGCAAAATGTTCTACTCTGAGAACAGCTTCCTAAAGCCCCCATGGATCTTTAGGGCAGGCGCATAAGACAGCCCTACAGAACAAGACACCGTCAAGGCTAATGCCTGAATATAAATGGATCATGCATGACTTAACCCTAAAGGAAGATTTGGTGTGAATAGAATTTCCAAGATATATAATTAACTCTTTTATATTAATGAGAAATATAACCTCCAAAGATGTTAGCTGTCTCAGGACATAGTGTACTAAATTTTAACTCTTTCTCTCCTCCATGTGGAAGAGTGCTCCACTGTTCAAATCTGCCTAGGTATGCAGGGCACAGAATGATTAGAATTGCTGTTCCTTTTGTCCTGTGTTTCTTTTCTGGGACAGTTTGATGACATAGCTATTTATTGGGTCTCTGTGCTCTTCCTGCCAACATTCTGGCCACTCTGCTGGAGGCTGCAGAAATATATAATATGATTGCTGCCCACAAAAGGCTGTTTCATTGTTTCATTTAGTTGGAGAGTTAAGACATCTCCCAAAGAAAGAAACAAGTTAAAACAGCATATGATGAAATATATGTTATGTGTGATGGGGTTGAGTTCTAATTTATATGATGTTGATAATGAGTATGATTATAATTACTAATAGTAAGGATTAATGCCAGCTGTGGGGGTTAAGGAAAGCCTTTTGAGCAGCAGAGATTTTAGCTGCCCTGTAAAAGATGGGCAGGATATGGGCAAGTAGTAAAAGGGAAGAACTTGTGTGGCTCACTGGGTGAGAAGATTTACCAGCTGCTAGACATAGAGAGAAGGCCCTTAACAGCTCTATCAGCCAGGATAGTCTAGGTTATGCTTGAGAAACAAACAAGCCCAAATCTTAGCTTAAATTAGTTAGAGTTTCTTTTTCATTTGAGTTACAAATTTAGGTTGGCTGAGGACTCTACATTGTCCTCTCTCAGGGATGCAGGCTGAGAGAGTCACCACTCCCTGGAATGCCCCTGGTCACCATGGTGGAAGGAGAGAAGAGAAAATCACACACTGGCTCTTACAGGCTTCTAACTGGATATGACACATGCAGCTTCTTAGGTCCATGGCTAAAGCAAATCACATGTATATGCTTAATGTCAAGGGGGAAGTGGATTTCTCCTTTGTTCCTGCAAGAAAAAGTACAGGAAATACCGTAGAGTATCTCTTAGAGCACTGCAATGGTCTGCATGGGTTCCCACAAGTTCCTGTGTTAAAACAATCCCCAGTGTGGTAGTTTTAAGAGATGGAGCCTTTTGGGAAATGATTAAGTCATGAGAGAGGGCTTTGCTGTCATGAAAGGATTAGCGCTTTGTGAAAGGGCTGGAAGGAACTAGCTTAGGCTTCTTCCTTTTCCCCTCTTCTGCCATGTGAGGACACAGCGTTTGTGCCCTACAGAGGACACAGCAACAAGGCTCACCATCTTGAAAGTTGAGACCAGGCCCTCACCAGCCCCCAAATGCCCTCATCTTAGACTTCCCAGCCTCCAGAATTATGAGAAATAAATTTCCATTCTTTATAAATTACCCAGTCTCAGATATTTTGTCATGGCGACACAAACAGACTAAGAAACACGAACCGCATGTCCAGGGCAAGAGAGGCTGTGTCAAATAGTGGACAGCACAAGGACATTGTCAATAGGTGCACCTAGATTGGAACGTTCTGTCACTTACCAGCTGGGACTGCATCTATGGAATGAGATTATTCTTATATCACAAGGTTGTTGTAAGGACTACATATACCAGTAAATATTGATTTGTTTGGTTATTGCCTCCCTCTACTAACAGCTGGTGTTTTATTCTAATCTTACATGATATCTACTATACCATTTGCTCTTGGGTTTCAAGAAAATACCTATAATCTTGCAATAATTTTCCCTTTTTTGCTTAAGCTAGCCTGTGCTAGTCCATGGGGTGCCTTTGCAAAGTAGAAAAGGGCACACCTTATGAGTGGGGCTGCCTAGGCTCATAGGCATACAATGACACAGTGACTTTGTGTGATTTAAGAAAGGTTCCCTTCCTTTTGATAGTGCTGTCCCAGGATGGACAGTTTGGTAGCAGAGCATGGGTCAGATTTCAGCCTCACTTTCCTTTTTGGGGGATAACCCTGTGCAGTGAATATCATATATAATCACATGTTGGCCCTGGCTTTAGCACCTTTTAACAGATTCCTGAGAAAGACAATAGTCTATTTATTGTCCATCTTCCCCTTGTAAGACAAGAGAGAACCTTTAAATGTTATATATTTAGTCTTGCAAGAGTGCTACACGTAGAATCCCAATATATGAATTCCCAAGAAAATAACTAAGAGGCATCATGCTCTCGTACTCTTAGAATATCCTCACTTACCTGCTGTTTCAAATCAGTAGCATAGTTATTTATAAGCAAATCCCACTGATCTTAATGAGTTTAATGAATAAAGAATGAGTATAATAAATGAGTTTAACTTCACCCAGAAATAATTCCTCATACAAAAGAAGTTTGATATTAAACTACCCCCAAATATAATATAATTAAATCACATTAATTCTCTTAGGTATAATGCAATTGTCTGCGCTGTGCGTAGATAAGAAGCTGAAAGCAAATTTCTGGCGTGCCTTTGAGAAGAATTTGTGTAACTTTAAAAATAACTCAGAGGAAAACAAGGCCAGAATTGAGAGAGTTTTCTAGTACTTTTTTGTTTAATTTTTTCAGGCGGTGTCTTGCTCTGTTGCCTAGGCTGGAGTGCCATGGCATGATCATGGCTCACTGCAGCCTTAACTGGAGCTCACTGCAGCCTTAACTGGAGCTCAAGCGATCCTCCCACCTCAGCCTCCTGAGTAGCTGGGACCACAGGAGCATGCCACGACACCTGGCTAATTTTTGTATTAGAATTGAGAGAGTTTTCAAAGATTTAGGAGTTACACCACTTACTGGAGCAGTGTCTTGTTTAATGGTCATAATTCACAGGATGAGATTAGAGAAAATATTGACTTCAGCTTTCCCCTTGCTCTGTGGGGAGAAGGGTCCTCTTATTGGAGGCAATAAGGAGAGAAGGGAAATCACCTTCCGTGTGAACACAAGGTCTCTGCATGCTAAGTGGGGCCACCTTCTTTTGTGTGCACTGACACTGTGAAAATCTAAATAGGAGTGTAGTTGGCTGAACAATACCCTGCCTTCCGTAGATGTCTAAGACGTCCCAATCCCAGGAATTTGTGAATATATTACTTTACATGGCAAATTAGATTTTGCAGATGTGATTAAATTATGGATTTTTACATGGACAGATTATTCTGCATCATCCAGTGGGCCCAATGTAATCACAATGGTCTTTATAAGTAAAAGAGAGGGAGGCAAGAGAGTCAGTCATAGGAAATGTGAGGACAGAAGCAGAAGTTGGAGTAACACAGCCATAAATACCTGCAGCCTTTGGAAGTTGGAAAAAGCAAGGAACAGATTTTTCCTGGGAGTTTCCAGGAAGAATCATTATCTACAGACACCTTGATTTTTAGCCCTATAAAACTCCTATTTGACTTCTGACCACTAGGACTGTAAGAGATTAAGTTTATGTTGTTTTAATCCACTAAATTCTGGGTAATTTGTACAGAAGAAATAGAGAACTATTACAGGGAACAAGGGTGTGGGGACTTCTTGAGGAAATAGCTAGGGAGGGTGAGGGTGGAGGATATATAGCTAGATCAGGAGTCAGCAAACTGTGGCTCAAGGGTCAAACCCAGCTTGCTACCTATTTTTGTACAGCCTGTGAGCTAAGAATTGTTTTTAGCCAGGCACAGTGGCTCACATCTGTAATCCCAGCACTTTGGGAGGTTGAAGCTGGAGGATCACTTGAGCCCCAGGGGTTCAAGACCAGCCTGGGCAACATGGTGAGACTCTGTCTCTACAAAAATTAAAAAACAAAATTAGCCAGGTGTGGTGGTGCACACCCTGCACCTGAGGCCTGTGGTAGTCTCAGCTATTCTGAAGGCTGAGGTAGGAGGATGGTTTGAGCCCAGGAGTTTGTGGCTGCAGTGAGCTGTGTTCATGCCACTGCACTCTAGCTTGTGTGACAGAGCAAGACCCTGTCTTTAAAAAAAAAAAAAAAAAGAAATAGGGCCAGGCATGGTGGCTCACGCCTGTAATCCCAGCAGCTTGGGAGGCCAAGGCAGGTGGATCACCTGAGGTCAGGAGTTTGAGACCAGGCTGGCCAACATGGTGAAACCCCATCTCTACTAAAAATACAAAAAATTATCTGGGCGTGGTAGTGCATGCCTGTAATCCCAGCTACTTGGGAGGCTGAGGCAGGAGAATTGCTTGAACCCAGGAGGTAGAAGTTGCAGTGAAGCTGAGATGGAGCCACTGCACTCCACCTGGGTGACAGAGTGAGACTCTATCTCAATAAAAAAAAATTAATATCCATAAGCCAAGTTTTATTGGAACATAGCCACACTCATCTTATACATGTAGTCTATGGCTGCTTTTACATAATTGTGTAGCAACCTACCACAGCAAATGGCCGATCATGTACCATCTTGCTTCATCCACCCCCACACTGAGACTACTATCAGATTATTTTAAATTGAATCCTAGATGTCATATTGTTACATCCACAGAGCCTTCAATATGTATCTCCAAGTTTTTCTAAAGACAACCACAATACCACTAAAATAGGAGTTTTTAAGAATGAGGAAGTGGGGTCAAGAAGAGAAAAAAATAAGGTGGCAAAGTAGAGAAAACCAGGCACAATACCCAGAGGCTATTTAAAGAGCATGTCACTTACCATAAACTCAGACCCAAGGTTGCATCAATTTTCCTGGAAATCTAGATAGGTAAGAAAATTCTAAGCACTAAACATGGAATCAAAACGTCATCATAAGAGACAACAAATTAGGTTGTTGAGAGAAAATATCAGATCAAACCTTGAAGCAAAGCCATTAGCTTGGTGGTTCTAAAACCTTACAGAAGAAGCAATGAGCAATGGTGCAGATTAAAGCTTCTTGAGCCCTGCTCAAGAAAGATATGCGGCTACAAATTTGACTCTCTTATTTCTCCTTTGATGTTAGCCAACTGAGTGGTCATCTTTATGCTCCCTGTAGAGAGGAGAGTGAACTGTGTGTTGTCATTTGGTCCCATCTCCCGATGTAGATGGTAAAAACAAATGCCTGCCACTTTCCAGTGACCAAGCATGGAGTCAAGGTGTTGGAAAGAACAAAGGACTCAAGGGGATCAGTTTGTTGGTTTATGTCCTTTGAAAGAAAATCAGTTTTTGTACTTATTTTTTAAAATGCTGGCCAGGCGCGGTGGCTCACACCTGTAATCCCAGCACTTTGGGAGGCCGAGGAGGGCGGGTCACAAGGTCAGGAGTTTGAGACCAGCCTGGCCAACATGATGAAACCCCGTCTCTACTAAAAATACAAAAAAATTAGCCAGGTGTGGTGGCGGGCACCTGTAATCCCAGCTACTTGGGAGGCTGAGGCAGGAGAATCACTTGAACCCGGGAGGCAGAGGTTGCAGGGAGCTGAGACTGCGCCACTGTACTCCAGCCTGGGCGACAGAGTGAGACTCAGTCTCAAAAAATAAAAAAAAATTTTTCTTTTTAGATTCAAGGGATGCAGTTTTGTCACATGAGTATACTGTGTGATGCTGATATGACTGATCCCATCACCCAGGTGGTGAGCATAGTACACAGTAGTTAGTTTCTCAGCCCTTGCCCCTCTTCCTAACACCACTCCATTAGCCCCCAGTATCTATTGTTGCCATTCTTTTCAAAATTTTTTAATTTTTTGTTTTAGACAGTCTCACTCTGTTGCCCAGGCTGGATCGCAGTGGTGGAATTTTGACTCACTGCAACCTCCTCCTCCAGGGTTCAAGCGATTGTCTCACCTCAGACACCTGAGTAGTTGGGATTACAGGCGTGCGCCACCACGCTCAGCTAACTTTTGTATTTTTAGTAGAAACGGGATTTTGCCATGTTGGCCAGGCTGGTCTCAAAGTCTTGGTCTCAAGTGATCTGCCCACCTTAGCTTCACAAAGTGCTGGGATTCCAGGTGTAAGCCACTGCACCCGGCTATCATTGTTGCTATTTTTATGTTCATGAGTACTCAATATTTAGCTGTCACTTATAAGTGAGAACATGCAGTATGTTCTCTATTTTTGACCCAAGTATTTTTCCTACCCTTCCTTCTTGGGTTGTGGTGAGCATCTCATGAAAGTGTACATGTGAAAATATTGTATAAGTCAGAAAATGTTATGCCAATATAAGACTTGGTATTAGATTATACTGAGTGGGATATATATATATATATATATATACACATATATATATATGTATTTAAATTTATTTTATTTTTATATTTTAATTTTGTATAGGGATGGGGTCTCTCTATCTTGCTCAGGCGAATCTCCAATTCCTGGGCTCAAGTGATCCTCCCGCCTCAGCCTCCCAAAGTGCTGTGGTTATAGACGTGAACCACCATGCCTAGCTACCTGCTTATTTTCAACAAAATTTGTTTTGCACCTTCTATGTTCTTTGCTCTGTTCTGTGGATTCCTGGAGGACTATTAAAAAGCATTGGCAGGTGCTACAAATTCTCTTTCTTATTATTAGTGTTTTGTTTTTCTTGTATGGCAGGGAAATGATATTTTATGTCACTTTGACCTGATTTCACTGCTACTATGGTTCACATGTTTATGAAATGTAATCTACTCAAGAGAAAAGCAGACATTTTTCTTCCTGATATGCCCTGTAGGTTTGCCATGTTGAGCAATAACGATGGAATTTCCAAATTCCTATCAGTAAGAAAACAGCATATTCTTGGTGTGGGGAGTGAGTCTTTGTGGGGAGGCAGCCTAGGTCAAGAATTATGTAGGAAAATGAGACAGAAAAAAATACAAATTCTAAAGTTTTTTAATGACAACCCTTCTAATTTGTGCCTAGAAGATTGTGTATAGGGAGATTACTATACTGGGTTTGAATTGCAACAAATAAGATCATCCAGCCAAAGCATCTGGCTTGACCTAGGAATTGAGGAATATAAAAATAGCTATGGGGAAGTTTTAAAGAAAACTACAATAGTTCTAAAGTTGGAATGGGATCCATTTGGTCTATGACTATTTTACAGATGTGGTCAAATGAGACATGCTTGAAATGTTTGCTTTTAATAATTTACCGCAACTCATTATAAATGGCAGGGTTGCACTAGCATGGGTATAGATTGCTTTAAGAAAACCCAATATTTATAACCCCACAAATGTATAAATTGTGAATTATGAATTAGGGGATGAGTATCTCCATTATAAAAGAATTCACCTACAGGATTCTCTCTTAGAATATTTAAAATATGACTTGATTTACAAATATGGTTTACAGAAATACATCTGGGAAAAGTAAGAGCACACACATACGCATGCTCTGAGTTTAGATTCTTCATAAAGATAGACAGATGGCATGTTATGTCTCAGGATAACTATACCTGCTATAGGCTTGTCCTTACTACAAACAGCCGGCTCTCTTAACAATCAGAGACTACTTATTATTGCAACAGGCGATCTGCCATGGGCTCTGAGCATCCCTGTAGTTTTTGCTGGCTATGCTAACAATGCAAAGCTTTGACCATTCTTTACCTGGCCATTTGCTAGGATTGTGTTTACTATAAGCAGATTGAGAAATATTGTAATGTCTCTATTTGGGATAGGAAACAGGGTTGCTTACTGTTTACTATAAAACATGTTCCCTAAGCTCAGTGCTCCTCATCTGTGCTGCGAGCCTACTGTGTGCAGAGCATCCATCTGGGCCCACAATATTGCTCCAATAAGATTTGGGGGCAAGGAGAACTGATACACACGCTGATGCTCATGCTTCTTGCTGTGCTACAAGTAATAACGTCCTTTGTCTCTGACCCAGGAATCTCTTGCCTTCTGCTAGCACCCATAAAACAGTAACCAGCTAAATCATTAGCTTGTATACAAGGACAAAACCTGATCTCAGTCCTGACACTTTTCAATTTGACTGTGCTGGGTTAGATCTGTTGATATGGGGTTATCTGAGTACTTTGTTGACTTAACATAAAGGCACTTACTACTTTATTTTCTCAACTTTTAATTGCTTAGGACTGCATGCTATATTATTTTTACCTTTTAATTTAGTTTTTTAATTTTAATTTTTCTAGAGACGGGGTCTTGCTCTGTCACCCAGACTGGAGTGCAGTGGCATGATTATAGTTCACTGCATCCTCTAAGTCCTGGGCTTAAAAGATCCTCCTGTCTCAGCTTCCTGAGTGGATAGAACTAGAGGCATGTGCCACTACACCTGGCTAATTTTTTATAAAACTTATTTTGTAGAGCTGGAGTCTTGCTATGTTTTAATTTTTTGTAGAGATAGGGTTTTGTCATGTTGCTTAGGCTGGTCTCAAGCTCCTGGCCTCAAGTGATCCACCCGCCTTAGCCTCCCAAAGTGCTGCGATTATAAGTGTAAGCCACCATGCCCAGCTATTTTTGCCATCTTTATGTTCGTGAGTACTCAATGTTTAGCTGGTTTTAAACTCCTGGCCTCAAGCAATCTTCTGCCTTGACCCCTCAAAGTGCTGGGATTACAGGTGTGAGCCACCTTGCCCAGCCAGCATTAAACAATAGTAGTAATTTTATTGTCTTAGGGCTAAGCTAGAGCAGCTGGTGATTAGCTTAGATTTTTGTGGTTGTTTTCTTTTATATATAGGAAGGGACAATCACTGATACTATTGAATTAATGTCATATTCTCCAAGTATAACTCTTCATTATACACAGAAGGGAGAAACTGATGACTATCAATGAATCTAAACATTGAGGAAAGAAAAATGGGACTGAGCCTGTATGTAGCATTTATGAACTGACTACATATATAGGATGTGTATTTTAAAGGTATCTTTAAAATGCTGCTGTGCTGCATATGGAGTGTATCTTACTAGGATGTATCTACTTGGACCACATGAGATGGTACTTTGTGTTCTGAGGATTAGAATTCTAGCCCTAAGAAGAGGTTTCTCTTTTGCTTTCCCTAGCCTGGGTCAGCTACTTAATCTCTTAAGTAGGTTTCTCTTCTACCAAAACATCTGGGAAACAATAGATACTATTCTTAAGGTAGAATATATGTGTGGTGTATGTATGTGTGATTTGTAGATCTGATTTGATGCATGTATTTGTGAATGGGCATGGCAATGAGCTGGATTTGTTTTAAGTGAACATACAGAAATTTCCAAAGGGATGTTGTTTCCTTTAAATTATCACCTCAGAAATCTATGTGTTATTCCCAAGTTATTTCCAATATCATGGCTCAAACTTTCCTATTACTCCTTTTATGGGAGTGCATTCAGAGCCCAAGATCCAGTGGTGCTCAAACTTTGTGCTTTTTAAAAATTTACCAAAAATCATGTAGAGCCAATTCTATGAGTAAAGTGTGAGATCAAATGGAGTTAAAAAAAAAAAAAAAAAGAAGACACACAAAGTAGTAAAATTGATTTTCTTGAGTGGTTTGCAAACAGACCCCAAAGGCTACTGCCAAGCAAACTTCTGGAAACTCTTTAGATCAGGGGCCCCAAATCCCAGGCCATGGACTGGTACCAGTCTGTGGCCTGTTAGGAACGGGCTGCACAGCAGGAGGTGAGAGGTGGGCCAACTAGCATTACTACCTGAGTTCTGCCTCCTGTCAGTGGTGGCATTAGATTCTCACAGGAGCACAAACCCTATTGTGAACCGTACATGCATGGGATCTAGGTTGTGTGCTCCTTATGAGAATATAACTAATGCTTGATGATCTGAGGTGGAACAGTTTCATCCTGAAGCCACACCCACCCTGTCCATGGAAAAATTGTCTTCCACGAAACCAGTCTGTGGTGCTAAAAAGGTTGGGGACTGCTGCTTTGGGTGATGGAAGTCACTCAGTGTATGGCTTTTCAGTGTCAGCTATGAGGGGACCAATGAATGTGTTCAACCTATTACACTTAGCTGCATGACTGAATTATGCCAGCATGTCAGTATCACCACGGGTCTGTGTGGGATGGTGGACAAATAAGTAGGTGCTTCATGGTCACCTGCACAATTTGATTAGAATGGGTCTCAGCCAGGTGATTTTTACTATTCAATTTATTGCTTTGAGCTCTGTGAAAAGCCAGCTTCTTTAATAGCAGTGAAACTATTTTAATGACCAGTGACATGTTGGTCATGTTAGACCAACACTTACGACTTACGTGGAGACATGGCCTGTTTTCCACTTTCAGGATTACAGGGGGAGGTGCAGGGACCTTGAGCATCCATCTGGCCCAGTGTTTTCCAAATTTCCATCATTTTGTATGACGATTTTGCAATATATATGCCAGTGATATTATCTTCTTGAAAATAACTCACTTGAAAAAAATCATATGTTTATTAAGGAAACTTTCTTTTACCGCTATAAATGAATAAAACAATTGATACGAATACAAGAAAACCATAAAATAAATATTCTGAAATAAAATAATGCTATTAAATTCTTACTAGATACTGATTGTCTGAATCTGAGTTTTGTTTTTTGTTTGCTAACAAGGGAGATTAGTAAGTGCTGGAAGGATGTAAAAGACATAGTAAACCAGTGGTGAATCATTGCCTCTGAATCTGTTTATGCTGCTGTTTATCCACAACGTTGGGCAGTCTCTTTCCACACTGAGTTCATTCTTGGCCATGTGACTAGCTTCGACCAATGGGCAATAACAAATGTCATGTTAGCAGTGACTTGAAAAGTGATTGCACACTGGGGCTTTTCTTCTCCTGCTGTTCTTGGAACCTTTGACCAGCACATGAATAAGCCCAGGCTAGCCTGCTGGATGATGAGAGACACATGATTCAATCACCCCATCACTCCAGCCAACAGGCAACCAATGACCAGACATGTGACTAGCTAGTTACCCCTTGTGAATCCTCCAGCTACAAAAGTGAGCTCAGCCAAGATCAGCTGAGCCTGGCTCATGTCAGCAGAACCAACAATCCCATAGACATGAGAGCACTAATAAATTATTGTTGTGCCACTAAAACATTTCAGGGTGGTTTGTATTTTCTTTGCTTGAGTGAGTTTTTGTTTTGTTTTGTTTTTAAAATTTGTTTGTTTGAGACAGGGTCTTGCTATGTTGCTCAGGCTGGTCTCAAACTCCTGGGGTGCAAGTGATCCTCTTGCCTCAGCCTCCCAAGTAGCTGGGACTACAGGTATGTGTTACTGCACCTGGTCAGGGTGGTTTGTTATTCATCCAAAGTTAACTTAGACCCTAAACTAAGATTTGTTCCGGGCATTTCGTAGCATAAAATTTATCAGTATAATTTCTTTAGTGTTGGTTTTGAGTACAACCACCTGGTCTACAATGAATGGTATATATCTCATACTTCAAGAAACACTGATCTAGTCCAAGCCCCACCTTTTAGGTTTAACAGTTAAAGTCTCAGAGAGGTGAAGTGACTTACTCAGACTTCATACTTAGCTAGTAACAAAAATGATACTTACACATCAGGTCTTATGTATCCAACCAGAGTTTATTTCCAGAGCATTTTGCTGCCTTTAGGATTGGTGTGTTTAATCATATTAAAGTGACGAGTAGGATTTTTGGGAGTTATTGTGTCAGTTTATGATATCTTTATCCTCTCCTGAAGGGAGCAGGAATAAAGTTAGCTCATAGAATTAAAAATTTATTTTTAAAGTTTTGGATTATCTTGTGTTGTGGATTGAATTTTATCCCTCTCCCCCAAAGATATGCTGAAGTCCTAACCACCAGTATTTGCAAATTTACCTTATTTAGAAATAGGATCTTTGTAGATATAATCAAGTTAAGATGAGGTCATGCGGGATTAGGGTGAACTCTAAATCCAGTGTGTCTCTGTGTCTGTATTCGGACACAGCCATATGAAGACAGAGGCAGAGACTGGAATTATTCTGCTACAAAATGCCAGGGATTGTTGAAAATTATCAGAAACGAGGTAGAGGCTAGAAAGGATTCTTCCCTAGAGCCTGCAAAGAGAATATGATTGTGCCTTGGTTTCGGACTTCTAGCCTTTGGAACTGTGAAAGAATAAATTTCTGTTGTTTGAAGCCACCTGGTTTGCGGTACTTTGTTAGAGCAGCCCCAGGAAATGAATGTATCTTGCTTGTTTACCTTTGTTTGGAATCATGTTCTATCTAAATTGCACACTAACTAATATGGGCAGTAGAGAAATTGACAGACAAAATAGGAAAGTTAGGACCTCAAAATCAAAAACCAACCCTGTCCCTCCCCTAGAAATAAACCACCAAATAGAAAATGCGTACGTGGCTGAGAGTTGAGTGTGTGCACAGACATAAGTGCAGCCTTGTCTTAGATTTCTTTCCATCAGCAAAGAAGAAGGCCCATTGCATTACCTTTGGGCAACTCTGTCTCAGCCCTTGTGCAACAGAGCGAGTCTATTGGCATTATCCTTTCCAGAGTTCATAAATAATGTAGAAATTCAGTCTTCGTAGGGGAATTAACATTCACTGAAGAATTCTCTGTAAATTCATTTTATTCTGGGCGTAACAAACATCTGTATCTTCTGTCAGTGAAACTGTCTTCTAGGAGAGAAGACAGGTATGCACAGAATTGACGTTACCTCTTTTCTTCCTCCTAGTGGCATTGTTATCCTAATGCTGGTCTTCCTATTCAGCAGTAAGCGATGTTGGCGCTCACTGTGAATTACCACCTCTGCACTTTGTGCAGTCAGCAGCACCTCCTTTTCTTGGTTGCGTTAGTCATAATCTATTTACAGTGCTTTGCATTTTGAAATCCTTATCTTGCTGCATCTAAGCATTAATGAGGCAGCGGGGCAGGGTCTGTAGGGCAGCTGCACCAAGGCAATTTGCTTGGTTTCTGAAAACCTCCCCCAGATAATCCAGAAAAATCCTTTACTATGGGGACCCTAATTTGTCTGATTACCTTTTTCCAACAGATGCTAGGGTCATATCCTTAGACTTTCATATTTGTCAGTTTCATTTGGTTAATTCTATTAGTGGCTTATTCCAGACATGAAAGTCATTTGCTATTAGAAACAACTGTTGTCATCTTAAAAGGAAAATCCTGGGGCCTCCTTTCCTTCTGAACGTCACGTCAACAGCATAGTCTGGATGCTCAAAAGTGCTGCTTTGCATTAATTGTCTTCTATCCACCTATACCTCTTTAGTATTTGGGAAATAATCCCTACAGTGAAGAAGAAAATGGGGCCGTGACTAACATGGGGAATGGGATGAATTTGAAACTGTCCCTCAAACTGGATCTGGATGACACAACCAAGGCTCATGCCAACTTGGAAAATTTAGTGGGTTAGTTTCTCAGTGACTCCTAGCCCCCTTAGAATAACCTGTCACCGCTTTTTTCTTAAGTATGAAGTTATTGGAACCACCAATGTGCTTGATATGGTTTGGCTGTGTCCCCATCCAAATCTCATCTTGAATTGTAGCTCCCACAATCCCCATATGTCATGTGAGGGACTGGTGGGAGGTCCCTGAATCATGGAGACAGATCTTTCCTGTGCTGTTCTCATGATAGTGAATAAGTCTCATGAGATTTGATGGTTTTATAAAGGGGAGTTCCCCTCCATGAGCTCTCTCTTGCCTGCTGCTATGTAAGACATGACTTGGCTCCTCCTTGCCTCCACCATGATTGTGAGGCCTCCCCAGCCATGTGGAACTGTGAGTCCATTAAAATTCTTTTCTTTATAAATTACCCAGTCTCGGGTATGTCTTTATTAGCAGCATGAGAACAGACTAATACAGTGTTCATCTGCAAAACTCCATTTCCCAGCTTCCCTGCAGCTTGGTGGGACATGACAACAGTTCTGGCCAATGGCATGTAATGAGAAATCTGCTGAGGATGTCTGGGAAAATTTTGCTCTTCAAATATAGACATATTTCCTTCCTCTTTCTGGCCCAATTCTCTTCCCTCCTGCTTGGAATGCCTGTGAAATTTCTGGAACTGGAGCTGTCATCTTATGACTATGCAGGAAAGGCCAACAGAACTGCAGAGACCTTGCCCTGAGGCACTCAGCTACCAAACCGATGCCAGGAACCATCTATCTCTGGACTTCTAGTGTCATGAGGAAAAATAATCTCCATTCTATCCATATCACTGTTAAGTGTGTTTTCCATTACGTGCAGCCAAACTTGATAACTGGGTGATATGGGGGGTTTCCAAGAGTCTAGTGTGTTGCTGATGTCTTGGGTTAAAGAGTTATCAGGAGCTAGAAGGAAATATGAGTTGGGCAGGGAGGAGAAGCCCAGCAGAGTAGGAAGCCCTGGTGTTCCCCATGTGTGTTTCAAACTGGGCCTTTTCTCATAATTTCAGTTCACCCTATGGTTCAGAGTTTTATTAGTGTTCTGAATAACTTGTCCAATGAATTCCTTGGGTTTCTGTGCCCTTTGAGGAATTTCATTTAGTGAACGACTGCTTTGTTCATTTTCTCACTAATTTTACATTGCTTGAGAGAAAAAGCTCTGACTGAGATGAGGATATCTTAGTATGCCTTAGGAAAGAACTGTGTACCTCTGAGTGAATTGGGAAGGAGCAGGATACATTTTGGGGAAATAAAAATGTCACTTTGTACACAAGAAGTCATTCTGATTAAGGACAAATATATTCCCTGAAAGCAGGAATGTGGCTGGATTAGATCATCTTTTTCCCCCCTACTCTTTAAAAAGTTGGTTTGAGAATGTTCAAGGAATTATTTACCACCTCAGTCTGAAAATTAGCAGTCTACTGGGGTCTCATGAAATAGTTCTGCTGGGGTGAGGTCTGGTGGTGGCGGGGGGGGTTGGGCGGGTAGAGTATCAACAGGGGTTCCCACCACAAGGTAGGGAGCTCTGAGCTTGTGCCTGGCTTTGGGGGGTTTCTGTGGATCCCCCTCATGGCCTTGGACCTAGACTTAGAGAAGGACAGTTGGTATGGGCAGGGCTCCAGGGTGCAGAGGGACAAACGTCTGTACAAGGAGAGAGCTGCTCTGGCTTCACTCTCAGTATCTTTCTGGCTAGGCCCTGGGCTATCTTGTTTACTTTTAATTGCTCTGGCTATTCTCTGCACACAGCTCAACACAAAACACACCTCCTTGGACAAGAAGTAGGAGGCAGAACCCAGTCTTTAGGATCTAGAAGAACTGGGTTCTGCCCTAGTTCTTCCATTTATATGCTAGCTGACTTTAGGTAAGTTACCTAGACTCTCTGAGCCTTGGTTTCCCCACCTATAAACTTAATTATTAATAGTATCTACTATTGCTACATAATAAACAACTATAAAATCTCAGTGGCGCCCAACGGGAAGCATTTATTTCTCACTCACAGGGCTGTTGGTCAACGGAGGCAAACTTTCTCAGATTACAGAAGCATGTATCTTGGACCCAAGTTTTGGGTCTGCTCTATGTGAGTTGCTCTGGGGCCCCAGCTGGAGAGCAGTGGCTGCTGGAGCTGGCTCTTGTGATGGAGCTCTGAAGCTTCCAGATGGGTGAGAGGGAACCTGCAATGCTTCTTCAGCTTACAATTCTTATACTGTCATTCCTGCCATTCCATTGGCCAAAGCAAGATACATGGCCAAGTCCTGCATCTACAAGTTCCATTTCCTACAGAGCAGGAAATGCATTCCTACTATGGAGGGAGGTGGGAATGAATATTTACTGAACCATGATCTAATTATCACTCCCATTGGAAACAGACGTTTTGGAGACTTAATGAGATAATGATGAGGGGCATTTAGCATGGAGTCCTACACATAGTAAGCTCTCATTAAATACAACTTTTTTTTTTTTTCTGCTGCTGCTGCTGCTGCTGTTGCTGCTGTAACTATTCCTGTGACACTCCCATCCTTAGCCTAAGAGATGAAGTTCTGGAGAGGAATGCATGTGAGCAGGCTGTGTACCATTCAAGGCCTTGCTGGCTTGGAGAATCAAAGCTCCCTCCTTTTACCCCAATATGTAATGTTCCTCCCTTTGACCTCAAATGGGTCCATGGAAGCTTCTGAAAACTTCAGGTCCTTGTACATCTTATTACATTTAAAGCATGTTCATGCCCATTCTTATTTGACTCTCTCAATTACTTGTGAAGTAAACTCAGAAGCCGTTGCCACTGTCATTTTATGGAGAAGAGAAGAGGTTGGGTTGATCCCAGGTGACATCTGTCCTTTGGGACTTTCTAGTCTACAGCTCAGATGGCACAAAGTGTCATTCTCATTTCTATTTTTAATTTTAATTTAATTTTTTTTAAGACAAGGCCTCACTCTGTCACCCAGGCAGGAGTGCAGTGACACAATCTTTACTCACTGCAACCACTGGCTCACAGGATCAAGTGATCCTCCCACCTCAGCCTCCTGAGTAGCTGGGACTACAGGTGCTTGCCACCACACCGGGGTAATTTTTTGTTTGTTTGTTTTTGGTAGAGAAGGGGTTTCTACCAAAAACAAAGGCTGGTCTCAAACTCCTGGGCTCAAGCAATCTGCCTGCCTCAACCTCCCAAAGTGCTGAGATTACAGGCACGAGCCACAGCGCTCAGCCCCAGAGTGTCATTTTCATGACACAGGTATTAGTTGAGGTTAGCAGAAATCAAACATAATCATTTGAAAATTTAGTGTTCATTTTGTCATTCATTCATTCACTCCTTTAATAAAACAGGCCCTTTTGGAGCTCTCATTATGTGGTCTGTAAACATGTTATGGTGGACGATTAGATAAGTCCTGTAAGGTGTTAGGGGCTCAGCAGACTCTGCCAATTTCAGGCCCATTTGGGGTTCAGATATTGGCAAGGTGTTGGCAGTGAGGGCCAGAGGCAGGAAGACTGAGCCTTCTAATCACTCCTGCCTTGCTCATTGCTGTGTGTCCTTCATCAGCCATATGCTGTCTCCTCTCACATCTCCTTGGAGCACCCACTAGGTCCAACTAAACTGCTCTTTTAGGATGCATTGGGGCAGTTCAGGGTCCCAACACAGCCTCCTACTCTAATAGGCACCCTTTGATGATGGGGAAGCCAGGTCTGATACCTAGAGTTGGGGTCGGCAATCTGGGCTGTTGCACTGACTCTGTGGCTGGTCGGGAGTTTGGGAGGCATCTAAACACGTTCCCTTCTCTTTCCTTTTCCATCTTCCTGTCTCTGAGATGGAACTTGTAATGCACTGAATGGAGATGGTCTTGGTTACTTAGTTCCTTTTTCTCAAACCATAGCTAAATGTCATAACTATTTAAACTTGTGAAACAGACAGGGACCATTTATCCCCATTTTACAGATGAAGAAACAGGCTTAGAGAGAGTAAAAGATTTGTCCACTGTGCTGCTGCAATCCCAGGTGACCTTACATATCCTTCCTAGTCTTCAGATTCCTGAATACTTTTGAATTCACAGACATCTGCTCTGTGTTGTCCTTGCAATGCCCAGGGCTTGCCAACCCTTACCTGTCTGTGGTGTGAGGAAGCCTGAAGTAGGAGCAAATAAGGAAGGAGAATTTCTCCCTCTTCCTCCCAGGGATTCCTGGTCATCTACCACAACTCCTTTGTTCTCTACCACCCCACAACCCTGGATCTTGCAGGGGAAGGAAAGACCCATTCAGGACTGAAGCCCATTGGAGCCATTCATGTCCTAGGTTGATGTGGATTCAACTGGGCATGGCTGCTCTGTGTTGTGTGGGCACCCTTACACCTCTACCATTCCTGGTCCCTTGGCCTTTGATCGTCTCTGGCCTTGGCCTGTTGTGGACCTGAGGTCTCTTGCTTGCTCTGTCAGTCTCCCTCCTACCCTCTTGATGAAGGTCTTGACTTCAGAGGACCTTTCACAAATAACAAAGGTGTGTGGGCTGCCTGGAGTGTCTGTTCTATGCTAACACTCCACTAAGTGCTTTATATCTGCAGTTTGCTCTGAGTGAATTGAATCCCCAGACTCTATGGTAAAGATGATATTGTCTTCATTTTAAAGACAGGGAAACTATTAAGCTGGGAAAGGCTATTTATTTTTCTCAGGATTACACATCTGGTAAATGAAGCTTACTCCTTCTATAATTTTACTCCTATAATATAATAACATATTACCTCTTCAATAATAGCTGCTGATATGGGCCAGGGGCTTCTTATCCATTATTTGCAATCCTCATAACAACTCTGCTGTCTCATCCCCTTTGTTTACCAAGTGATGGAATTGAGGGACAAAGAGGTTAAATAACTTGCACTGGGTCACAAAGCTAATAAGTTATAGTTGTGAAGTTTAAGTGTAGGGCTCTGAGACTCCCAAACTCCTCTTTTATACCCTTTCTCTTGAGACTTCTTAGACTTCCTCATGATCTCACCGAGCCCTTCTCAAATAACTGTGTGTGTTAGAAGTCTGGTTAAAAGAACATCAAGAACAGAGCTGACAGGGAAAACATGTCTCATTTACAGGGCAGCCTGTGTGTGTGGTGTGCAGAGGGCAATGGTGGGAAGTGAAACCCCATCCCTTGTCTTGGTAGTTCATGGGCTGATTGTAAGAATGTGAGACCCTCTTACACTTTCTTTTTGAGCATCTCCTGTTGGCACCACCTCCTTTTCTCTTCCTTTTGACTTCTACAATCTTTGGTCTGTGTTATCACCTCCTTTTGACTTCTAGAATCTTTAATCAGTGTTGTCACTCCATGCACTGGCCCACACCTCTGTCTGGGCCTGTACCCAAGCCCCCTCAAATCATTTGAGTGTCTACCCTAGTAAGGGAAGCCATGAGGCACCAAAGGTACCAGGAAGTGAACCAGGGTCTTGTCTGGACCCCAGCCCAAGTCCAGACTATGCAGCCAGAAGGACATCACTGGAAAAGGGTATTAGCTCGTTGCGACCTTTAGCACCATTGCTGTGGCTTGTTTCCTGCCTTGGAAAAAACTGCCTACTTTCAGTTTTGGATGAAAGTCATCCTACTTTCAGTTTCATGACTCCCCAACTCCCTCCCACAAACCCAGATGCTTTGGGCCAAAATCTATTAGGGCAAAACACACCCTGCTCACCCCAGGCTGTGAGAATGGCTAGACTTTGTGCATCTTCTAATCTGATTATATTTCCAGTCCCAACCACCTTCAGTTTTCACCTCCTAATTGATTTCCCTGCTTCCACCCCTCCAATTTATTCTTTGCTCAGCAGCCGTCCCAATCCTCCTAAATTGTGAGTCTGCTCATGTCACTCCTCTAATGGTGTCTCATGTTCTTTAGAGAAAAAGCTGAAGTCCTCACAGTGGCCTACAGTGATCAAGGGAGGGGCTGGCATTTTTTTTTGGCAAAGGGGCAGATGGTAAATACTTTTGGCTTCGTGGACCATTGGCATCTGTGGCAACTACTCAGCTCAGCTGCAGCAGGAAAGCAGCCACAACATGTGAACAAATAAGCATGGCTGTGTCCCAACAAAACTTTACTTATAAGAGCGGGTGATAGGTTAGATTTGGCCCACAGGCCGTGATTCGCTGTCCTCCTCTCTAGGTGATGTGGCCCTGACACCACATGGCCTTATTACCTTCTGCTCTTGCCCTCTGCTTCAGCCCACTGACCTCTGTAAACATGCCAAGGCTTTGCTTGGCCTTTGCATCAGCTGTTCAGTCTCAAACATTTTCTCCCTTTATCTCCGAGTGGCTCATTTTCTTACTTCTTCAGGTTTCTGCTTAAGTATCATCAGCAGAGAGCCCACCCTGACCGCCTTATCAGAAATAGCAACCTTCTTATTTTCTTAGCACCCCATCCCCTTTACTCTGCTTTAGTTTGCTCAATAGCCATTGCTACCACCTGACATCTTTATTTATTGAATGAATAAATGATTCCTTCGGCAAATATTACCGAGTGCCTCCTTAATGCCAGCCAACTCTCTAGGTGCTGGAATCCCGTAAAGAACAAAACAAAGGCCTTGCTATCATTGGACTTAAGTCCAAAGGGGAAGACAGACAACAAAAGTAGTAAAAATAAAAATAAACATTGGTAGAGATAAGTGCTATGGAGAAAACTAGGCTGGGTGGGAGACGGGCTGTGGTGGAGGCTCATGTCTCTGTTTCTCTGGTAGTATTTGTCTTCTGCCTGGCCTCATTGCTAAGATTTCACGAGTTACAGCAACAGTGACATTAGCTCCCATTGCTCAGCTTAGAAGTTGGTGATGCAGAGCTGTAGCGTCTGACAAAATCCCAGAGCCAATAGGGGGCGCCACAGACTGGGGAGAACTGGCTGTGCAAAAAGGTGTGATCAAGGCAGGGGCAGCCAAGCTTCTGAACACGGTGGAAGGGGAGATGAAGGCTGGCAGCACAGGCGCAGGGAAGTTGGAAGTTGTGGGAGGTAACCGGATCTGAGCACAACTGCCAGCACTACCTGTGGTTTTCATGGAGTGCTGCCTAAATTACAAGGCGTTACCGAAGAATGCGCTTCTAAGTTGGATGCTTCATAAATCAGCCAGGCACGCATTATTATGCCGCAGCAGAGCCCTTGTTGTGTCTTAATGCTCAATGATACAGCACAGAATCTGGGTTGGGCTTTCTATCATCTTGGACGTGTGGCAGGAACTCGCGCAGCTCTAATTGCTCTACGTGGGAATGGATTCATTGGTGCTTTGGCAGAGTGACTCACTGTGATCAGCATTTAGATTGAAGGGGCCTTACCTGGAATCACAGGCTCAGAGAAATCTAGAGACCTTAGAGAATTGATCCTAGTCTAATCTGCTCATGCTACAGATGGGAAAAATAAGGCTCACAGAGAAGAAGTTACTTGCCCAAGGTCATAAGTGGCACTTAGGGACACAAGTCAGGCTACTGGTTCTGAGTTAAATACTTGGGTCACCATCCCAGATTCTCAGGAGAGCCACCGTGCCCCTTCCTAGGCCTGCAGCAGGTGCCTCGGATGGTGACATTCTCTTGCCATCTGACTCAAGCTGCAGACCAACTGGAAGAAGCTGTGCCTCATTTACTTGAACACAAATGGACAACCAGTTAAAAAAAAAACAGACTTTCATATTTTATGGATCCTTAGGGACTTAGTGAACTCATGCTCCCAGATTAAAGGAAAGAGGAAAACCATACCCTTCTTGCTGAACTATGCTGCCTGCTGGTTCCCCAGCGCACCCTGGTGTTCTCTGGAATGGAGACAGCCTTTAAGACAGCTGGAGAGCATTATCACTTGAAGGCTTGCATTCTGGCTTTTATATTTGATTTACATAGATCTGCATACTGTATGCTCTGGGCATTGTTTTCTGTGTCATGCCATCTTCACAGTCTCCCTTCTCCAAGCTCATTTGGCAGTTTGGCCTCCTCAGCTCTGCTGGGTGAGATGAACACTTGGTTGGAGTTTGATCTGGAGAAGCATCTAGAAGTTTCACCTCAGAGGGAGAGACTCTGGGACACAGAGTCTCTGTCTGCTGAAGTCAGTGATGTGTCAGAGTCCAGTGGCCATCAGTTTCCTTAAGGTTCTACAGTAAGATCTGTTTATCACACTCCTTATCTGTCTCTATCCTGAGCTAACTGTGTTTCTAAGTGCCAGGGGTAGCCCATGGGATCAGAGTGACTATGTGTCAGGTAAAGTAGAAACTTTAGGATGCCATGGAAGAGACGGCCAACTTTTGGGAACCCTAGATAAGAAATGTGAATTAAAGCCGCAGTGAGATTCTACTACCCTAGTGGGTCAAAAAAGACTGATAATACTAAAAGTTGACAAGGCTGTGGGTCAAGTAGAGCTCTTATACATAGGTGGTAGGAGTGTATATTGGTACAATTACTTTAGAAAATTACTTGACAGCACCACCTAGAGGTAAATATTTGTCTCCCCTGTGACCCAGTCATTCTACTCTGAAAGCTTTCACCAAGGAAACGGGGCACACATGTCCATCAAAATACATGTACAAAAATGTACATAGCAGTTTCATTCGTGATAGTAAGACACTGGGATCTACCCAAGTGGATAAGTAAATTGGATATAATCATACAGTGGAATAGTGCCTGACAACACAGAAGAATGAACTACTTATATACTACTTATACATGCAATAACATAGATGAATCTCACAGATGTAATATGCAGCAAAAGAAAATAGATACAAAAGAATCTATCCTATAGCATTCCGTTCATGTGACATCTGAGAGCAGGCAAAGCTAGTTTATGGTGATAGAAGCAGAACTGTGGTTACCTCTGGCGAAGGGAATAGACTAGGAAGGGGTAAGGAGAAGCCTTCTGGGGTTGATGGAAATGTTACATCAATATGTAAAAATTCACTCCTTCACTTAAGTAAGGTTTATGCACTTTATAGTGTGTCTGTTATAATTCAATAAAACTGAGGGAGGAAGAAAAGGGGACTTGAGTGAGAAAGACTCAGGGTCATTCTGGTAACATGTTCTATGTCTCTGACTTCCAGGACTTGGCCTCTATTTCCAGACTCCTGACACCAGCTCGCTTGATGGACTATGCTCTTCAGCATCTCCCAATATCAGCTCTGCTATTTGCCTACGGCTTGATGTTCAAACACATTCTAAGACTGGCACTAACTTCTGATACTTGTACAGTGTATGCTCAACTTCAGGTTTGCCCACCTTCAAGGTGAGCTGATACTATCAGAGTTTGCCTGCACCAAAGTAGCTTTTCTGGGGCCTGCCTTCCCCACTCTCCAGCCCCCTTAATCCAACACTTGGTACTCATGATGAGATAGGTCCCAGAACTCCTCATACCATATCTTCCATCAGCTGCCCACAGCTGCCACAAATTCTTGGGGGCACCTACACAGTTGATCACTTCAGGTCAATGTACAATTGCTGGTTGTACAATAAACCCTGGGGGTCTTAGTGAGATGGATTACTTAGAAAAGTCTGGACTCCTTTGGGCCATGCTAGAGGCTGACTTAAGGGCTAGAATAAAAAGACCTTCTTGCATCCTTTGCTCTAGGCCAGGGATGGCAAATACTTCACATATGGGCTAATACATCTTCACCAGCTCCTTCCTACCCCACAGCAGACATTAATAATCAACCACAGCAAAAATCCTGGATAGAAAAGCATTCCAAGGAATGTACAAGAAAGCAACTATGTATCTAAGCCTCTGGAGAAGAGTTGTTTTCCCAAGACCTAGCTAGGCAGCACCTCCCAAACACAAGGACAGCTGCAAAGAGGAGAAGGGAGATGAAAGTTCTAGCTCTGGTTTCTTAGAAGTAGATGCTGAAGACAGGATTTGCTGCAAAAGACTTATTAAGGAAGTGCTCCCAGGTTAGGGAAGGGGATGTAGGTGAGCAAGTGCAATCTCAGGCCAAAGGTCCCAGAAGTGACTTTATTCTGATGGGTAGAGGTACTGTGGGGTGTAAGTTACACTCCGAGTTGTCCAAGGGAACTGGGCCTGTGTACCTCCACACCACTGGTCAAGGGCCTCCTGGAGAGAAGCAAATTCCCAGGAGCTCCTGGCCGCCTGTGTGTGGGAAGTGCTCCGGTGTCCTGAGGGCAGTCCTCCCAAGAGGAGCCTTGTTGTGAATGTGGGAGGCAAACGTGCACACACACTGGGGCACACAGAAACAGCAAAACACTCTCCACGACTAATAAGGCAATTCAAAAAGATGAGGCCAGTGAGAAAGATGTGGGGCCTGGCCTCTTGGTCGTTAATTCCTCCCTGCTCTGGAGAAGAAGCGTGAGGAAAGAAAAAAGACTTGGACTCCTCATGGTTCTTACCCGACCCACCTGCATGGTAGTCATTCCTAGTGGATGGACAAGGGAGGCAGGGCAGGGATGCTGCCTGTAGATGCCACATTACATGGGTTACAGGCAGCTTCTGGAAGAGGCTGCTGGCTCCTGACACTCATACAAGGTCCACTAGAATCGCAATCACTTCCATTTTCCCAGCACTGTGTGGTTGCAGAGTCCTTTCACCGGCGTGACTGCATGTTCACTGCCTCTGAGGTAGGCAGAGAGTTTTATTTCCATCAGTCATGGAATATAAAGGGCGAATGCCCTCCCCACTGCCTTCCTTTGTGCTCCTTCTTTAATTACTTTATATTTTTGTCTGAAACTGACCCTTGATTTTATAGATCCATGGCTGAGCTGGGGAGGGTAAGGAGCTTGTGTTAATGCTCCACCTTTAAATGGCTCTCTCCTTACTCTGTAATAGAATGATTTCTTTTTCTTTTGTTCAAAAAGATTTGGACTCTGGACACCTGGCCCAAGTATTGGCTCAGCACCTGCTTGCTGTTAAAATTCTTGAAGCTCTCTGGGCCTCAGTTTCCTCATTTGCAGTATAAAGAGGTTGGCCTAGATTACAACTCCAGTCCTGGCTCTGAAATTGGCTTCAGGTTATGGGAATTGTGTTTCTTTGTTCATTAGGAACAAAGAGCAGGCAGTATATTTTAAAGGTTGCTACTCTATTTTGGCTTCAGTACCTTAATTTTTAGGTAACATTTTTCTTTAAGAGGAGGGAACTGGCTGGTATAAGGAGACTTGCTTTTTTCTTTTCTTTCTTCTTTTTTTTTAAACATTAAAGCCCCTGTCTTCAGGGAAGAAGAGGCTGTTGGATGTGTTTTGAATGTTTCAAATCAAAGCCTGCCAAGGGATGGAGAGCTATAGGTTTCAATAAGCACCTCTTTCAGTAATTTTAAGAATTTCACTTATGAGGATAATGAAATCTTCAGAAACCCTAGGAGACATACCAGAAAAAAATATGACTCATCAGTGGAATTTTCCTAAATACTCTCTCCCCCTACTACATTTGTCCGTCAGGAGGGCCTCCTCTGCAGATTCTGAAGACATCTATAGCCTAATTGGATGATTGGATTTGGGAGCTTGAGAACCTTGGGAGCTTGAGTACTGCTCCCCACACTTCTCAGGTCCTCCCAGCAGCCTCCAGGCCCGCTGTTGAACATTGTGACTCTGGGGACCCAGCTTGCCGTCATTTGTTGGTGTGTCTGCTTGTGGCAAATGTTCCTGCTGGAAGTCTGGGCCATCGAGAGAAATGCTTGTTTCCTTGGATCATGCTTCTCACCGTGTGACTTTAATAAAAACAGGTAGAAACTGTCACTGTTTCTGTGACAAGATGTGTAGGCTTCTTTCAGATGTGGAATCTGTACCCTGGGGTTTACAGGCCTCAGTTGGATGTTAAATGCCCTGAGGTCTATGTGTGTAGACCCTGACTTGGATTATGAGCCCTGCTCCTATGCAGGAGAGAGGGGTAGAGCCGACTTCTTCCCTTTTGTAGGTTTTCCTGAGCTGTTGCCAAAACTCACTCCCGGCTATTTAAAGATTAAGAAATACATTTTTGAGAACTTGATTGGATGTAATTGCAGAAAAAGACACGTACATTTAGAAAAGACAATGTAAAATCCTAAAAGACCCAGTTGAAAGAACGAGTTGATGTTTAATTAAAAGCAGTGGGCATAAATGGATTCTGCACATTTTCGAGGATCAAGTTACCTGGAAAGAAAGAAAACTTGTGGGATGGGTATAATATAAACAGAAAGGGGAGTTAAAATGAAGACTTTAAGAAATTAAAATCAAAAGGGACTCTTCAAAAAGAGTGTCCGTCTTGGGTATTAACCTCCAACATTGAAATGAAAACGATTTTGAGAAGCTTAAAAAAAAAAAAAAAGACAGCCCACATTGCGGCCTGCTTCAGATCTCTGGTGCTTTAGCTTTCTGTGGGAAGCTACAGTTTCCTGTCATTTGCTTGTTGGGTCTAGCATTTGTTCTCTGCCATGTGCATCTAGGATTTCTTACTAGCTATCCAGAGTTATGCTGCCTTGAAAGAAGAGGACATGTGGCTGTTCTTCTAGGCAAGGCCCTCACGGTTTGTGAATCCAGTGTAATGGTTAAAAAATGCTGATCAGTAACCAGGAGACTTAGGTAAGAACCTAAGCCAGAGCTCATGTTTTCATTTCTGACTCACTGCATGACTCGGGGGAAATTACTTTCCTTCTCTGAGACTCAATTCTCTCATTATAAATGAGATCCTTTCAGTGCTATCCAAAGGGACTTTCTGCCATGATGGAAATATTCTCATATCTGTGCCTTCCCATGCAGTAGCCTCTAGACAGTGGCTTTTGAGTCCTAGAAAAGTGGCTAGTATGTCTGAAGACTTTCAACTTCATTTAATTTCAGTTAATTTTGATTTACTCTTAAATAGCCACATGTAGCTAGTGGCTAACATATTGTACAGAGCAGTTTGAGATGTTGCTGAAATCCTTTCCAGTTCTAACATTCTACGATTCCACACTCTGGTGCTGAGGCTTGCGGTGCTGGCCAGTCTCAAGCATTCATCAAACTGTTATGCAGAACCTTGCCTGATCCACTTCTCATTTCTAGGGGAAAAAAAAGAGCAGCCAGGCAGAATTATTCTTCCTAAATAGCTCATAGTTTTGTGGGAGAGAATCATACACTTCTAGAAATTGTAGGATGTTTAGGTTGGGACTCCTGGGAAAATGGAAAGTAGAATCAGCCTTCATCAATATTTGTTACACAAGGGTCTTTAACATTCCCCGAGCAAGGATGCACCACCAGGTAGTTTGTTCTGTGTAGGTCTGGCCCAGTTTTCCTCCTTAACCCAGAAACTAAAAGTAATCTGGACATTCACCTGCTGCTGAGTCAAACGTGGTTATTTTTAGTTTTGGGAGCCTTGAAACCTAGTGAGGGTAAATGACCTAAAAGAATAGGAGTGTGGGATTCTGTGTTTCATTCAGCGGATAAACACTTACTGCATGCATTTTGAGTGTCAGACATTGGGTTAGGGATTGGGGGATACCATTGTGTGTGAGACAGGCAGCCCTTCATCTTGGGGAGCTTAGGAGAGGAGGCAGACAATGCACGAGAGGGAAGGATTTCAGATAGTGTTAAGAAAAGAAGATGGTGGCACTAATGCGAATAATAATTTAAAAAATCATTTAGGACACCACAACAAAAGATGCTGGTATTAGCTTGCGGTGTCTGGTTAGCCATTGGTGTGGGAACTTGGAGTTAAAAAAAAAATGAGTTCCGGGCCTGACTGTGCTGCTTACTTTGGTGTGAAGTTGGGGAAGTACAGGGTTGTTCTGAGGATAGAATAATGTGTGTGAAAGGGCTGTATAATCAGCTGAGCACTCTACAATGGTAAGATTCCATTACTATTGTGTAGGCTGCAAAATCTCCTTGTAGATAGCAATTGACTAGTTGAGGTTCTCTAGCTTGGAACACAGGAGGGAAGGGGAGACTCTCCAGAGGGACCGAGAATGTCGTGAGGAACATGAGAAGGATGCTGTGGGTGGAAGGGTCCTCAAACTGTTTTCTCTGAAGCCCTTGGCTTCCACCGAGGGGCTTCAGCAGCAGTATTGGCTAAGGTGCTAGCCCAGTGGGTCTGACTCTAATTTAGCTAGAACCAGGTATCTTAACTCTTCCCTATATTACACATACTAGCTATGTGTAAAGTGTTACTAAAGGTATCTTTTGGCAATTAAAAAAATACTGGTTGGGTGGATGCTGAGAGTAGGTGAGCTCAACAGGGGGGAGGGGTCAAGGAATGTTGGAGGAGCTCAGGCCAACTTCCCCTCACTTTAGGATTTTGCTTCCTCTTAGGAAGTGGGTGTGAAACTGTGAGGCTGGTAGGAACCTGGGAGAATCCCTGGAACAGGATGGGGAAGGGGCAATGGCTGCACCAGGCA
Source organism: Pongo pygmaeus (assembly GCF_028885625.2). NCBI lineage: Eukaryota > Metazoa > Chordata > Mammalia > Primates > Hominidae > Pongo > Pongo pygmaeus. Next base: position 120,469,839 of record NC_072384.2, read on the forward strand.
TATCTCAACCTTATGTGCAGAGCACCTACAATTCCCATTGTGTTGTCCAAGTCCTGCAATTCATCTTGTGTCCCAAAACAAATACAATTAGGATTGACTGGCTATAGATTGCTTTAAATTGTGGCTATAAACACACAATGTGCTTGAATAATAGCATATTAGACTGGAAAATACCTAAACTCATCTTATCCCCTAACATCTTAATTTAACAGACAAGAAAACAAAGGCCAGAGTGGGGAATAGACTTGCCTAAGATCCCAGAGTCAGCGGCAGCGCAATAACCCTGAGGTTCTAGATCCTCCTGCAGAGGCAGAAACTTCAGAACCAGGAAAGGGTGAGGCTGAGTGGTCTTTTCCTGGCCCACAGTTTTCCTTCCCTAGGGTGCCTCATCTGTGTGGCATCCCTGCCTAGTATCATATATGAAGCTGTTAGTACGCACTGAATGCGTGTTCCAGGCACTGCATTAAGCAATCTACTACCTTGCCTCATCGAATTATTGGTGCTCAGTGTCTCCCATTTGCCCCTGCAGATCCACTTGCTGCTGGGTGCCCCATATGGAATGCATTAAGGGGCTGCCTTGTCTGTTGGGTTCTTATGGTTTCAGCTGAAGGGACGTATGGAGACCCCAAGGGAAGGAGGAGAGTGTGGTTGACACATTTATTTATAAGCCTCTCTTGCTGTCAGGTTGCTACCAGCTGGCTGCGTGCCTGCATTGAAGGTCATATCTCGCATCACAGAGCTCCTACTTTCTTTGGATGTGGATACACACACTCTTCCAGGTGCCCCTTCGGGACTGATAATGGCACCCACTTTACTATCCTGGGGCGCTGCATCCTCCCTTGTGCTTTTTCTGCACTCTCCACACTCCTTTGTCAATAGTTCTTTTATGAAACCCTCCTTGGGTTATCCCAGTTTGAGTGCACCATCTGCTTTATCCTGGGGCTCTCATGAATGTTCCACATGGCGACCCTATGAGGATCATTCATTACTCCCATCTCACAGGTGAGGAAATGGAGACACAGAAAGTTAGGAATGGACCCAAAACCACACAGCTAAGGGAGCCCAGGAGGTTCCAGAAGCTTTGCTCTTGAGTGAGGCATTGCAGCTCCTTGGAGAGCAAGTGAGGAGGGTGGGTAGGTGGGTGGGTGAAAGGATGGTCCAGGGCTTGACTTCCATCACAGAGAGCTTCTGTCCTCTGTCCGAAGTCCCTTTGCAATTTGGGCTTCCTCATTAGTCCCTCCTGTCTATCAGCCCAGCCAGGGCCATTAAATGCTTGGTGGACAGCCTGTAAGAGTTGGCAGTGTGGTGGGGCCTACAGAAAGTGGACAACAAAGTTCGTTTCTGTGGTTAAAATAAAAACTAAGACAAGACAACCCTTAATTAATTAAGGGAGCAGAAATAGCTCCCGGACGTGGCAAGGACTGACAGCCTCTCCTCAATGATTTCATTGGGTGGTGATGGTTTTGTCAATATTACATGCTGCCTAGAACCACACACAGTCTCCTCTTCTGTCTGAGAACATTTTTTTCCCCTTGAAGTTGCACAAGCTCAGGTTGGGAGTGACAGAAGCCAGCCTATAGCTTCACTGACCTACTTCCCGCTGGCTCTCCAGCTAGCAGCCCACGCATCATCCATTTTAACCAGCTTTTCAAGGTCAGGACTTTTCACTGCAGAGACTGGCTTTTGCTTGACACAAAGCCAGGTGCCATCAATTGTCCTGTTTACTAACTTTTCAATGTTCTTTTTCTTTAGCTGAGCAAAAAGTATGGGTTGGGCTCCTGTTTAGGACAGATAACAAATGCAGTGACTTTGAGCCTAAATTGGCTGCTTCACGTGCGGAAAAAGCAGGTTTTCCACTATTAATGGAGCACCTGGGCCAGACCAAATGCAAACAGTCAAGGGTTTAGGCTGTCCCAGTAGACGGTCACAATCTTCTTTTTTTGTGATGCAGACAAATGTATGCTCTACATAAACACAATGTCTTATTTTTCACTTTTATGAAAGAATTATATGAAACCAGCTTTTCACAGATAAAAAGCAACTACTTTGTGTATCTATTACTGTACCTTTCATCTCGACAGGCTTTGTGAGAAACTTCCAGCTGGAGGTACATTCTTTTCTGGTTTGATAAAGATGAATTGTATTCAGTAAGAGAGAAAGGGGAACATTTTCTTGATTATTCTCTAAATACAAAGTCAGGGGAAATGTGATTTTTTCCCCAGTATTCAAAGAAGTTAGTCCCCCTTCATAATGACCCCAAATTTTCTGTGCTGCTCAGCATACTAAAACTGTTTGATCTTGAGAGAAGCTTGTTACGCATGGAGTTCTGGGAGCTCATTAGAGAATAAAGAGGACACGTCGCTTTCTCTACTAATATCTGCTAATCATTGACTGTAAGGTACAGGCAATATGGTGTAGTGGTTTATAGCATAGACTGTGGAGTTTGAATGTCAGCTTTTCTCCTGCTATTGTTTGAATTTTGGCAAGTTACTTAAATTGTCCATGCCTCAGTTTCCTCATCTGGAGTGTAGAGATAATAGTAACCCTTATAAGGGGTTGTAATGGGTAAATATTAGGTATTTCAAACAGTACTTGGTATGTAGTTAGCTTTTGTCTTAGCCCTTTCTGATTGTTGAAACAAAAAAAAAAAGGATAATTTATAAACAACAGAAGTTTATTACTCACAGTTCTGGGGCCTTGGAAGACCACAATCAAAGAGCAGGTAGATTTGACATCAGGTGAGGGCCTGTTCCTCATAGATAGTGCCTTCTAGCTGTGTCTTTTGGTGGCAGAAGAGGCAAACAAGCTCCCTTGGGGCTCTCTTAATGCCTTATCACGAATCCCATTCACCTAAATCACTTGCTAAAGGCCGCATCTCTTCATACTATTGTGTTGAGAATTACATTTCAACATATGAATTTTGGGGGGACACAAACTTTCAGATCATAGTAGCTTTTAATAAGTGTTAACAATTATTTATCACATGAAGGATAGAAAAGTCAGGAATAAATGCAGCCCTGTATGTATGAATGCATATGCATGCACATGAGTGTGGAACCGAGTTGGTTGTTTGCTGGGAGAAGGGAGCCTGGAGAAACAGGGAGCAAAGGAAGGGGTGGTGGTGGATATTCTAAAAAAGGCTCAGTGAGATCCCGAGGACTGATTCTCTTCTCTGTTGACTTTCAGCACAAGAAGGAAGACAGGAAGAGGCCCACTGCCTCTCAGGTTGTTGTCGTTGCCTGGATAAGGAAGCAGAGAAACGTAAAGGAATACATTCACAAACACACATACACAAAGATAGAGAGGAAAATACATAGACAAAGGCCTAGACTAGACTCAGGGAAAGTGGGAGATTTACAGGGGCAGCCACACAGAGTGAGGGAGACAGGGAAAGGAACACAGGTGCAAAGAGGAAGAGCAACACAGGGAAAATGTCCATGCATGTGCGCACACACACACACACACACACACACACACACACACACACACACAAAACCCATACCAAGGAGATGACAGTTGTTCTGGTGTGTTGATGCTAAATTCTTGGATATAGCAGGATCAACATACTGCTGGAGTCAAATAGTGAGGTTGAATTATCTTTATGATCAAATGGCAACATTAAGATTATGTATATAAAGTTCATCACACAATGCCTGATAAAGAAAAGTTATTAATTTTAATAGAATCTTCTTTTAGTGCAGATACTGGCAGAAGAAACCCCTTTCCTGGAGTTTATGTGACCTTACAGATTTTTTTTTATGTGACCTTACAGAATGTTTCCTTCCCAGGGTTGGTGTATCTCGGTTCTGGAACCTCCTCATCTACAGGCATGTCCCCACCCCTTTCTGATTTGCTCATGAGAGTCATGGAGGACAGATGGGATATAACTACTATTTCCTCTCCACTAACAAGCTGGCAAACCTTGCAAAGATTGGAGGAATGGGGGCTGGTGGGCAAAAGAATTTGGTCAAAGTACAGACAGAAATAAAATGTCCCTGAGTGGGGCACCATATACAGTGAGAACCATACTAAGCAGTGTTTCATATGACTGTTTCACGATCTCAAAATCCTTATGGTTTCTTAAATCCCAAGGAAATGGGCCTGAAGACACAAAGAATGTAAACTAGATCTTTGAAATCCCCTTTGGTTATTCTCTAGAAACTTATTTCTGCAGAAGTGCCTTCTGATTGACAAAAGCTCACTTTTATATTCACAATCTCACTCTGTCAAGGTCTAGTCTGAAATCACCCTCAGAGAATATTGTGCAGCAACTTTTAAAAAGCCCAAATCCTCTCGATTTACGCATTTAATTTATTGTTTTCCTTGGTCAGAGCTTTGCTTTGTACATAACCAAATCCCAATTTTGAGTGCCTATTGCATACTGCTAAGCCATGATGTTGGAAGGCATTTTTTTAATTTAGAGCTTGAAATTCCCTTAGTTTACTTTCAAGTTCCTAGTCCTTTGGAAATTTATATAAAATTTCCTGGCCCCTCCCAGCCTCCTATTTTCTGCTCCCTTTGGAAGCAGTTAATTAATTTTATTTCTCAAAGATGCTTTGTTTCCTTAAGTAGTTCAGTCTGGCTAGTCTTCCTCTGGGTATCACTTTTCACCAGCACTGTATGCAAACTCATTCAGAAATAGCTCATTGTGGGCCAGTTTTCTCTGTTTGGAAGGACAATTGCTTATGAGGTCAAGGTCCTTATGCATCACTCAGTTATTCAACAGTCTTCCATGAGTCCCTGATTTGGACCATGTCCTCAGGATAAAAAGACTCGACTTCTGTCAATCCCTAACCCCACCCTATAGAGGCCCCAGTAGATGTGACTGGAGCTCAGTGGGGTCTTCACAGGCACTTTGAATGTGTGTGGGGGTTTATCCTGAAAATAACAAACATGAGAGCTGGTGAGTAAGACCAAGCCAGTGCCTTTGACAGGGAGTTGAGAGATCAGGAGAGTACACTCATCTGTCAAGCCAGCAGGACTATAAATGGGAGATAGAACCAAGAGTCAGTTGCCAGACAAACAGCAGATCAGAAAGGGATTAAGGGGAATCAGTTCCAGGATGCCTGCTGTGAGCTCTGTTGGGGTGTTGACAGCTCAGATTTATGGTCTGGCAGGTACACAGTGCATGGAATACAGCTCAGGTGCACAGTGGCTGGACAAAAGGTACATGATCTGGAAGGGGTCTGTCCTGACTCACCATCCCTCAGGCCTTCCATGCAATATGGGATGGAGTGGGTAGCCCCCATTTCACTCAATGAAAGTACAGTGGAATATTCTGGGACATTCACACTTAAAGCCTGATGACTGACTTCTCTTCTGGGTCATCTCCTTTGCATGATTCTAGGTGTGGAGCTGGAAAAAGTGTCTGTGATAATCTCGTGTTTCTTTTATTGCCTTCTCCAGCTTCCTGTCTCGAGCTAGAGGCTGAGTCTTGGGGTAGAGACTGGGATGAAGATCACAGGTGCAGACAGGTAAGGATAGAAGGAAGTGGTGATCAAGAAAGTAAATGTGCGTAGATGGTGTGGCTTGAGGCAAAAGTCAACATGATCATTTGCTGGTATGACTTAGGGTAGGTCTTGGGCAGAGGCAGATGATGATGACTGAGACACCTCAAGAATGGCTGGACTGATGGAAGCAGGCAGAAGTCCAGTGTAGAAGTTTATCATTTTGGTTAGTGCATGATCAGAATCGCATGTGGCCTTAGAGGGGTGATAGCTCTACTCTAAAATCTACAATGATGATTTTCAAGGAGTTTTCAGGTTCAAGAGCAAAGGGTCCCTTCGGTTGTCCCTCGTGGGTATTATATTGATTATAATTGAATTAGATTTAAAATTGTGCCCAGGCCTCAGGGATTTGCTTACCCCTTGCACCCCCTGCTACTTCCAAGCTCTGTTGTGTGGGCTTCTCCATGGCACATGGAGCCCGATGTTGTGTAGAGGAGACCCACTTACAGTCAGTTCATTTAGGGGATGCCCAGAGTGTCTCAAGGCATAGACAACCCCTGTCTTTTATGCTAACTTACCTTAATTAAGATCACCTGTGTCTGGACTAAGGCATCAGTTTCCTGGGCAGGGAAGTCCTTGGAATAGGGTGTTTGGCTGTTGTGTCATAGAATAAGAAAACTGCTCTGCAGTGTGAAGGTATAGCATTAAAAAGAATTTCACCACATTTGAAGGTCCAGAAGTAAGAAAGTTGATGTTCTGACACAGGCCGGAGTAGAGCACAGACGAGATGGGTCACAGACGACAGATGAAAGATGAGGTACTTAGGCAGTAGGATGTGGCAGTGTGGTGTTATATTTTAATATATACAATTATTATTTTGATTTTCATCTACAGTTCCTGGTTCATAACTCCCACAGCCCTTGTTACGGTCTTTTGTTATAACTTTGGGTGTGTTAGGCATCAGGGGCAGGCCTCAGGAACCAGAATCTAATTTTCCCTCACCTTTCTGATTGTGAGTCAAGAGACCCTCATTCCGGAGAGGGTCCCACACTGCCTTATACTGTGTGGGAAGGAATGCTGACATCATGAAGCTTCCACAGAAACCCCAGAGGACAGGGTTTGGGGAGCTTCTGGATAGCTGAACACCTGGCGGTTCCTGGAGGGTGGCACACCCATGGAGAACATGGAAGCTCAGCACCCTTTCCCCCATGTGCCACCCTGCACATCTCTTTATCTGTATTATTTATAATATCCTTTATAATAAATGAACAAACATAAGTAAGTGCCTCTCTGAGTTCTGTGAGCCATTCCAGCAAATTAATTGAACACAAAGAAGGGGTCTTGGGAACCCCAACGTGAAGCAGGCTGGTCAGAAGTTCCAGAGGCCTGGAGTTGTGACTGGTGTCTTATGGGGAGGGCATCTTGGGGCCTGATCCCCAGCCTATGGTGGGGTGGGGGGGGGGAGTCTGACATTCTTTCCAGGTGGATAATATTGGAACTTAATTGGAAGACACCCAGCTGGTCTGTGCTGCAGAACTAGTGGCTTTCTTGGTGGTAGGGAGAAACCCCTGCCCATTTATTCACAGAAGTCTTCTAGGTTGATTGTTGTGATGGTGTGAGAGCAGAGGAAAAACATGGCTTGTGAGTTTTCCTGAAATAGGCAGAAACGACAGTTCTGGGCCTAAGCTTTAAAGAGGCCAGGTAGTTTCCCCCCCTTTCACCCTGGGGAATCCTAGGTGGCCATGTCATGTCTGAGAAGTGAGGCACAGCAGCTGGGACTTAGCTGTTTGTGTTCCTGCTGAGTCCAACCTATCACTCACCTCTGCCAAGGCGCCAGACAGGTGAATGAGCCATCTCTAATATTTAACCCCTGTTGATACCGTACGTCCCTTCAGATGCAGAAAACATCACATAGAGCAGAAAAGTCACCCAGCTGAGCCCAGTCAGTGCACAGAATCATGAGACAATAAAATAATTGCTTTAAGCCACTAGAATTTGGGGTGTATGTATGTTATGAAGCAATAGGTGGCGAAAGCAAAATATATATATATATTATATATATATATAAATATATATATAAAGGATATATATATATCCTTTATAGTTTATTATAAGACTGGTAAGCTATGACTCATGGGCCAAATCAGGCCCACCATCTATTTTTGTAAATAAAGTATTATTAGAACACAGTTATATCCACTTGTTAAATGTTGCCTATGGCTGCTTTTGCACTACAGTGGCAGAGTTAAGTGGCTGTAACAGAGACAATATAGCTCACAGAGCCAAAAATGTTTGCAGTCTGGTCCTTCACAAGCTGACTGCTGACTCATCAGCTATCACAGTAATATATAAAAAGGTGAAAAATAAGCAGACTGATCTCTTTTAAAAGTGTACAAGACTCAGTGTGCAAAAAGCAGTAGCATATAGGAAATGGCTTATCGCAATATAGAGATAGTTTCTAATGTTCCTTGGGCTGTTACAGAATTGGGCTTTTGCTGCAACATATCTTCCTACTACCATAGAGCACAATAGAGTAGATCTGTGGCCGGATTCACTCTCCCTCCTCCTCTGTGGGAGTCATATACTTCCCTACTACCCCTCTGATGTACTTGGCCATGAGGCTTGTTATGATGAGTGGAAGCTAAGAGAACGTGACATGAACAAAGGTTTTAGCTAAGCTTATGTGGTTTGGCTTAACTTCTTGAGCCCCTGCTGTCTGCCATGAGATGAGCATGCTCCAGGTAGCTGTACCGATGTTGCCTGGATCTCAGAATGAGTGACCATGGAGCAGAACTAAACCCTGCTAGTGAGTGAGTCCAAATCCAGCTGAGTCCAGCAGAGCACAGCAAACCTGCAGACATATGAAAAATAAATCTTCCTTCCTTCCCTCTTTCCTTCCTTCCTTCCTCTCTCTTTGTCTTTCTTTCTTTCTTCTTCTTTTTTCTTTTCTTTCCTTCCTTCTTTCTCTTTCTTTCTTTCTTTCTTTCCTTCTTTCTTTCTTTCTTTCCTTCTTTCTTTCTTTCTTTTCTTTCTTTCTTTCTTTCTTTCTTTCTTTCTTTCTTTCTTTCTTTCTTTCTTTCTTTCTTTCTTTCCCTTTCTTTCTTTCCTTCTTTCTTTCTCTTTCTCTTTCTTTCTCTCTCTCTCTCTTTCTCTTTCTCTCTCTCTCTCTCTCTTTTAAAATTCAGTGACCTACAACAGGAGCTCTGCCATTAGTCACTGAATTTTTTGGAGTTGTTTGTTACTTAGCATCATTGCAGCCATAGCTTATTAATACAAAGCCCAAGAAGCGTATAAAGAAAGGGAATATTCTATACATAAGAATGCTACTAGCTCATTTAGCACCTTTGTGAAAATTAACAAAAGTGGTCCTCTGCCAAGATGCTTTCTTTCCCATCTTCAAAAATTCCCATATAGAGTAGTAATCTCCCCTTACCCATGGGGGTTATGTTCCCAGACCCCCAGTGGATGTCTAAAACTGCAGATAGTACCAAACCCTGGATATGCCGTGTTTTTCCCTATATATACATACCTATGATAAAATTTAATTTATAAATTGGCTCAGAACAATTATAATAATATACTATAATACAAGGTATGTGAATATGGTCTTTCTCATAATACCTTACTGTACTCATCTATTTTCAGACTGTTTGACCTCTGGTAACTAAAACTGCAGAAGGCAAAACTGGATAAGGAGACTACTGTAATTATTATGCTATTATAAGACACTCGATTGCTAACATCAGACATTTTTATAATAGGTAAGTGAAGCTATGAGATCCACAACGTGAATGTCACCCAATCAGAGGTGTTACTTTGTGCCGTGTACAACATACACAACCATAGGTGATGACTCTATACCTTGAGAGAACTCAATGAATTGTATTGTCCTGAATTAACTCTTGAATGTTAGAGGCAGGAAGCAGGATTGATATCCCCAAAGACATTAGCTTGCTGCAGAATATTATTTTTCAATGGCAAAAATTATAAATTATTTCACATAGCTCTTTGCATTTTTTCATGAACAAATTCTGATTGCCCCCTTTGCAGATTGGAATCTGGTTGCAAAGTTGGATGAGGGCAAAAGTAGTGTACTCAGAAAGGGAGAAAAGAAAAGCTAATTTTAAATGTTAAAATATTACCATTGCTTATGCATGGTAAGATTTTACACTTGCTGGTCTTTCTTTTGGGGCAAATGCAAGAGCAATGCCTCTCTCTTTGTCTTCCTTCTGTCTTTTATTCCCCTCCAGGGTAAGGAGGAATACATAGACATTGGTTTACTGGAGAGTCAGAACTGAACTGGGTATGACTAGATGAATTTCCCAGTGACTTATCTAAACTAGTTCAGGCAGAGGTATGTACTTACCAAACGGCTTGTTATCTAACTTAAGCCTGTGTATCTTAAAGCCCTGGTGAGCACACCATATATAGTAATGGAGAAAACCTAGACTGTATAGTTTGTTGTTGTTGTTTTTTTTTTTTAGATGTGCTTTGAATTCTGGTCCTTCAATTTATTAGTGACCCAAGTTTCAGTCTTTGCGTTTATATAACAGCAAAATGAATTCCTATTTCAAAGGGTTGTTATGAAGGTTAAATATAATATACAAGAATAATCCAGAAGAATGTGCTATATACTAGGCATTTGCTGTTGGTAACATTTCCATTTCTCTTCAGGGCAAAGGAAAAAAAATGCAAGGTGAAAAGCTTATATCTTTGATGTCTTCTCATCTCTCTTTTCTCATCTTTAGTGTATAATCTGCCATTTCTCTAGCTCCTCGCTTGCCATCATTTTGTGAGCTCTCAGGTTTAAGTTTTTGTTCATACAAAGTTATAGAAACAAGTACATGATTGTAGCATGTGTGTTCCTTGCTCAGTTAGACCCAGGCAAGCCTGGGCACATCTGCATCTCTTACTAGATTCTAAACTCCCTGAAGACAGGGACCTATAAATCTTATCTACACTATATGCAAAGGGCCCAGCCAGCACCCAAATTCATTGTGAGCAAGTAGTGATGCTTATTGAATTAAAAGTGTGTTGTGCAATAATAGTGAAATCATAACTATCACATTGTGATAATTCTTCCATCTGCTCATTCAATAAATACTTATTGCTTGTTAATTATCTTCATGTCTAAATTTTATGGCTATAAGTAGAAATGGTGATATTATTGGAGATTTACCTTGGAAGGCAAATGTTTCCTAGCAGTCTTCTTCAAGCTTCTGGGTCAGTTTAAGATATCCTGAAAATAAGCTAAATAGAAGTATTAACTGTAAATCAATGCTGATATGAGACGGCTATTAAGCTCTATAAACTCCTTATTTTAAAATGTTGTGTTACTCAAAGCTACCTTTCAAAGATGTCGATTGAATTTCCAATAAGTAAATGTTATATAAATTTGAATTTATAAAATGCAGTGCTAACAATATTTGGCTATTTAACTATTGTGTATGTTGAGTGAGCATCCTGATAAGATTTTTATCTGACAAAATTTCTGTCATACATTTGTTTAATATTATTGCTACCTTGGCATCCACTTTTAGGCATGACAGAAGTTATTTAGTTTTTCAGGCTTGATATAAGTTATCATTTTTGGCCTAGTTAAAACACCCCTTCTTCCTGTTTGTGATATGGCCCACTTGTTTATTGTCTCACCACTCCAAAACCTAACACATCCCACAGCTGCTGACCACATGATATGGTTTGGCTGTGTCCCCAGCCAAATCTCATCTTGAATTGTAGTTCCCATAATCCCCACGTGTCATGGGAGGGACCTAGTGGGAGGTAACTCAATTATGGGGGCAGTTACCCCCATGCTGCTGTTCTTGTGATGGTGAGTGAGTTCTCATCATATCTGATGGTTTTATAAGGGGCTTTTCCTCCTTTTGCTTGGCACTTTTCCTTGCTGCCATCATGTGAAGAAGGACATGTTTGCTTCCCCTTCCACATGATTGTAAGTTTCCTGAGGCCTCCCCAGCCCTGCGGAACTCTGAGTCAATTAAACCTCTTTCCTTTGTAAGTTACCCAGTCTCTGCCCATGCCTATGTCCTGAATGGTAGTGCCTAGGTTTTCTTCTAGGGTTTTTATGGTTTTAGGTCTAACATTTAAGTCTTTGATCCATCTTGAATTAATTTTTGTATAAGGTATAAGGAAGGGATCCAGTTACAGCTTTCTCCATATGGCTAGCCAGTATTCCCAGCACTATTTATTAAATAGGGAATCGTTTCCCCATTTCTTGTTTTTGTCAGGTTTGTCAAAGATCAGATGGTTGTAGATACGCAGCATTATTTCTGAGGGCTCTGTTCTGTTCCATTGGTCTATATCTCTGTTTTGGTACCAGTACCATGCTGTTTTGGTTACTGTAGCCTTGTAGTATAGTTTGAAGTCAGGTAGCATGATGCCTCCAGCTTTGTTCTTTTGGCTTAGGATTGACTTGGCAATGTGGGCTCTTTTTTGGTTCCATATGAACTTTAAAGTAGTTTTTTCCAATTCTGTGAAGAAAGTCATTGGTAGCTTGATAGGGATGGCATTGAATCTATAAATTACCTTGGGCAGTATGGCCATTTTCACAATATTGATTCTTCCTACCCATGAGCATGGAATGTTCTTCCATTTGTTTGTATCTTCTTTTATTTCATTGAGCAGTGGTTTGTAGTTCTCCTTGAAGAGGTCCTTCACATCCCTTGTAAGTTGGTTTCCTAGGTATTTTATTCTCTTTGAAGCAATTGTGAATAGGAGTTCACTCATGATTTGGCTCTCTGTTTGTCTGTTATTGGTGTATAAGAACGCTTGTGATTTTTGCACATTGATTTTGTATCCTGAGACTTTGCTGAAGTTGCCTATTAGCTTAAAGAGATTTTCGGCTGAGACAATGGGGTTTTCTAGATATACAATCATGTCATCTGCAAACAGGGACAATTTGACTTCCTCTTTTCCTAATTGAATACCCTTTATTTCCTTCTCCTGCCTAATTGCCCTGGCCAGAACTTCCAACACTATGTTGAATAGGAGTGGTGAGAGAGGACATCCAAGAAACCACCATCAGAGTGAACAGGCAACCTACGGAATGGGTGAAAATTTTTGCAATCTGCTCATCTGACAAAGGGCTAATATCCAGAATCTACAATGAACTCAAACAAATTTACAAGAAAAAAACAACCCCATCAACAAGTGGGCGAAGGATATGAACAGACACTTCTCAAAAGAAGACATTTATGCAGCCAAAAGACACATGGAAAAATGTTCATCATCACTGGCCATCAGAGAAATGCAAATCAAAACCACAGTGAGATACCATCTCACACCAGTTAGAATGGCGATCATTAAAAAGTCAGGAAACAACAGGTGCTGGAGAGGATGTGGAGTAATAGGAACACTTTCACATTGTTGGTGGGACTGTAAACTAGTTCAACCCTTGTGGAAGTCAGTGTGGCGATTCCTCAGGGATCTAGAACTAGAAATACCATTTGACCCAGCCATCCCATTACTGGGTGTATACCTAAAGGATTATAAATCATGCTGCTATAAAGACACATGCACACATATGTTTATTGTAGCACTATTCACAATAGCAAAGACTTGGAACCAAGCCAAATGTCCAACAGTGATAGACTGAATTAAGAAAATGTGGCACATATACACCATGGAATACTATGCAGCCATAAAAATGATGAGTTCATGTCCTTTGTAGGGACACGGATGAAGCTGGAAACCATCATTCTCAGCAAACTATCACAAGGACAAAAAACCAAACACTGCATGTTCTCACTAATAGGTGGGAATTGAACAATGAGAACACAGGAAGGGGAACATCGCACACCAGGGCCTGTTGTGGGGTGGGGAGAGGGGGGAGCGGGGAGGGTTAGAATTAGGAGATATACCTAATGTTAAATGACGAGTTAATGGGTGCAGCACAACAACATGGCACATGTATACATATGTAACTAACCTGCACGTTTGTACATGTACCCTAAAACTTAAAGCATAATTAAAAAAATAATAAGTTACCCAGTGTCAGGTATGTCTTTATTAGCAGCATGAGAACAGACTAATACACCACACTAAAACCTAATGGTCAACACCAGGTTTATGTAAATAAGTTCCCTGACTTCACAGAGGTTTTCTTTAAATTAGCTAATCAATGAGCCTCACAGGAAAGCCTTAAGGATAATAATATCCGTGGAGCTCAATAAAGGGATAATTTCACAGGTTTTCTCTCTCTTCCTCTCCCCTCCCTCCCCCTTTCCTCTCTCCCCCTCTGTCTTCTCTTTTTTCCCCCACTTATCCCTACTGGTTGAATTCCCTGCTGCCTCCAGACTCCCCCTGTGGGCACCTGTAACCTCTCTGAGACTTGTGAGTAATAAATTTCTTTTGTTTTATTAATTTTTGTTCACTTCCTCATTGTGTCTCATCTGACACCTGAATGTAACTTTCCCCTCTCAGAACTCACCTACAGAGTGCCTGTCTTGGCTTGCGGTTATACTCAAGAAATAGAGTCCAAAAGACCAAATTAAAAAGAAATCATAACAATAAAAATCACAACAGCACAACTGCTGAAAACACTACTCTAGAGCCATTAGCAAACTTTTTTTGCAAAGGTCTAGATAGTAAATATTTCCAGCTTTGCAGATCATATGGTCTGTTTCACAATCTCTCAGGCTGTTGCACCATGAAAGTAGTCACAGGTAATAAGTATAAAAATGGGCATGGCTGTGATCCAATACAATTTATTTACAAAAGCAGGCAGTGCACTGGGGGTTTGGCTTGTGGGTTGTATTTTGTCAGCCCCTCATCTATAGGAGATAGGGTGGGCTTTATCATCTATAGACTTGGGCGAGTCAGTTATTCTCTCTCATCTTCCGTGTCCTTACCTGTAGAGGAGAGCTAATAAAACCCACCTCTCCTGGTGAGTGTTGAGAAGATTAACTAAGATAGGATATAAAAATACCTAGCATTGTCATAGTTTTCTTTCTCCAATAGCCAATGCTACAATTCATTCTTTCCTTTTTTATTACCCTGATTGGAACAGTTACATTACTTTGGTACAACTACTTTACCTAGTAATTGTTATAATTTAATACTCACAAAAAAAGATTACTAACATTTAATGCTCCTAGAGGAATTTGCATTAGGAACAAGAATTGACTAGCCCAACTGATAGAAGATACATTCAAAGTGTAAACTAGACCAGTGGATTTTAATGTAACAGAGCATAATGAATTACTTGATATGGTTTCAGAGTCCACATTGCAACCAACATTTAAGTTATCACTAATTGAGTTTCAATGTAATATCAAAGAAAAATACCTGTAATTATTTGAAAAGGCTATTAAAACATTTCTCCATTTTTTTTTTCACTGCTTATCCCCATACAACTGTTTGAGGCTAGGTTTTCTTTATGTTTGGACCAAAACAACATATCATAACAGACTGAATGCAAACAGATATGACAATCCAGCTCATTGGACCAAGCTAGACATTAAAAGGGACCTTCCAAAATAGAAAACAATGTATTTCTTCTCATAATCTTTTGTTTTTGAAAATAATAATTTTTCCTAAAAATATTTATTGCCTTTAACATGAAATGTGTTTATATTTTAACATTTTCTCAGTTTTAATTTTAATATAGTGAATATAGATATAATACACATAAACAGAAGCTTTTTGGGTGCTTAATAATTTGAAGAGTATAAAGGGATCCTGAGACCAAATATTCAAGAACTGCTACCGTAGTATAAGAAGTAAAGGAGCTCAAGAATGATGATAAGTAACAGCTGATGCTTGGCTTGGCTTCACTGTCAGGGAGCGATGAGGGAGCGATGGGGTTTGTGGCAGCCTGTGAAATGCATGCTTTGTGTAAGCAGCGTAGCTATCCTTCAGTGCATGCTGATTTTTGCTGTGGGGTAAGGCATGTACAGAAGTTCTAGTTTTTAAAGAAAAGCTAACATTCCAGACCTTAATGTGAAATATCTCGATTTTAATATTGGCCATACATTCAAGAAAGTATTAGCATCGTGTGTAGGCCAAAAGAAATCCACCCAGGGACAGGATGCCTGTGAGACATCAGGTGTAGCCTCTGGTCCAGGTTTGCGGGTTGACAAATCTCTTTACTACAGGAGACTAGTGTATGTCTATGGTGATAATATTTATCAGAAAGGGTTTCAAGAATGGGTAAGGATTTCAGAATTTTGTGTAGAGGCTAAAATATTCTTTTTAAAAAAATCACCAAAAGCACAAATAGCTTGACTATTGTGTTCAGCCCACTGGGGAGCCTGGAAGAAGGGGGCTTTTCTTTTTTTCCTCTGAATTCTTTTTCTGAAAATGAGTGCTTTTTGTCTTTACCCCTCACTGTAAAGAAAACCTACTGCACATAACATAATAGCTCTTTATTAGTGTGGTTGTGTTCTTCTATTCTCAACTGTTTGTCTCCTTACACAGTGGCAAAAAAAAAAAAAAAAAAAAAAGAAGCATTGCTGGATTCCTTAAAGTTCTGCAGCTTATAGCTCCATTTGTAACAAAAATAAAAAACAACTCAGAAGTAGCACAACTGGAAAATTTGTTGGGATTGTCTGAATAAAAATGCTTTTGCCTTTAATCTAACAGACTAATTTTAAGAGCAAACCAATCCATAGAAAATGTGCTTTTATGTTTCTAAATTAAATAGCTCTAGATTTGTAAGTGGTTTGAAATAACAAGTATTGCATACACTCAAATTTCCTTTAACATTTTTTGATATTCTGTTTATTTACAAAACAAATAAGCCCTTCTACAGCCCAACCATCAATTATTATTTTCCTCATAGCAATTATGTCAACATTTTTTTTAGCCCTGACATAATCCATCTTTTTCATTTGTGTGATATGAGAACAAAATCAATTTTTGAGGTCTTTGGTATAATGGAAACAGGGAGGGTGGAGTCAGATGGATGTACATGGATCAGAATTTTCCCTCTTTAATTCGTATTAGCTATGTGATATAATTTTGAAAAAATGGTGAAACTCTTTGAAACCTAGTTCTTCTTTTGCAACATGGAAAAGATAAGGCTGATTATGCTAGCACTGAACACAGGGCCTGGCAGGTGGGAATAACTATAACAATAATAAGAGTTAATCTTGAGTGGGAGTTTATCACCACATACTAAGTATTGATTTAAACCCTCTACACAAATTAACTAATTTAATACAAAGGCCTTTTGATGGAGGTACTATGATCATTCCCAGAGATTAAGTAATTTACCCAAAATTACATAGCTAGAAAAGTGAAGAGTCAGGATTTGAACCCCGATAGTAGAGCTTAATAAATCTTTCCTTCCTTCTCTTCTACTCCCTCTCTGCTTTAGACACTTTCATTGTGAGGCTACTGGGTCTGTGATGCATTTGAGTAAAAGGAAAGAAAGGAGAGTTGGTGGGTGAAGCACATCTGTGATACACACAGCAGAGCGTGCCCCTGCCAAGAGCACCAAGGATTGGGTGGAGCCGAGAGCTACGTTCAGACTCAAACCCCATTGTGATGATCACTCTAAGTTTAATATACCTTTGGGAATCAAATTTCATGGATGCATTTGAAGAAAAAGAATACGAAATTTGTCCAAAGGTGAACAGTTATTTAGAATGATAAAGGAAGCAATCTATTTTTAACAAGCCGATCAATATCACAACCACCACAAAATCTAGAAACAAAAGCGTGTTTTCATATGTCAAGGATTTTATAATATTGTTTTCCATAACAAGAACATAAAGATAATTCAGTTTGTTGGAACTTTAAAAAAATTATAAATAATTGAGTAAAGTTCCTTAGAACTTCATAATTTGTTCTTGGTAATGTCATTTACATTCAGGTTGGCTGTCAGATTTGAGAAAACCGCTAGCAAGTTTCATTTGTAATTGAGCTGTTACAGACGAATGTACTCAGTTTGTGGTGCTGCTATGGGTTTTTTCCAGTAGATCCAATAATTCTGATAAATTTATTTCACATTTTTCCCATGAAAAAGAAAAAAATCAATGGTGCATTTATAATTATATATGCTACATTATTGAGTGTATTTCCTCAGTAAGAGAGAACCTCTGTTCTTATTAGGCATTAATAAGAACCAAATCTTCTACTTACATTTGTAAATCTCTGATGATGGTAAGAATTTTTCACAGACTGGCTTCTGGTTCCATACACTTCAAATTATGTTTCTTCTCTAATACCCACATACTTCCCTCCTGGGTGCCATAAGATCTCTGAGTATTTTGATATGGCCTTTGGCCCTGGTCCTAGTGCCAGATAAGTGGGCACAGTGGGTGGTAGGGGTGTTCCTACACCAGGACAGTCATCAGTAACTTCATTATGCACAGAAGTGACTGTGAACCACCAAAATACACCCACTGAACTCAGACGAAATGTGCCCCAACTCAACTTCTTTTAGCTTGATTTCTAAAATGGCTATGGCCCCTCTAACACCTGGCACAACGGGAAAGCTGGATGGATAGTAAATGTGAACAGAAAGCCTTACTAATTTTAACACATGGCAACTAAAATATCTTACTTCTGCACATTTTAAAAAGCAATTGACCATATGCACCATTGCTACGAATCCTCAACTGAACTTTGTGACAAACTCACCAAGTAATTGAAAAAAGATCATGTCACTGACTGGTAGAGAACGGTTTGAAAAAGACACATTATCTTGAAATGATTTTGATGAATGCTAGCTAATCACCTAGCTCAGAGGTTAAAAAAGAAGGAGGCAAAACATTTAGTGCAATTTATTAATTAATCCTGAGGTGATGGCCTCGTAACTACAAGCATTGGATGCCATTATCAACCAGCCTTTTAAAGACCACTTGAAAAAGCAATAGATATTATGTTATAGGAATTTTGATGAACGACAACACATCCTGTTCTACAGTTAAGAGACTGGGTACTTGTGCATTGGGATAAAATATCCAGTGCAACACTTAACAGTTCAATTTCATACACAACCTAGATGGGAGTGAAGATGGTCTGCTCTGGAAAACTATAATATAAACACACTGCTATCTGAATTGTTTGTGAAGATTTTAATACAATTGTTTGATGAATTGTGAGAATTGAAAAGGCAGTGTTGTATGATTTTTTATAAATCTTAAAGTATATATGTATAACTAAATAAAATATTATAACTAGATTTAATTATTTCAACCATATCTCCACCATATTTAACCAGATTCCAACCATAACAAGCAGCTGCAAAACCTCAGTAGTATAAGCAACAGGCATGCATTTATCACTCTTGTGTGTGTGTGCAGGCCTCCTGGGGTTGCCCTGGGCTAGCCTAGGCTCTCTGGCCCAGGCTCCAGGCTGTGGGCTCTGTTCAAGTTGGTGTCAGGTGCTCTCATGCTTCTGAAACAAGCAGGCTGCCCAGGCATTTTCTTCCCTGGCAATGGCAGAAACATGTAAGATGAAGTCCAACTATGTAAGATGCATGTACGATAAAGCCCAACTATGCAAGCACAGCTCAAGCCTCTGCCTGTGTCCTATCCACTAACATGCCATTGGCCAGCAAGTGATGGGGCTGAGTCCAAAGTGAAGGGGCAGAGACACAGTTTCCATTTGCCTTGAGATGAAAGTTCGTCTCTTGGCCAAGTTCTGCATCAGTGGGCAGGGTCAGACTTATTCTGAAGTCTGCTGTAACAAATTACCAAAACCTTGATGGCTTAAAACAACAGAAATTTATTCTCTCCAAGTTCTGGAGGCCAGAAGTTCAAAATCACTGTGGCTGGACTGAAACCAAGATGCTGGTAGAGCTGTGCTCTCTCCAGAAGCTCTAGAGAAGAAGACATTCCTTGCTTCTTCAGTTTTTGGTGGCTGCCAGTATTCCTTGGCTTGTGGTTACATCATTCCAATCTTTAAGGCAAGCATCTTCAAGTCTCTCTCTCTCCTCCTTCTTCACATCGCCTTCTCCATGTGTGCCAAATCTCTGTCTGCCTCCCTTTTCTGAAGACACTTGTGATGGCACTTAGGTCTCACTTGGACAATTCGGAAAACCACAAGGATCTCATGATCGTTGACTTAATCACATCTGTGAAGTCTTTGCCATGTAAGGCAACATTTACAGTTTTCAGGGATTAGGACCTGATATTTTTGGTAGCCACTGTTCTACCTACGAACACCACAATTCTTAAAAATGTATAAGTCAGAATAAAAATCTTTTATTTGGAAATGATGAATCGTTGCATATTTAGAATGGCATTATATTTGGTAATTTAATTGGTTATGTGGAATTAGAAAGATTGGGAATTAGGGCAAACACTTGCATTCAGGTGTTGAAGCCTTAAATCCAAAGCCTTTAACAGCTCAGCTGCATAGCCCTACTAAACTTCCCTGCCAGCTGCCTTTAAGTCTCTGACCCCTTGACCTTTGACCATTCCCTTTATGATAAGATATAGAAAAATGGTCAAAGAGAGACTGATTTCAATGGTTTTGTGGGGCTACTAGATACAGACAAGAGGTAATACAATCTGTATTTTATTGATATTCAGGCCAGAATCCTGCTAGGACATCTCTGCCTGTGGAAGGAGGGCTGGATGGCACACTGGGAATGGCTTTCTAGGATGACTTCCTGTTGCTACAGACTACAGGCAGAACTTCTGGCCTTGATGTTGTCTGAGTAAAGAAGGCATAGGAGTTTCACCAAAGGTGAGAGGCTCTTGTGACCAATTTCTTTTCTTTTGTTTTTCTTCAGATGGAGTCTTGCTCTGTGGCCCAGGCTGGAGTGCTGTGGTGCCACCTCGGCTCACTGCAACCTCCGCCTTCCGGGTTCAAGTGGTTCTCTTGTCTCAGCCTCCCGAGTAGCTGGGATTATAGGCACCCACCACTGCATCTGGCTAATTTTTGTATTTTTAGTAGAGATGGGGTTTCACCATATTGGTCAGGCTGGTCTCAAACTCCTGACCTCAGATAATCCACCTGCCTCGGCCTCCCAAATTACTGGGATTACAGGCATGAGCCACCACGCCCAGCCTTTTGTGACCAATTTCTTAAAAGACTTTGGAGATTTGCTTTGGAGGTGAGGAAACTGTGTAGCTTAAGAGTTTTCAAGTGCATGGCAGCTTAAGGAGATGCCTCCTAAGAATATAAAGCTCTTGTTTTTATTAAATATAATGGAATCTTAGAGGTGGAAATAATAGGGTAAGCTTAATCCAGTTACCTAACTTTACAAATGGAGTAACTGACACCCTGATTGATTAAGCTTTGCCAAAGTTACAGTATTTGCTCCAGGGTATGGACTAGAACCCAGGTGTTTGGAGGCCAGGCTCAGTGTTTTCCCATTGAGATGATGCAATAGATGCCATTTGTTTGGGCTGTCTGGATTACAAGGACTTTTCTTTCTCTGGGAAGAGACACAGGGGGATTTTTACCAGCATATTGATTACATTCATTGAGTGGCATGAAGGCATCTTGTGGAATTACACAGAAACATCCTGAGCTTGCTTTTAGATATTGCTGCTTTTATTCTGTAGAGTTAATTGAACCTGCTGCTATATATCTAATTTATGTAAAGCTTGTGACACAGGGGGATTGATCCCATAGGCCTTGGTTGTACGGTATGGCCCTGCCTCCCTGTTGAGGGGAGGGTCTCCTGCCCACTCCTGCCCACGAATCTGAAATCTGAAGCAGTGACACCTGGAGAATGGCAGCAGATGCAGCTGTCACTTTGTAGTTGTGCTCTAAAAAGAAGGCAGCATGGAGTCTGTGCTCTAAAAAGAAGGTCGCTTGGAGTCTTGACTCCCAACACTCATCAGCTCTGTAACTTGGAGCAAGTTACTGATTTCCCTTTCCTCAGTTTTCTCATCTGTCAAATGGAGATAGTGATACCTACCTCGTGACATTGATTCAAGGACTAAATGAGAAAACACCTTTAAAATATGTATAGCAGTGCCAGTTGCACAGTAAATACTGAGCATTTCTGAGTTACTTATCTCCTGCTGGGGGCCAGGAGAGCCCCCTGAGGCGCCTGTGCTTTCTGAGTCCTGCTTATTCAATTCTCCTTTGATTCTGGCTAATAACCTGAGATCCTTCCAATAAACATCTTTCCCACCTTTCCTTAAACAGGCCAGAATCAGCTTCTGTTTCTTGAAACAGAAATAACTTTAAAAAATTACTGATGGTCATGCATAAGAGCACCTACATTTTAGGGAGATTATATAGAACATGATGGCTTTCACCCCGATGTGTGAGTGTGTATGTGTGTGTATCCTGGTAGCAAAAAATGAGAACACACATTCTATTTGACGAAAAAATTAAAAATCAATATTTGAGGGAAGGCGTACTAAAAAGCAGTGTGTACTGATGATACTTTACGTCTGTGAATGGAAGTTGAGCCAGTTAAATCTATATAAAGAGGGGACAGACAAATTGATCCAGATAATGATGTGTAGTGAAATGGATCATCATTAATATATTCAAGAGCTTGTTATCAATGCTTAAATTACCAAAATATTGACTTAAGTAACTTTATCTGTCAATGCTAGTAGAGAAAACTGCTGCATCTCACCATATTTATCAGCTCACATAGATCTAACTAGATATAATATACAACTATAAATAAAGTTCAACTATTCCATTTAGGGGAGAAAGATCATTTTGTTAGCCTATATTTCATAACATTAGAGGGACTGATTCCTAATATTATGCACCAAATACACTATCGTTTAGCAACTTGCTGTCTTTGTGTTTTGCATAAATTAGATATATAGCAGCAGGTTCAATTAACCCTACAGAATACAAATAGCAATTTCTAAAAGCAACTTCAGGATATTTCTGTGTAATTCGACAAGACGCCTTCGTGCCATTCAATGAATGTAATAAATATGCTGGTAAAAATAGCATTTGCATTGAATCTGGAGTGGAAAATAGAATCAGTGGGGGATAATAATAAATACTAAATCTCCAAATGAATCTCCAAGTCCATTAAGACTTTTAATGTTGTATTTGAAGCTCATAACTCCAGGCAATTCCCTGTCTAACTTAGCTTTGGCAAATGTTTATTTTGAGAAATGCTCAGTCGTCTGTTTTACAAGCTGGTTCTCTTTCACCTAAAACTTTCCGTAAGAAAGTTGTTGGCATAAAAATTAACTCCATTTTTGGAAGTCTTGGGCTCACCTGCTTTAGGGTTGAGGACATACATGAAAGTAATAATGACCGTCTGAACAAGGAAGAATCTGAGAGGATATCATATCCAGCCTTGTATTCACAGATTGGAAATTGAGGCTGAGAATGATGAGGTACCTGTGCAAGATCACACAGGAGTTTGGTAGGGCCAGGATCATGCTCAGTCCCAATCCAAAACTCTTTTCACCACATCCATGTTAACTGTCACTTTACACACAAAGAGACTGTACCCTGGAGAGGTTAAGTGACTTACTAAGAAGGTCAGATGGCTAGTTAATGGCTGATGGTGACTAGCAGGTCTCTTAAGGTTTGTCTTCTGGTTTTGATCTAATTCTGATAAAGAACTGAGCCAATGGGTCCTGCAAACTGTCCTGTGATCTAAAGATGACTTCTGTATCTTCCCAAATATATATCTTCCTAGGTTTTGCTTTAATGAGGGAGATACCCCTTTTGTTCATTTTCAGCCCAATGTCTAATTATGAAAACTACCCTTGGGAAAAATATTGGCTCAAATTTGTCCTAAAGCACTCTGGATTTACCCAGACCTCACCAGCTAGTGAGTACAAACAAGATCCCAGTAACATTAGGACCAATGTTTTTCTGGCTCATGGCCTCCGCTGGCATAGACAAAAGTAGATTGGTCTTCTAGCTTAGGCTTTTCTGGGATATCTGGCCACATAGGGGTATCAATGACAAGTAGGGATGAGAAGCAGAGGTGCTAGTATCAAACTTTGCCTATCATACCATTGTCCCTTTAGACAGTTCCACGTATACCCAGAGAAGCTTCAACAACCTGGCAGTTGCTTTCTGTAGCCCTGTTGCTCATGTCAATGACTAATTTTTCTTCGTCTATTAAACTTGTGACTTCCCTTCCTCAATTCATTCACTCAACAGATTCGTATGGAGCGCCCATCTATTAGGTTCCAGGAACTAGGGATACCATGATGAATGGCCAGATGTGGTCCCTAGCCTGATGGAGCTTGTATTCTGGAGGGAGACACAGACAATAAATACATAAGCAAACAATATACCGAAGATTTCAGATTATGATAAGTGCAAAGTAGGAACTATACAAACTGTTATAATAAAGAATAATGGTGGGTGTGAGAGCAAACCCATTTTGCGTAGTGGGGCCAAGAAAGGCCTCTGAGAGGATGACACTTAGGCTGAGGCCTGACAGATGAGGAAGGGCCAGACATATGGGGACCCAGGGAAGGAGGAATTCCAGGTAGAGGCATCAACAAGGGTGTTGACACGAGGCTAATATGGCTGAGGGGTGTTGAGCAAGGAGGAGAGAGCCAGGAGATACATTTCTAAAAGAGACCTAGACGAATAATTGATCCTCATTGTTAGGAAGAGGGAAGGCTATTGCTATAAACAGAGGGTGAGGAAGAAAGTATTTGACTCCTATATTTTTACTCCTCCTGGATATATGCGGTATCCATGTGTTGTGGATACTGTAGTGCTGTGTGCAGATCTCTACTCCAGGGTTGATGTACCCATCCTAATCCTGGCAATATGACTGTTCACAGCTGTACCTATTACTGGGAATTCCCCCTCCCCCTACAGAAAGCAACTACCCAAAGTTATGTCCATCACCCCTCTCCTGAGAGGAGCCCATGATCAATGACTTCTTGATGTGGAGATCCAAAAGTCTGGGATTCTTGACTCAATTTGGGGTGACTTTCAAGGACCATTCCAGCTCCCCAAAGCATTGTGAGATCTCTTCCCAATCTCACATTCCTTGTTTATTCTTTATAGGCTTATCTCTTGTAAAATATCCACAACCCGATAAACATTCAGCATGCAATTCTCCATATTAGAGATTATTTCCGGGCAACTCAATCTAGTATAGTTAGTCCTAGGTGTGGCCCTAGAATGCTGACTCCAAAATGGAATTTTGGATATGAGTCACCATTTATTCACCACTTATAGCCAGTGATGGCTGGCAATATCTATCCCTGGTGGGATAGTCCCTAGCAGACTGAGGCATTGCAATTGTTAAGACTTTCACTAACGGTGAGTTGAAATGGGATACTAGTGGAAGTGGGGCTGGTGCAATATTATTGGCTATTGAGGGGTGTAAGGAAAGTGGTAACTTTAAGGACTATGGCATTGAGTGACTGTTGCTGAGTGCCATTAATTCCTTGAAGAGCAGCAATAGCAGGCTCAGGGTGATTAATCAACCATTTCAAATTGTGAAAGCCAGAGGTCTCCTTGGCAGCATTTAAGAAAACACTAATCTACAGTTAGAGGGAAGACAGAGTAGAGAACTTATTCTTAAGAGTAGTGGAGCTGCAGAGAGGGTTGAATTCTTAAGCCTTGGCAGGTCTCCTATGCTAAAGTTGAGGACCTTACAGAGAAGGAGAGGGAGCTACCTCATGTGATGGGAATATCTGAGTAGATGCACCTTAGAATTTTGAACTCTCAGGTTCTTCCAAATTTGCTGGGCCTGCAGAAGTGGCACATCCCCCTTGTTAGAAAATAGTGGTTTCCCTTTGTTTGCTTGAGGTTCATGAGGAGGGCTCAAGTGAAGCAGATGACTTATAAGATAATGCCTTGCTCTCTCAGCATCTACCTCTCCATGTCCCCTCTTTTTTGTGTCTTTTCTTTTTTTTTTTGCCATTCAACAAATAATGAGGGTTGAGTTATGATATAACCAGGCTGGGGAGGAGCTGGACATGCTGAGGGAGGAGCAGGACCACACAATAAAGTAGCCACAGGTCCTGGCCAACATGTACCAGCAGGAACTGGGAGACTATGCTTGGGACTGGAGCCTAAAGAATAAGTGGGGCATAAATTTGGATGGGGAGAGTTTACCAATGTGGAATTCTATAATATATAATTTAATACACTAGCAAGGATTCCGAGAGATGATACAAGGATTCCAATATGCTTCTAAAATGGCTCTTAGAAACTTGGAGAAAGTGAAGGTCCACCTACACTAAGTGAAGTAGAGGATATGACAAATGACAGAGGGAAGAATAAAAAGACTCAAAAAAGTGGGCATGCTAGAGTAGGTACACTGCATTAAGACCAGAAACCCACTGGTTGACTGAGTTCTACAGGGAATCCCAGAGGGACACCATCACTGATAAGAATATCAATAGGGATTGGCTCCTGTAGGCCAGGAATGATGGCAGGAGATGTCATAATAAAACAGGACTCCCTGATGATAGGGATGCTAGGCTACTGAAGGGAGAGAGGCCAGGTGGCTGCATGAAGGAGTGGGGTGAATGATTACAATGAACAATCAAAGCCAGAAGAACAGCCATGAGGCCAGCCTATAGAAAGATAAAGGGCTTGTTAGCAGATCATGGAACATGGTACTCCTAGAAGGAAGTTGGAAGGACAGCCAACAAGGATATTGCTTAGTTTATAAAAATCAAAAGAAATCAAGAATTAAGAGGCTCATGGTTGTCACCTCAATAAAAACTTGTGATATCTTATCAAGTTTCTAGGCCTGAACTATTTCTCAGTTCCATACCCATTGATGGAGTCTGGGCTGGGCCCTATGAAGAAGGACTCTAGTGTGGCAAGTGTAGTCAGTAGTAATTCCCTAGATTTTTTCACAAAGGACCCATTTACTCCGATAATTGTGCATTGGGGAAAGAGAAATAAGCTATTTTGATGATTGTTAGAGAGTCTGGACTGATAGTAATATCAGGAACCCCAAGTGCCAGCCTAGCCCCGCTTTTAAAGTGAAGGTTATCAGGGCCAGGTAGTAAAGAAATCCTGGGACAGACTTAGATTACGGTGGTTCCTCTGGATCTAGACCTACTTGCTGGTCATTTTCCTAGTCCCTGAATATGAAACTGGAATGGACTTACTTGGGAGTTGGCAAAATCCCCTTGACCTGAAGGGTAAGAGCTATCTTAGTGGAAGAAGCCAAGTGGAAGTCTCTGCCAGTGCCGCCTCCTTCTCTGAGCTAAGAATGAATCAGAAACAACACTGCATCTCTGACATCAAAGAACTAAAGAAGGCAGGACTGGTCATCTCCCTATTTTATTCTCCAATACAGCTCCCCCAAACCAGTTGGATCATGGCAGATGATAGTGGCTACTCTAAACTTGACCAAATAGCTTCCACAATTGAAGTACCAAGCTGGAGGTGAGGGTTTTATTTTTTTTCCCTGGAGCAGATTAACACAGCCTTGGGCTAGGTATGTGGTCATTAATCTGACAAATTGACAAATGTGTCTTCTTCCATTTTTATTAGAAAATACAGTTTACGTTTAGTATAACACATAAGAATATTCATTTATAATTTTGTTCCAGGGCTATGTTAACTTTTCTCCCTTGTCCTGTATAATCTGAAGGGACAGGAACCATCTAAATATTCCTTAGAATATCACAATAGTCTACTATATTGATCATGTTATGTTAATCAGATTAGATGAACAGAAAGTGGCAGGCACATTGGAGATCTTGATAAGTTGTATATCCTCCAGAGTATGGGAAATAAACTCTGAAGATTCAGGGGCCTGTCTCATTAATGAAGCTTTTAGGGTTCAGTGGTATGTGCCATGCTGGGACATATTCTTCAAGTAAAGGAAAATTTATTGCAACTTGCATTTCTCACTCACAAAAAAGAAGCACAGTGCTTCACGTTCTGGGGGTAGCATATTTTGTACCATTCCTACCCATTGACATGAGGTCATAGAAGTCTGTCTGGTTGAAGTGGGGCCCAGAGAAAGAAAGAGCTCTGCAGTAGGCCTAGGCTATGAAGGAAGCAGCTCTGTTGCTTGGGCCACGTGGCCTGGCCACGTCTATGGAACTAGATCTACTGATGGTAGTAAAAGAAAAAAAAGACAATGGTGTGGTATTTATGGGAATCACCAATAGGAAAATATCAATATGGACTCCTAGGACTTTGAAGCTAGGCCATTTCATCATCAGCAGAGAAGTACTGTATACACCACTCAGCAAGCAATGCCTGGCACACTGCTGGACCTTGGTAGAGATTGCATATCTGACTGTGGGACATCAAATGATTTGTCCATTATGAGCAGTTGGTGTCTAACCCCCCAAGTCATAAGGCAAGGTCAGCCCATGAGCATTCCATTTTTAAGATGGGAGTGGGACACCCAATGGCCATTGTATGGTGTTTTTCAATAAGTAGAATGCATAGGTCTGGAAACCATGGGAGAAGTAGTAGTGGTCCCTCACCATCACCCTTGATGACTCACTTGGGGAATTGCTCCTTTCCTTTCCCACCGCTGTAGGCTCTGTGGGTCTGGAAGTCCTGGTTCTCAGAGGAAGGATGCTTCTGCCACTGGCTGTGGCCGTTTGACCTTTAAACTGTGGCTACTACCTAGTCACTTTGGGCTTCTTGTGCCAAGAGACCAGCAGCCAAGGAAAGAAATTCCATTCTGTTACGAGTAATTGATCCTCATTTTTAGGAAGAGGGAAGGCTATTGCTATAAACAGAGGGTGAGGAAGAAAATATTTGACTCCTATGTGATTTGCTGGGATAACTTACTTGGTTTTAATTAAAAAAATAATAACAAAAGTGAAGCCACTACTGCCTGAGAACGACATGAGAATCAGGAGCTAGGAACCCCCAGAAAGAAAGGTCTGGGTCATCCCACCAGATACACCATTTGGACTAACAGAAGTTCTAGCCAAGAGTGAAAGGAATCTACAATAAATGTGGTGGAAGAGAATGATAAGTATTGGTTACAGCCTTGAGATCAACTGTAACAGCAAGAATTTTCTTTTGTAAGTCTTTGCCTTATTATTATTATTTTTTTTCTGAAAACAAGATCAACCAGAATATTGGAAAAACTGTTCCTATGATGGGGGCAGGTTTGCTATAAAAAGCGAGTGGATCTGAATTTGTAAGGGGTAGGCTGCAACTGATACTGTTCTGCTCCATTCAGATCCCTCTTTAGAATAGATGGATCCATTCCTAGCTCCTGGGAATATTTGCTGATAATGGCTCACAGCTCTGTCCCTCAGTGGAAATTGCTTTGCAGTTCCAGAGAGCCGCCTCATCCAAGGTGTGCACCCCTTCCTACAAGACAGCCGATGGCCAATAGCTGGCTAATGTGGGTATAAAAGGCCTGGCCTCTTATCCCAATTTGGGACAACTCTCAGGGGCCATCCCAGCATCAAAGTCTCCCAGTGGATAGTCTGAAATCTGTGTTGCAACCACATTGTGGGTCAGTTTTTTCCTCTGCATGATCCTGCCTTCCTCACTTCCCTACATCCTGACAGCACTCCCCAGTAAACCTTCAGAAGGCAACTTTCCATCTCAGGGCCTCTTTCCAAGAACCCCAGTTTAAGACACGAAAGAAGTGGAAATATAAACCAATTCTTTGGTGCTTGTCCTTGAAGCCAAGGCCTAGAACCTTGATTGGATGGAAAGTATCTGTCCTCCTGGGAAAAGGGTATAGACAAGTTCGAACTATGTTGCTCTGAGCTATTTGCATCTGGAGCCCAGGCCTCTGTTGGGGGTTTAAATTCATGAATGATCGTTATTCTGTGCCTCAGGGAAAATGTGTGGGTTTTGTGAACAGGGGAGGTAGAGTTGGGGGTTGTGGAGAGGGCTTGGACTGGTGTTCTTGTAAAGGGAAGTACATTTTGTAACAGGGGCCATGTGATGAGGAATTCAGAGTAAAAGAGGGAAACAGAGGAAGGAGGTAACTCTTTCAAAGACATCCTGGGCTGCCTGTATTGGAGGTTTTGTTGGAGAAATACATTTGGGAGCAAGGGACCCCTTCCAGCTTCGCAGACATCACACATTCCTTTCCTTTTGAACTATAAGTTGTGGCTGCCCTGTTTTCTGCCAGCAATGATGGGAAGGTAACCTTCATCAGCTCATTCACCAGCTTCTCCTGACTGCCATCAACTTGAATAAACAGCCTCCGGGGGACAGGAAGTGCGGGGCAGTATTCAGGGTGACCTTGTTTAGCTTACCCGTGTGCTCTTGGTAGGGTAAGGGGGCTTGCATATGTGGTGAGATCTTGGTGTTGGCTCTATTTCTTGCTGGGCCGTGGGTGGCCAGGTGCCACGGCTGGGGGCTGGAACTGTAGCTGGATACTCTAGCATGCTTCATTCCTGCCCTCCTGGGTGGTACTATGTCCCTAAGGCCGTGGGGACTGGTCCAGCTTGTGCAAAAATGGGTTCCCTGCTCAGGTCTATAGATGAATTGCCAGGCAGAAAAATGAGATCTGCAGTAGGCTCTGCTAGCTGCAGCCTGTGGGCTGGAAGGTAGAGTGGGGGAAGGCTGCTGAATAGGCAGGGGGTTGTCATTTTTAGACCATGACTAATAAGAAATCTGGATTTTCTCAGTTGTAAAAACTCTTCCCACTCTTTCCTTTCCCTCTCCACAATGTAATTGCAAAAGTCTAAAGCTCTGGAGTTATTTTATGTTCTCTTTTGATGGCCTAAAGTGAATTAGAAGCTGGAAAACATTGTTCATGGGAAACACTATATGTGTATTGTGTATTACATCTTAAGCTAAATGTTATATGAGAACAAATGGTTTAAGGGAGCTTGTGTGCACAAAAGAGGTTGGCAATCATTTTGAGCCCAACATTTGGCCCACATTAGAAATTTTCAAATATTCATGTTTACATTTGAATACAAAGTTTTCTTATTTTCAAACCAACTGCTGCTGATCAGTAGCATAACTTCAAATTTGTTACAGCCTACAGGAATGGGGAAGCAGGAAGGGCCAGAGTGAAGTGGAAACTTTGAACTTGAAGTTGGAAGACATTGGTACTCAGCTCTTCCATTTGCTAACTGTGTGATCTTGGGCAACTTATTTAATTTATCTTCCCCCAGTTTACTCATTGATTAAATGAAGGTAACAATTTTATCTCATAGGGATATGGGGATGATCAAGAGAGATAATAAAATTGAAAGTGTTTTGAAAAGCATAAATTCTACATAAATGTTAATTATTATTATTAGAAGCACACGTGAAAGTGGTGCCAGAGCTTAAGAGGATTCAGGTAAATTTCTAGTAAAATTCATGTCATACGCCTAATTTTAAAATCCTGGCCAGGCGCGGTGGCTCACGCCTGTAATCCCAGCACTTTGGGAGGCTGAGGTGGGCGGATCACGAGGTCAGGAGATTGAGACCATCCTGGCTAACACGATGAAACCCCATCTCTATTAAAAATACAAAAAATTAGCCAGGCGTGGTGGCGGGTGCCTGTAGTCCCAGCTACTTGGGAGGGTGTGACAGGAGAGTGGCGTGAACCCGGGAGGTGGAGCTTGCGGTGAGCAGAGATCGCACCACTGCACTCCAGCCTGGGCGACAGAACAAGACTCCATCTCAAAAAAAAAAAAAAAAAAAAAAAGAAAAAAAAAAATCCTAAGGAAAAATTCAGGCCCTGAAAAAGGGCCAGATGTGAGTCATAAACAGGAATATATAAAGCCCTAGGAAACATGGCTGTCACTGAACCCAATTCCTGGTTCCACCGTGTATTTTTCCGTGAGTCCTGTATCCTCACAAAATAACATTCTTTGTCTCTCCACATTTTATGATTTTATGCAGTTATTCATCACTAACCTTCTAGTCTTGAACAAGAGATACTTCCGTTCCATGGTCTACTTCCCTTGGAAATCATTACTGTTGCTTCCGGGTTTATCTCTTAGGACCTTTTCAGCCACTGGGACTTCAAACTCTGCCGATTTTGCCTTAAAAAAAAGATTCATTCCAATTCTACAACATACCAGTTTCACAGAATAGTTCACTAAAACCGTCAAACATTTAATATAATTGCAACATTAAGAGTTTAGTGCAAACTAAGCATTTCTACCCGTACATCTTCTCATCACATTACAGACACTTCTGACAGCAATCAGACTGTGTGTTAGGACAAGGAGAGAGATACGCAACCAAGTTAAATCTGTGTTCTAAAGCCTTTGCTAAACTTTTCTATTTGCTATAGGGCCTTGTAGCTATTAGGGCATTTTTGGCTGCAAGTAAGAGAAAAATCTCCATTCAGTCTGGACTAACCATAGAAAAATGTATTATCTCACCTAAGAAGACCCTAGAGATTGGGTATGGGCTACAGGTTCAGTTCATCAGGGCCTGGGCTTCACTTCTCTTTTTGTGGCCCTGTTCTCTTCTGTATGTTGACTTCATCCTCATACTATTAGTTTAGTAGTTCTAGGTGTGAAAATGGGATGTAGAAGTTCTCCCAAAGAAGAAGAGGGCACACCTCTTCCAGTGTTTCCTTTTTAGAAGTGAGAAGCTTTTCCTTGAAGCTCAAAGTAGATTTCATTTCATGTCTCATTGGTCAGAATTTTGGGACATATGCTCATTTATAGACCAACATTTGGCAAAGGAGAATATGATTACCATGCTTGTATAAGAACAAATCAGGATCTACCCCCTGGAGCTTTCTCTGAGTCATGTAGACACTTGAACAAATTTGAGTTCTGAAAGGATGCAAAAAGAGGGAGAAATTGGTTGGGTAGGCAACTCAATATATCCACTTCTTATCTTTCAGAACAGACTTCTTACTGTGCACTTTAAAAAGTTGAAAATTGCTAACCCTTGCTGAGAGTACTATTGTATACAAAATGCTTTAAATAAGAGCCCAGACAGAAAAAAAAAACAAAATGGGTGATGATGGAGCAATGGTAAAAGCAAGATGACATGGGAAAGTGGTCTTCCATTCCTTCAAAAAAAAAGAAAATCACACAAACCGGAAAACACCCTTTAGACAGAAAAATCCCAACAAAGCTTTGTAGAGAATTCTGGCATAACTTTTTTTGTTTCCTTTTTATTTAAAGTATACAGAAGGAAAGTAGAACTCTGTGGCTGAAAGTTGTGATAAGTTATTTCAGAATTAAGCTGTAAAAGAGGAAAATCACAATTTCCTAGACTGAAACAACCACAGCTGGCAGTTGGGAAAAGCAGTATAGGTTTTTGATTCTAAGTTGGCTTAAAGTCCAAAGCAATCCCAAGGAGGTTTTGACTCTGAAGTAATTATAATTCTGGATGATTTGGAAAGAATTCTAAACAAATCCCAAGAATAAGGCTAAATTAAAAAGCTACCATTGAAAATAGATATTATTTA
Organism: Pongo pygmaeus; assembly: GCF_028885625.2. Lineage (NCBI taxonomy): Eukaryota > Metazoa > Chordata > Mammalia > Primates > Hominidae > Pongo > Pongo pygmaeus. The sequence continues at coordinate 120,502,461 of NC_072384.2, forward strand.
CTTGTTTTACACATACTTAAATGTGCTTTCTATAAAAGCTGCTCCATAAGAATCATCAGCTGTATTGGTTACTATTGTTCAGGTGGAGGATTCTTGTTATGCTCCTGGGAAGCAGTTTGATAGAAGAATCCTGAATGCAATAGCATCCAAGAGGGAAAGTACCCATCTGTCTGATGCAGCTGCTACAGTTCTAGAGTTGGTAAGTGAGGCAGGCATCAGAGGGGTGCAGCAACACCCAGCTTTTGTAGGTGTTCCTGCCCCTTGATTTGGGTCTGTGATACCTCTGCAGCATAGGTAGTCTGCTTCTACTCAAGAAGGGTCACGTCTTCACCTATACTCCTTGTCCCCTTCCTTGATTTCTGTCTGCTTTTTGCTACATCTGCCTCATTGGAGATGATATTAATGGAAGTTTGAAGCATCTCTTCTCATTTCCAAGCCCAGCCACTCCATCACTCAACCTTGCATATGTCTTTCTAGGCAAGGGTGTTTTCCCACTTAGCCCTGTTTTGTTTCTTTTTGTAAGATAAATCTTCCAGGACTGTTGTTGGTGAGTTAGTCTTGTCACATGCTGTCATCAGACTTTGTTGATGAGACATCTCAAGAAGACAGACGGGACAGTCTGATCTAGCCATGGGCTGTCACAGGAGGTGGCCATTCATAGAGCAGATTCTTGGGGTCCCCGAAGGATTTAGTGGCCCTATAAGTTTCAGGAGACTCTCAGATTTTAATACTGCAAGGATAACTGCAGATAAACTCTAGCAGTTGCTCAGCAGGGTCCTATGGAAAATTTTAGTTGAGCATGCTTGTAGTATAAGACACAGAGTCCTATTCCTAACCAGTTGTTGACTGACATAAAGTCTGCTGGCAGGGTTAGACTATGGAGTGGGGAGTGCTATGGAGAGATCAAACTGAGCACCAGTCTGGGATCCATGGCCAAGGCTGGGCCAGTCAGATGGAGATACCATACAAGAAGGAGTGGAAGAGGCAGATGAGTTGTAACGGGGTGTTACTAAACAGGAAGCTGGGTAAATTTAAGTCCTACTAGTAATGACCAGCAGGGCTATGTCTGTGAATACTTGACTTGTAGATCTTTAGACAGTCATGCTCATGGGGGCTGCACATTTGTTGCCCATTTCCTAAGGATGATACAGGAATTTGTGGATAAGTTGATTTCTTTCTTTCTCTATGAGATCTGTATTGGGAAGATGTGAGAGGCAGCTCTGTGCTCTGGAAAGGTGAGCAAATAGATCAGTTTAATGTGAGGTTTCCTTATGGAAGTTGTTTATATCACTACCAAGCTCTTGGATACATCCTAAATATCATTACATTCTTAGATGAGTGTGCTTTTACTTTGTTTTTATTTTGCCTTTGATAATAATAATAATAGTATCATTTATTGATTTTCTTCTATTTTGTGCTATTTTATATATCTATGTCTATCTAATTACATCTTTTTACCCCTCCCAAAAACCCTACAAGCTATTATTACTCCCATTTTATGAGTAAATAAATTGAGTCTCTGAGACTTGACTAACAGCACATAGTAAATGGTGGAGGTGGGAAATAAATCCAGATCTGTGATTCTCCAAAGCCCCAATCTACCCAGTATACCATGCTACCCCACCGAGCCAGGACGGAGAGCGAGCATATTATTCTTTGTAATCCTCCTCCAAGGTGACTTAAAGGTTAGTGGATGACGGTTATGCAAACTGGTCTTTCATAACTTAAGGATTCCCACATAACCCCACAGGTAGCACGTAATCTGATTTATTTTCACAGAAGACTATAATGATCCTACCACTTTAAGACGTCAGCATTTCTGTATGAGAAATATTGTTTCTCTCCAAGCTTTGTGGCTGAGAGGAAGTCAAGTCAACATATCCTAAATTCTATTTTAAAGTAGTGATTAGATCCCACCCTGTACAGAACATAAGAAAGTGAATTTAGAGTTAGAATTGATGGGTACCAGATGGCCTGAAAAGGAAGAAAAAAAAAAGTAACGTTCAGCAGGAAAAGGTTAAGCTTGAGTGTTATTCAGAGTCGTACAAACCAAAATTTTAGCCTTGACCACTGCTGTAATGTATTTTTCTATCTTCCTCCTGCCTTGTAATTAATTAGTATTGAGGCTAAGAGAATGAGGGGAGAAATATCAATGGAGTAGAACAGATGAACAGTTGAGTGGAGGCCTTGTTGCGGTTTGAGTAAAAAATTGGCTCAAAGTTTCCTTACCTTATTTGTGTTTTGTTTCAGACTTCACAGTGCTGGAGCTAAAAATATGTACGTGTGTGGTGTTAATGTGTTTAACAGCATGATTGATTTAACAGATACTTGGAGAGACTGACCAGGAGTCCACTCTCTCAATGGCAGAACACCAAGCTTGAGCACGTTTCATTTTGAGTAGCCAGCCTGTAAGACAGCAACTTCCCTGGGCTTATTCCTGCCCTCCTTGGACTTGCTGATGAGCTGAGCATGATGCTTGGCAATGATGCCATTATGAGAGAGGGTGGCTAGGGAAATGGCAGCACCACTGCACTTATTGCTTTTAAATCGAAGCATTGGATATATAAATAAAAGATTGTCATGGTTTTCTTGGTTTTGGAAGAAAAAAGCCTCTCAACAGCAATGTTATTCAATTCAGCTCCTGCTTTCTTGGCCAGCAGCTCATTGAGGAGAATGCGGCTTGAAAGGGGGTGGGGTGGAAGTGGGCAGCCGGTTGAGCCTCATTAGTCAACAACTGGAATCATCTGGGGTCAATATGTGGTGACCTCCTGCTACGGCTCCATTGCAACAAAAACCCTTGAGGCCTCCCAAACACACATCAACCCTCAGATATATCTGGAGGAGTGACTTGGAAAAGCAATTTTTAATACACAGAAGTTTTTTCTCTCCTTGATTGCAAAGGTGATGTTTCTTTGACTCAGGAGAGTCTACTGTTACAGCTTCCCACTTCAGGAGCAACATAATCAGGATCATTCAGCGGAATCTCCTGAAATCCAGAATATATTTCTTTAGGCAGAGCCTGGGGAGAATCAATCCTGAAACCTGTAGTGTGCTTAGCCTTCACTTGGCTTCTGTTCTGGGCTGCTCTAGAATGTCCTGGGCAGTGTGGAGCTGGGCTGTGACAGTGTTTAGTGTTGTATGTTGCAGGAGGGTTACTGATTCCCAGTGGTCTGAGCTTGTCTCTGTGTTTACCACTGCCGGAGAACCTGGGCTCATCATCTGTGCTATTGGCAGAGCCGCACTTACTAGTAAATCTTGGCACGTGAAAGCTGGAAAGGACTTTGGATATTATTTTTAGGTAATCCTTTTTGTTTTATTGCTGAGAAAGCAAGCCCAGGGAGGATAAGTGACCCGTCTAAGACCACAGAGCCCTTGGTACAGAACAAGGGCTGTATCAACCTCTCCTCTTTTCTCCTAGCCTCAGTTTCTCAGCTTGGTCCATTGCCTTGCTCCTTCTGGGTCTCCTGTGGGGCTTCTCCTGGGTTGGGTCGCTGGGATTTGCCAAATCCTGGTTCTGCCACAGCAGAGACTTGGCTGAGGTCCTTAGAATGTCCTTGGGAAGCTGCTGCCTTAGAAGGTCCCCCTTTGAGCAGCAGACAAGCTTGTTTAGCACCTTCCAGGAGGTAAAAGAGAGTGGAGCCAATTCTGTGTCCTGAATACTGGAACTTTCTTTTCCATACCCGATTCTCTGGTCTCCCATGGTGTATGAGTTTCTTGTTAAATTAAAGTTTGCCTGTCTGGAGTGCCAGAGGGATATAGACATTGTAGGCCAATTAGAGATAAAAATCAAACCAACCAGAGTTGTCCTTTTAAAAATTAAAAGTCCTTTTTATGTGCTGTGGAGGTGTTGGCATTATCATAAAGACTAATTAGGACATTTTACAACATCCTGGTAACAGGAGGAAACAATATTGTTGGTAACTTTAAAGATTATTAAGCATCTTTAGCACTTCAGGTCAGATATTTAAGACGCTTTCTGTGCTCACCTGCTGTTGCTGCAGGAAGTATTTTATTGTCTCATAAGAAGAAATGAGCATTTTGAAGGCATAAATGCCCGGCTGTAATGGACGGTCCTTCACTTTGCAAAGCCCTAAAACAGGGTCTCCAGGAAGAGTTGACTGTGACTCCACATGAGATTTGTAACACAGTGTTTATCAGTCTGTGTGTGAAGGCAGTTTCCATCTTGACCACCTGGAGAAAAGCAATCCCCTCAAAGGCAGACATTACTTAAGAGGAGGAGGCTTCGCTCTGGCATTGGCGGCAGGAACAAGGAGACCAGACCGTGCATGTTTCTGTGAAAAATGCTGCCTTCGCTTGTAGGCAGATGATTCTCCCACATTCTAGCAGACAGGTTCAAAAGCACTGAAGCACAAAAGAGTGGGGGTGGGAATGAGGGTCCATGGAGAATTTCTGGAGGGAGATCTTGTTTATGATTTGCCAGTTCCTCCTAGAAAGCACTGTGAACTCAAGCAGATTCTTCCGAACTTGATTGAAGACAAAAGGCTTGTGGCAGATGTGGGTTGGATGCTGAAATTGCATGCTATTGTCGTTTAAAGAATTGTATGTTGTCTTGAAATTCAAATGTCCTTTAACAAATAGGGAAATTATGTGAGGGTCAGACAAAGCAGAAGGGTAAATTTTAGTGTCATGAAAATACCTAAAACCGAAGATCTATGTGCAGAGATTTCCAGGAAGCTAAGGAAATCTTAAATAGTTCCCAGTCCCAATCTTTAGCACTTTAAAGGCTGTGCATTTAAAGTGTTATTTATCTGTGAGACTGTTAGAGAGACTTCCACATTTTCAGCAATTTTAATTGAGACTAAAACCACACAATTAGGCTTTACTTAGTTATCAGTGATAACAGTAGCTATTTACTTTATAGTCCTGATGATATAAAAAATGTAAAGAAAGCGCGGGGCAGAGTTAATACTTATTTCTCAGCTTTGTACTCTGGGATTTTGCCACATGAACTATTCACTTTAATCAGGGTTTTTATAGTGAGATTTCAGAATATGGCTTCGAAACATTACCATTTCCTGCAGGCTAGTCTGTTACACTGTGATTCTCACACAACGATTTCTTTTTTTAAAAGTGCATTTTAAAAATTGTAACTATAATGTGGTCTTATTAAACAGAATCTGAAAAAAAACTTACCAACATACACTACCCACACATAGTTAATATCTTTGTGTATTTTTTTCACCTTTTCCCCCTTATGAATAGATTTGTTTAAGTTTTATTTAATTGTAACCACAGTATTTATATAATTTTATATCCTACTCCTTTCACCTAATATATTGTAACCTTTGCTCATGTTATTTTATGGTATTTGTAAACATAATATTTAAGGGCCTCATAATCTGTTATTAAGTGACTATATTATAGTTCCCATAACCAAGCCTCTCTTTTAGACCTATAGTTTGCTTCCAGTTTTTTTGGACAGGTTTCAGAGCTAGAGTTAGGTTTGAAATCCTTATCTAAATTTATTTTTTCTCCCTTTCCAGACTGCAAATGTACAATATGCTGGTTACTCCCTAGCCAGCATGGGTCTTTTTTTCTATCTGAAAACCGTTTGCTAACTTGATAGATCACAAAATGGTATTTGGGATTAACTCGTATTACTTTATTATTCAGATTCTTTCCCCCCATGTTTTGTTAATGAGTTGTATTTCCTTCACCATGCAAATTTATTTCTCAATTAACTTCTTTATTTTAGTTATTTTATCTTATTATGTTCAGAGGTTTACACTTTTTATGCAGTTAAATCCATGTAGCTTTCTTTGTGGCTTTTTTTAATCTCTTAAACTTAGAAATTTCTCTTTACTCTAGAGGTTTGACAAATATTCAATTCAGTTACCTTTTAGGTTCTTTTGATGACTTAATTCTTTTACCTTTTACTCTTTGGTGCACCTGGTATTTATTTTGGTGTATGGTGTGAGATATAGGTATACATTGGTTTTGTTTCCAAATTACAAAACTGTTTTGCTGACTGAGTTCCTTTTTGCCTTATGATGACTTCTTTATCAGACATTAAGTGTATGTGTGTGTGTGTGCATGCAAGCTTTAGGCATTTTTCATGAGAAATATATCAAAAGCCATTGGAATCAGTCACTTTCATTTACATATAAAAATATTTACATATTTGCATTGTGGTAGGCTCCTTTGACTAGGCAATTATGTGGCCTACTTCGGAGTAAAAAAAATGAGGTGACTGTGAACAGTAGACTACTGTGTGAAAATCCCTCAGAAGGTCAAGAAAGATCAGAATCTTGAGAACCCTGTCTGAATTAAGGGTGCTCATCAGATTTATTTATGGAAAACAAGAAACATACACATAGAACCTTGGGCTCTATCAGTAGCAATTTTCACTTAGTAGGTCTTAATTGGGGCCTGAGCATTTCTGTTTTATAAAAGCTGCATAAATGGCCCTAATTTGTACCCCCAGTTGAGAACAGTCTGGAGCAGGGGTCTGTAAACTATGAACCGCATGCGACATTCCAGCCTGCTGCCTGCTTTTGTATGACTCATGAGCTAAAAATTTTTTTTTATATTTTTAAATGGTTTAAAAAAACTTAGAGAATAGTGTTTCATGACATGTAAAAAAAATATGAAATCCAAATTCCAGCATTCAAATATAAAGTTTTATTGAAACATACCTATGCTCATGTGTTTATGTTTTGTTTATGGCTGATTTGCACTATCGTGGTAGAGTTGAGTCATTGTGACAGAGACCATATGGCCTAAAAGCAAAAGATATTTACTATCTGCCACTTTATGGAAAAAGTTAGTGATCTCTGGTCTAGAGCACTGAAATGAGAATTAGAGTTCCTTGGTTCTGGGGTGTTATGGAAGCACAGTGCTAGAATGTTTTGTTGTTGTTCATCTCAGCAGCAAGATTACTATAGTTATGTCAAGGTTCTAAGGGCAAGAAACAGTGCTGAAAAAGATTATAAATTGCAGGTCTTCCAGTTTTTGCAATAATGTGAATTTGACATCTTGAAATCCTGCTTAAAAACAGCCTCATGAAATAGAAATAAACCACTCTTTAAATGCATGGCTGAACTGGAAAAAATTAAGGGTAATTTTCAGAGGCATCAAACAAGGTAGAAACACAAGCCCAGATGTCTGAGTGTGCACCAAAGTTGGCAGTTGGCTTAAGGGAATCTTCTGATCCCTGGTGATCACTTGGGGAAAACAGGAGACAGTGCTCTGGGCTAATGCACAGCAGGGAGTTGGATTGTCAGTCCCCCACAGTAACACCAGGACAACATCCTGAGGACAGCATCCTTACTGAAAGGCTGACCTAGAAAATAAAGGCACACAAGGGGAGATAAGAAAGAAACTTGCTATCTTAGCCTTTGGTTCAGAATAAGGAAAAAATTCTCACCTGAGAATTCATAACAGAAACTAGCCCTTATGCAGATTTGGGGCCTGGATGCACACAAAGTATAAGGTGTGATCCAAGAATTTAGTTTAAAGTAGTTTCAAGTTGATAGTGCCCCTAGGTACCTGGCAGTAGCAAATACCTATCCTCTCTGGAGGAATAAACCACCCAACATGTGGCTTATAGAATTCCCACATATAAAGTTCCAATAGGCATTAACTCATACATGGATATACACACAAATAACAAAACACATGAGGAACTAAGAAACCATGAGTGAGAGTCAGAACAGATAACAAACAGCAGAAGTGGTCTTACACAGGGTTCAGACAAAGGAACTATTGGATATAGAATAAAAAATAGCCACGTTTTATAAATTTAAAGAAATAAAAGAGTAAGTCAAAAGTATGAATAAAAACAGGAGACCATTCAAAATGACCAACAGATTTGGAAAAGGATAAAATAGAACTTCTAGAAACACACACACAAAATAATTAAAATAGTGCAATGTCAATTTAATCCACTGTCCGACCTTTCAGGAGAGCAAGTGACTACCCTAGATGGGTGGTATAGGTGGATATAAGATGGTTTAACAATGACCTGTAGAGAGTCTGAAGGACAGGCTGAGGAGTTTGGAACTTATTCTGTATGCCCTGAGGAACCTCTGACATCTCTTGAGCAGGACTGGTCACAGGAAGATTCAGGTCCCATCATATTTAACCCCAAGCCTAGCATCTTGCAGAGAACGCAGATATGTACCTTCTTAAGAGAGTCAGAGGCTGGGCACAGTAGCTCTCACTTGTAATCCCAGAACTTTAGGAGGCTGAGGCAGGTGGGTCGCTTGAGCCTAGGAGTTCAAGACCAGCCTGGGCAACACGGTGAAACCCTGTCTCTACAAAAAATACAAAAATTAGCTGGGCATAGTGGTGTGCACCTGTTGTCCCAGCTACTCAGGAGGCTGAGGCAGGAGGATCCCTTAAGCCCAGGAGGTGGAGGTTGCAGTGAGCCAAGTTTGGGCTACTGCATTCCAGTCTAGGCAACAGAGTGAGATCCTGTCTCACAAAAAAATAAAAAATAAAAAAAAAAAAAAGAAAAAAAGAGAGAGAGAGAGAGAAGAGAGAGAGAGAGAGTCTCAAGAACCTGAAATGTTGCAACTCAGTTGCAGGGTGAAAATAAAGGGCATGGTGTGCAAATGGCAAGTTCAATCCTATCATCAAATGGACAAACTGACACATTAATGTATGTGTTATTGATGTAAGCATGACCACCAACAGGCAGGAAAATGAAACGCAAAGGAAGTCCAAAAGAAAGATGGTGGGCTGAGATAGAGAAATTTTGCAGGCAAATGGGAGTTGTGGCAGGGTGAGTAGGCAGGTAAGTTAACAACGAGTAGAAATGAAGATGGGAAGGAAAACAGTCAAGAATGAAAACACAAAAAGGTAAGTGGTTGCTGATTTAACCTCAGCACATATAGTATCAGCATGTTATGCTCTGAATGTTGGTGTCCCCCTGCAAATTCATATGCTGGAACTTAATCTCCAATGAGATAGAACTAAAAGATGGAGCCTTTAGGAGGTGATTAGATCAGAAGCATGGAGCCCTTGTGAATAGGATGCCTGCACTTGTAAAAGAGGCTTGAGGGAGCCCACTTGCTTCTTCCACCAAGCGAGGACGCAGCAAGGAAGAGCCATCTTGGAAGCAGAGAGCAGCCCCCAGCAGACACTGAATCTGCTGCTACCTTGACTTTGGATTTCCCATTCTCCAGAACTGTGAGCAGTAAATTTCTATTTGTAAATTTCCCAGTCTAAGGCATTTTGTTATAGCAGCTGAAGAGATTAAGACACAGCACCAGGGCGTTATCAGTAAACCAATCTTATGTGGATCCCAGGACATATGTAGCTGAGAGGGAGAGAATTTTCTCTCATTCTGAAGACCAAAGCCTTTATTTTGTAATCATTCCTAAAATTCTTTGTTAGTATTATTTCCCTAAGACACTCATCTTTCAAAATTACACAATAACCCTGCTTTGTACACTTATTGCTTTGTTTGATATTGTTACTCTTTTGACACTGCAGCACCCCCTGCCCTCTCAACACTCTGCCTCTACATTCTGAAGCCTAACTTTTTCAAAAATTTCCCAGACAGCTCTGAGGAGAGTCTCTGATTCTGCTTACATTCTGTTTTCTGCCTGATCTTCATAGGTTAATCTCACTGTGAGATGGCGTGCAATTAATGAGACTTATTATGTTAATGAACACACCAGTTATTATTTAATAATTATGTTAGCGATAAAAACAGTTATGGGTTAATTTTTTACAATTACTATTAAAATAACAAACCGAAGTTTTAATTTATGTCTACAGTTCAATTAAAAAGAAATTTAAACAGAATTGTGAGCAAATGACTGATATATAGGAGACAAAGAATGCATTTATACGTGTAAAAGTTAACAGCTTTCAACCTCAACCAACAAACGTGACACAAGAAAGATGTGGATGCTGAGAGACTTGGTGAAGAGTAATCTTAGGCATTTCCTAAGAAAAGCAAAACTGCTAGAAAAACATCTCAGTTTGGAAGAACATCAGTGGATAAGATATTGGGACTTATGACTGATTATAGTGTCAAAGTCAAGAAGGTATCAACACACGACACAAGCCATAACCAGGTCAGGTGAGCTTTCTTCTTAGTCACCAAATAGCCATTGACTTTTGGAAGTTCATCTTAGTCTCTTGAATAAGAAATGAGTATTTGTAGAGGCGTTGCTTCCCGGACATCAAAGTAACCTTTACTAGAGTCGGCCTCTGTATCAATGAATTGTGTGTGTGTGGGTACGTGTGTACATGCATGTACATAGGCACAGGCAGGCAGACTTCTATGATTAGTCCATTTGCAATGAGGATTCTTTGCCCATAAATCATTTATCTTAAAATCTCCTTCTTGAGATAATGCATTGCAAAAACTACTTGTTAATGGCAAATCAGGCTATGAGGACATATATGGATTTGTGGAGAGAATGTCATGATCATAAGCCATATCTGCCTTTCTGCATCTTCTTTATTATTATTTTAAAATGTAATCTTTTTCAAAACACATCACTTGAACTTAATTAGTTTTCTTCTTTTTCTTTGGCTTGGATTCATAGGCTATTCTTCTGGGAGGAAACCTAGAGCTCAGCTAGTCCAATCCACTCATTTTCCAGATGAGAAAACCCAGGACCTGAAGGAGAAAGTTATTTGCCCAAAGTTATCAGGTCAATTTGTGGCAGATTTGGAACTAAAATTCCAGCCTTTCTACTTCTCAGACACAATCTCTACTCTATCCTTTCCAGGACTCCTCATCAAGTATGTCATAAATAATGATATCATTTTATAGTTGTAAACAATTGTACAGTTTTTAAAACACTTTCATATATATCATCTCACTGGACCCTCATAACACCCAACGAGATAAGCTCAGACATTTTTATCTGTATTTTAAATAGATGAGAATCCTGAAATGTACTAGTCTGAGGTCACATGCTAAGTCAATGTTAGAAGTGTTACCGAAAGCCAGTCTTGCCAGTTCTGGCTTATGCTCTTGCATTGCTCCAAGAAACAGGAAAACAAGGGCTGAGGTAATAGGGATTTATTAAAAAAAACAAAACAAAACAAAACAAAAAAACAACTCGGAAACGACTTTAAGTTTCCCTTGTAAATATTTTTTCAAAATATCAACCCATCACATCTGAAGAATTTCCCCCTTGGCATGTTCTGCATGAATCCTACAGAGTCTGTGTGGCAGTGAGGAGAGCCAGACAGACATTTGAGCTGTGAACAGCACGAATCTATATGAACTTTTCATGTACTGTTTAGGGTCAGCAATCCCAGTCCAGTGATGCTAAGCAGTGCCACTCATGAAGCCCGAAGCCCTACCGCCTCTATAGGTATTAAAGAAAGAATGCTAAAAAGGTAAGAATTTAGAAGAATAAGAATGGAAGAAATGATCTAGGAGACAGGGGTAAAAGCAGAAGACGGAACAGTGGTGATGGGTGTTATACCAGCTGCCATTGCTTGAAAGTCCACTGGAGTGTCGGGGGTGGGAAATAACCCCCGACAGGAGGAGAAAGGAGTAGAAGGACTACTGTAATGAGGACTGATCAGACGAAAGGGGTGTTTGATATTGGGATAAGGCTGGGGGTTTTATATTAATAATCGTAGTAATAAAGTTAATGGCCCCTAAAATAGAAGAAACACCTGCCAAGTGGAGTGAGAAGATGGTTAGATCCACAGAGGCTCCTGCATGTATTAGGTTCCCTGCTAAAGAGGGATAAACTGTTTAGCTGGTCCCAGCACCGGCTTCTACTATTGAGGATGCAAGTAGGCGTAGGAAAATGGTGGGGAGAAGTCAGAAGCTCATATTATTTATCTGGGGAAATGCCATATTGGGTGCACCAATTATCAGAGGGACTAGCCAGTTACCAAATCCTCCAATTATGATTGGTGTCACCATAAAGAAAATAATGATGAATGCGTGGGTGGTAACAATAACATTGTAAATCTGATCAGTGTCAGAGGCTCTGAGTTGGCATTTAGAATCACCCCTTTTTCCAGCTCTTAATTGACCTATGTCCTTGCTCCATTTGGGATGGCCTAGGGTAGTAGCCAACATGAGTGAACCTTTCACTTAGGTTTTTTCAGGTCCCGGTAGACATGGCCAAAATTAATGAAAACAGCTGATAGCTATTAAGAGGAGCTTATAACAACCAAGCTAACATTTATTGAGAGTCTTCTATGTGCCAGGCTCTGTTCTAAGACTTGTATGCATTTGAGCTCATTGAATTCTCACAACACTATGAAGTAATTTCCTTTTATGGATGAGAAAAATTGATGCACAAAGAAGTGAATTATCTTGTTCAAGGTCACATAACTAATAAGTGGCAGAGTTGGGATTCAAACCAGGGCCCTTGGGATTAGTCATTATGCTATATAGATAAACACTGAGTAAATATTGAATGATTCCAGCAAGGACTGAGTCCTCAGCCTCTCTAGTGCCATTGAGACTTCTAGGCATGCTGCTGTGTTCCTTGCTCAAGGTGGAAACTGCGTGCAAATAAGTGAAACAGGGCAGAATAAGCCCTCTGTGGTCTGACTTTGTAGACTGGTGATTCCATACCCAATATGTTAGTCTCCTAAAAGCCTGTAAAAACCAGTTAGCTGAAGGTTAGGCAAACCACAGCCTCACAAAGGAGCACTTCTTCCTGTGATTTAGAATATGCCAGTCTCAATGGACTTGAGCTCAAGAGTGTGGATGTGGCATTTCCAAACCCTCCTTCACCAGTGAGTTCCAGGGATATATGGTATTCAGCCTTTCAATGAAGGTAGAGGGAGAATCAGTCCTGAGAGGTGTTAGAGTCAGGCCAGGGTTACTGGCAGCTTTCTGTGAAGGAGGAAAAATAAATGAGGAACAAAAGTAATTGTCTGTCTTCATTGATTTCAGAAGCTGTTTATTTACAAGTGTCATGCAATTTTCCTTCGCCTTTGCAACAAATTTATCACTGGTGGAGGGAAAAGATTTGCTCAATGGTGGCTCCAAGAGTCTTGAGGAGCTTAGAGCTGCCAAGATCAGGAAATGAAACACATACTTTTTGCTAAGGCAGTTTTTTTTTTTCCCTCATCAGATCAGTGGTCATGCAGAGAAAAGGAACATTTGACAGGTACACAGGCAAATTTAGTGGCAAGAAAATAGCCATAGCCTCAAATGTGTTGTAGCTTCTGATCAGAGCCACTTGAAGTAGTCTGTTCAGTTAAAACAGGCTAGCCTTCGAGTGTTGGCTTCTGAGTTCCTGGCTTGAGAAAGGTTGAGTAGAATCTAGGTCATTGCTTCTGTGTAGCTGTTATAAGGCATTACAGGACTCGTGAATCCAATTAGAGTAGAGCAATAGGATTTAAAACAAGTAGGAATAATCTACCTTCAGGGTTAGAGCATGCAACATTTCCTTTGTTCTCCCAAGATGATTTGGCATTTTATAGATTACAGGTCTGTGATGATGCTGAATATCATTTGAACTTATCTAGTTATCCAACAGTTTTAGAAGACATGGGGAGGAGACAACGTTTTACTCACCCCTGTGAAGCATTCCCAGTACTCATGCAGCCATTCTGTTTTTCACTTTCAGTATTGTATTCAATAAATTACATGAGGTATTCAACACTTTGTCATAAAATAGGTTTTGTGTTGGATGATTTTGCCTAACTGTGAGCTAATGTAAGCATTCTGAGCATACTTAAGGTGGGCTAGGCTAAGCTCTAATGTTCATTAGGAGAAGTGTATTACATGCATTTTTAGCTTATGATATTTTCAACTTATGATGGGTTTATTGGGATGTAAGTTGAGAAGCATCTGTATGTGTTTTTCAAATCCAAAGGGAGAAGATGTGAATGCTATCTGGCAAATCCAGGACATGATTACTAACTGTACATATTAAAAACATTGAATAAGTTCCCATTTCTTTTGAGTACAGCAAGGCATAAAGAGGGAGAAGGGACCCCCTCTGCTTCCCCAACAGGGTTTCTCCCTAGGGTTTTGTTTTTGAGTAACTTCAGCAAAAGAGAAGCTCCTTGCTGCAAAGCCTAGTGAGCTCCTGGGGAGGACGTTTGCTCCCTGCTTTCAAGTCAGCATGACATAACCAGCTGAATGGTGGCAGAGTCTCCACTCACCCCTGGACCTGGGCTCTGCCCTTGAAGTATCCCCTTTGGGAAGTGCTATTAAGAGCTGTTCAACCACTGGGGTGAAGGATGGGTGCTTGGAAAAATATGTCACAATCTAAGCATCGAAGGAGGAGCTTGGTGCTTAAAATTGAAGTATAACCAATCAGCAGTTGTTGTTGACTGTCAGGACCCTAGAGTTAGATGTGTATTTCTGTCCCATGCTAAAAGTAGAGATCACCATTAGGGGAAGGGGAAGAGTCTGTAGGCAGTCTGCTTGTGATAGATCAAAGCAAGGAGCACCTCTCCATCAGAAAAAAGCTTTATGAAGCAGACGGTTTTAGGGTTCTTACTCTTTGAAGATTGTGTGGGAAGACCGACTTTCTGCAGTACTGCAGGCTGGAGGTGGAGGTATCATACAGGGACATCTGGGCATCAGAACAGCTTTGTCTGCTCTGACAAGGATAAAGCCTTGGCTGATACCAAATTTGGTTTAAGAACTGGGAGGACCTGAGGTTCCTATGCATCCCCGAAACGGAAGTGCACAGATTGCTACTGTCATGGCAATGTGAGCCTGAGCATAAATGGACAAGAATTCTGCTTTTTCCCCAAATCTGGAAGAAGGAGAAGCTGGGATAGAGTGTCTGTCCTTGCTTCTGGTCCAGGAATTCTCCTTGTTGCCTCTTCTGGATTCCTGCCTACTTTAGCTGTGCCTGTGTGGCCTTCCTCTCACCATTTGTAATGCTGCAAATCATTTCTCCATTATAACCCTCTTCATTGTAAGATGGTGGGTGGGAGGGTAAGTTAGACCAAATATGGCAACTAAGTCTACTCAATTTTCTGAAATTTGAGTTCAACCAAGGTGTTATATAATGGCTAAACTGTAAATGAACCACCTCAAAAAAGATCTAATGAGTTAATTTGAGTCAGAATTAAGGTAGTACTGTTTTTAACTTTTTATTTTGACATACTTTCAGACTGAAGAGCAAAGTTGCAAGAATAGTACAAAGTTTTTTCAGATGCCTTTAATCCAGAGTCCCCCAGTGTTAACATTTTACCGCTTTTGTTTTCTCTCTCTTGCTTATTTTTTGACAAATTAAGAAAAAGTTGCAGGCAGATGGTTCTTTACTTGTGAATTCCTCAGGATGTATTTCCTAAAGATAAGAACATTCTGTTACACAACCACAGTACAATCAAAGTTATAAAATTAATATTAATACAATACAATCAGTTGATCTGTAAACCTTACTCAGATTTTGCCAGTTGTTCTAATAATGTCCTTTAGAGTGTGTGTTGCATTCAGTTTTCATATCCCTTTAGCCGTCTCTGCTCTGGAACAGTTTACTAGTCTTCCTTCAAAGTAATACCTATTTAAAAGCATCTAGAGTAAAGGAAAGAATCAAAATATTACTGAGGCCACCAGCTTTCCCTTAATCTTTGTAATAGAATTACACACTAACAGAAGTTTTACTTGTGTACATGGTCACCCTCTTAAAGACTTCATTTGCAAGATGTGTCCATCATATTTCTCTGGATATTACCATGGAGCTAAAATCTAGGGCAGTAAGAAGTGAGTAGAAGTAATGTGTACAACTCCTAGATCAAGTCCTTATAGGCAAAGAATGTGTTTTTCCTTTCTCCTATTTTTTATTTTTGCAGTATGGTATAGGATGTGCTGGTGGAAGCAGGAGTGCTCCTTGGACAAGGAGAATGATCAACAAGATATCTCTGATAATTGTGAAGGAACCCTAGCAGCCCTTGGCAGTCTTACCTAATCACCCCCACTCCTCTCAGTCTTCTCTAAAATTTAAGGACTTAAAACAAAACAAAACAAAACAAAACATAACTACCATGCCATTATCCCATTTAAGAAAATAAAGTTATTATTTAATATTATCAAATATTCATACCTTGTTTTCTTATTATTTACTTTTAAAAAGTTTTATTTAATTTATTTAATTTTATTTCTGAGAAGACAGAGTCTTGCTCTGCCACCTAGGCTGGAGTGCAATGGGGCATGATCATGACTCACTGCTGCCTCAACCTCCTGGGCTCAAGCAATCCTCCCACTTCAGCCTCCCAAGTAGCTGGGACTGCATGTGTGTGCCACCACGCCCGGCTAATTATTGTATTTATTGTAAAGACGGGAACTAGTCTCCAACTCCTGCGCTCAAATGATCTGCCTGCCTTGGCCTCCCAAAGTGTTGGGGTTCCAGTGTGAGCCACCATGCCTGGCCCTTTGTTTTTTTAAATGAGGAAAAAAAAATTCTGTCTTGTATGGGTCATTAAGATTTGGGGTTTCTTTCTTACAGCAGCTGTACCAGTAACCTGACCAATGCAATTGTGTAAGCCACCATTTAAGAAATTGTTCAAATCTCTGGAAGTATTTTTGCAAAAGGAGAAAGAGAACACCAAATTTTACAGTATAATAATATAACAATGAGGTGAAGTCATGTAAAAATTTTATATTGCTAATTTTATCAAGACTGAAAAATTTTGCCTCCTTTAGGCTTTTAATTAGCTTTTAAAAATCATTACATTTTCTCATTTGCATTAATGTCAAAGTGTATTTTTTGTGAAATTACAAGGCAGTTTTTGTTATGCAAATTTAAAGTCTCCTTAGAGGAATTTTTGCTTTAAAGATCTGCCCCTGCAATTTTAGTATATTGGCATCAGGTGGCAGTGGAGTTGCATATGTTCTGAGCAGTCTAGCCTGCAGTTCCACTGACAACGTTAGTGTGAGTCCCTAAGCTAAACATTGAACAAAAATATGATGTGCTTACTTAAAAAAAATGTGATACAAACTGAAGAAAATTGGCCTTACAGAAAATACAAACAAATCATATATTTTTCATGTGTTCTTTAGCATAATGAAGCTAAAACATGATCTTAATGTTAAACTAGCAAAAAGACTTTATTTCCCACTTTCTAATTCTCCTAGAACCATTCTCATTAACATCCCTTTTTCTTAATTGCATTTTTCCAGTAAGGGAGTTCTCTCTCTCGTAATCTAGACACGGTTAGTCTTTCTGGTTATCTAAAATGTCCTGAATTTAAACTTTTCTCTTTAGCTTTTTGCTAAAATTATTCTCTTATTCCTAAAATATTGAAGGAAAAAGATTGTAAATGGTAGCTCTTATTAAGATCTGCGTTTATCACTGGTTATACTACATATAGTATTTTGCCACTCAGAATTCTTTCAAAATTTTCCCCTCATATAAGTTAACAGAGTTTGGAAACCTATTGGACCTAATCTGCATACAATCGTTTTTTACTTTATTAACAGTCTTGTTTAGCATGTGGGTTACCAAAGGTAACACCACAAAGAAGACAGAAAATGGAAGTAAAGGGAACAATATTTTAATTAGTTTTTGTTACTTTCGTAAAGATAAATCATCTCATGTGATTCACTTTTTACCACCAATGGAGGCTACAGGAGAGAATGAAAAGGGAATTTTCTACATTTCCCAGTGAAGCTACAAAGAAGCCAGGAACACTTTGGTTCTAAAGCCAGGTGGGGATAAGTCTGATGAAACTATGTTGCTTGATCTCTTTCCTGGGACTATGTCGCTGTATATGGCATTTAGGGGCATTTCCTCCTTGATGCATTTTATTTGGAATTACCAGTGTCACTTGAACTAGAAATAACCATTATAAATGTTAGGTACAATTTATGATTTGGTGTTTTGAAATCATTGCATAAATTAGAAAATAAAATCTGTAGCTCTTTGTCCTACCCAGGGGCAAATATGTCCCTGGAAAGTTGCTTCCTGTTACAGGTAGATTTGGACCTAGAGTCCTGTCTAGCTCAGCATGACCTGGATGTGAGACATAGAGTCAAAGGAGATCATTTTGGAGCTTTAAAATTTGACTTCTCTACTGGATTTTGGACTTGCATGGGCCCTGTAACCACTTTGTTTTGGCCGATTTCTCCCATTTGGAATGGCTGTATTTACCCAATAGCTGTACCCCCATTGTATCTAGGAAGTAACTAGCTTGCTTTTGATTTTACAGGCTCATAGGTGGAAGGGACTTGCCTTGTCTCAGGTGAGACTTTGGACTGTGGACTTTTAGGTTAATGCTGAAATGAGTTAAGACTCTGGGGGACTGTTGGGAAGGCATGATTGGTTTTGAAATGTGAGGACGTGAGATTTGGAGGGGCCAGGGGCAGAATGATATGGTTTGGCTCTGTGTCCTCACTCAAATTTCTTCTTGAATTGTACTCCCATAATTCGCACATGTTGTGGGAGGGACCCGGTGGGAGATAATTTGAATCACGGGGGCGGTTCCCCCATACTGTTCTCGTGGTAGTGAATAAGTCTTATGAGATATGATGAGTTTCTCAGGGGTTTCCGCTTTTGCATCTTCCTCATTTTCTCTTGCCACCACCATGTAAGAAGTGCCTTTCGCCCCCCACCATGATTCTGAGGCTTCCCCAGCCATGTGGAACTGTAAGTCCAATTAAACCTCTTTTTCTTCCCAGTCTTGGGTATCTCTTTATCAGCAGTGGACTAATACACACACACACACACGTATATATGTATCAATGTAATTTGTAGCTTTATTTATATCAAGGAAATACATAAAAAATATGACCCAAAATAAAATGAGCTATTTATTCATGAAATATTTATTGAGTACTTACTATACATCTGATGCTGTATTAAGTGATATGACATCAAAGATTTTAAAAATAAGATTTCTACTTCCATGGGGCTCACGGTCTCTTCCATGTAACACATACTTAAAGGGGTATAGAGTAGATTAATGAGAGACTTGAAATATTATTGAGGCTGTCAGTTTTCATTTAATTCTCATTTTTTAAAGGTATGAACCACTGAGCTATATAACACATGCTTAGTCTTTGTTAGAGCTTCTCTTTAACAAAAAGAAGAATTAAGGGAAAACTTCTAGAGTTTGGGACTGAGATTCAGCTACAATGTGACTCAGACCCTAAAATGGGCAACTTTCTGAAAATAGTAAATCCACTTATAATAGGAAGCAGTTTTCCAGTGACATTTTTTGCCCCTGGGGAGGACAAATTTTGCAAGATTTCCCTACTTTGTTCCCCCCTCCCCACCCAAATTATTTTCCATATATTAAAACATTCAGACCTCACAACAATGTGAGGCAATAATATTTCTATCCCCATTTTGTATATGAGAAAACTGGCATACAGTATGTAGGAATAACTTATCCCAAGGTCACATAGCCAGTAGTGCTAGCCAGGATCTAGATACAGACAGCTGGACTCCAGGATCTGTGCTTTTAACCACTTCTCTATACATCGATGGTCTTGAGCAAGGGGAGAGGGATGGGCTATCTATGACAAAAAACGTATCCCTCATTTTAGAATTTCACTGCAATGCATCTAACATGAATTGAGAAATCAACATGACCCAGCAGTGGTTTAGGCACCAGGAACTCAGAGTCCTCAAGAACTTACTGTGGAGTAGGGGAGATAGACATATCTACAAATAGCTATAGTGAAAGGCAGAAAGCAACCAATGCCCTACGAAGCTGATGCCTTGTCAGCACAAAGGAGGAAGGAAAGATATTTCATCATGATTTTAGTGATTAGAAAATCTTACCTAGAGATAATTGTTGATTTGGGTTCTGTTTGTTTTGGATAGAACTTTTGCTGCCCCTTTTATTTGGAATGGGCAATTCTTGGTTTTATTCCTGTTGGATGAGTTTTTTCCCCCCCTATTATTTGGGAGTACTACCTATCAAGAATCAGGAAATTTATAGATTTGTGCTTAGGCTGACACTTCTGTCTTCAGTTGGATGGTAACTTTATTCAGCAATCTTCTTTCAGCTCAGAGAGTTTCAGGGCACTCACCTCATGTTTGGGTGATTGTAAACTGGTTGATATTATCCATTGCTTAGCTCTTTTTGGGTGGAGGGAGCTCCTTTCAGCTGGAGGCCCCAGACCTACCCCAGGACCAGGCACTCACATAATAGGCACTCAGAAGTAAATGTTCATGGAATGAATGAAATGCATGAAATGCAAACAATTCACCCTGAGAATGAGGACCCCTCCCTATCTATTTATCATATAGCCTAGTCCAATACACTTTTGACATCCTACCCTTTTAATGAGGACAGAAGCAGTTCATTAAATAAATTAACCATTAAGTTGAGAACATGAATGTCAATATAGACACAGGCTGTTAATTTGCTGATCACTGATGCGTCCAGTGCCCAAAAGACCTGAGACCTTGCACGTATTGAAACAGCAGGGGATTGGCACATGGCTGAGACAGACTGGGCCAATATGGAGCTCACAGAATTCCACAGAATCATCCAAAATGAAATTCTCTTCCCCCTTGAAAAATGGATGCTCCTTGGCATCAAACTTTGAAAATATCTGTGATTAGGCCCTTCCGTTCCCCTTCGACTGTTTTATTTCCATTTAAAATAGATTGTACTATTTCTTGCTTGTAATTTGGCCTAATGTTGCCTTGAAATAAGAGGGCAATAAAGAAAAGGAGAAGAAATCTTTGATCATCTGTCATACTGTGGAAAATCTGACAGTGACTTCAATTAACAGATGAGACCCCAGAGAATTTCCTAGCCTGAACTTCCCCCAGTCCTCTGTCTAATTGAGTGGAGGAAAACAGCCTTCACTGGGACCTTGGATGGCTGCTGAATGAAGCCATCGCGTTTCAGTGAGGCTCAAATCTCTGCCATGCTCCGGGCTTTTTTTGCATGCTGCTCTTGCCGGCTGCTGAAGCATAGCAGTCCAAGGATGATGGCATTAGTGAGGTGCGGTGATAAAAGCACTGGAATGGAACACGGGAGAGTTGAGTTCCTGCCGGCTGTGCTGCAACCAGTCTTGGGAGCTTGCAGGTGCTCCTTGCTCTTTCTGGGCCTCAGTTTCCATATTCGTACACGCTTGGATCAGAGTCTTCAGGGTCTCTTTTAATTCTGACGTTTGGTGAGTCTTTCTTGCCATGAAGAAAATAGAAAGGAGCTTAAACAGGATAGGTTTGAAAGATCCTTGCTTGGCACATATAAAATTGATATCCTAGAAATGGAATTTTTAGAGTGTCTTTGGTAAATGTGAAGACAGGTGAGGCCAGAGGGCAGGATAGACTATGAGGATGGTTTTGGAAATGCATCTGCAAAACCTTCATTCTTCCCTCCCCCTCCCATGCCTGCCCATTCCCTACAAAACTACTAAAGGGATCATATCTGCTAAAATATGAATTCAGTTGCATATTTTTTCTTCTGACCTGTAAGTGCAACAAGGGCAGGGACCACATCTATCTTGTCCACTGAGGTATCCCTAGTGCTATGCCAGTATAAGGTCTTGCTCAGGGGGATGCTCCATTAATATTTGTTGAATGAGTGAATGCATGCATGCTTACAGCTTTTCAATGGTTAATCATAGATTTTAATTTCCAAGTTGAAACTCAATACTTTTATCCATAAATACCTTTGTGATTTTGCCCTAGTGACCTCTTTATATCCTCATTTTCTACAAGCCTCCTGAATGTATTTTTCCCTCCAACTATCCTGCATTATCTGCAATTCTCCTAGCTCGTCACGATGTTTTGCACTCTGTGTCATTGTGCGTGTTGCATTTTCCAGGAATATTTTTCTTCTAGTTTTCCTTCTGGTTCACTAGTTCATCAAAACTCACAACTCTCCACTATTCCTGAAGCCTTTTTTTTTTTTTTTTTTTTTTTTTTTTTTGTAGAGACAGAGTCTTGCTCTGTTGCCCAGGCTGCAGTGCAATGGCATGATCTCTGCTCACTGCAACCTCTGCCTCCCGGGTTCGAGCAATTTTCCTGCCTCAGCCTCCTCAGCACCTGTAGCTGGGGCTACAGGTGCACACCACCACTCCCAGCTAATTTCTTTTGTATTTTAGTAGAGACAGGTTTCACCGTGTTGCCCAGGCTGGTCTCGAATTCCTGAGCTCAGGCAATCCACCTGCCTCGGCCTCCCAAAGTGCTAGGATTACAGGCATGAGCCACTGCACCTGGCCTTGAAAGCCTTTTTTGACTCCTCCTTCTTGATTACGACGTAATTGTCTCTTCACTAGTCTCCCTTGGCATCTGATGCACACCTCCACCTGAATAACATTCTGCTCTGCAGCTCTCACAGTGTCTAGCACACTGTCTAAATATAATAGATGCTCAGTTAATGTTTGTTCAATGAATGCTTCAAGGAGTTAAGCTCTCAGCCCCTATTTCAGACTTAAAGCGCTTCCACATTTTCTTCTCTTCTTCCATGTGGAAGGTCCCAGAGTCTGTCTGCTTCCTTCTCTTGGGATTCTTCTACCCCTAGAACCTCGGCTACAGAGAAGAAGTCCATTTTTTTTCTGTTCAGTCCTGGTTGTTGTCCCAGTGAAAGTTCACAGGCTCTTTTGGTTTATGTGTTGATTACTTCACGGAAATAGGAGATAATAAAAATAACAAGCTGGTCCTGGTAGTTACAGAGTTATCACAGTGGCTATTTCTCACTGCCCTCTCTACCCAATTCTGATCATCTTTCCCTTAGTTTGATCCTACTTTTAGATATCTTATAAAACTCTTCCTTCATAATACACCTCTCTTAGGCCTGAGGATATGGTTGAGGCAGAATATTAATTATCTATTGTTACATAACAACTTATCCATTTAAAATAGCAAACATCTATTATTTCATACAGTGTCTGAGGGACATTAATCTAAAAGTGATGCAGTTGGGTAGGTTTTGTCTCAGGGTGTCTTGTGAGCTGCCATGTTGTTGGCTGGGCCTGTAGTCTCATCTAAAGGCTCAACTGAGGGAGGATCCTCTTCTAGTTAATTCCCATGGTTGTTGGCAGGCCTCAGTTTTCGCAGGCTCCTGGCTGTTGGCTGGGGGCCTCCCCTCAGCCCCTCAGCATGTGGGCCTTTCCATAGGTCAGTTTACAACATGGAAACTCAGAAGTCTCATATCACTACTTTTGCCATATGCTATTGGTCACATAGATTCAGCCCTGGAGCAGTGTGGGAGGGACTACACAAGAGTGTGACTATCAGGAGGGTGGAGCATGCATCTTGAAGGCTGATGATCGCAGGCAGAATTAGGGCCTCTCATCTCAAGCAGAAAATAGAATTTTAAGAGATTCCCACCTAGGTGATGCCCAGTTTGGGTGGTCTCTGGTGCATTTGGGGATAATTTTCTCTTTTTCTTCTTTTGTTATGGTCTACAGATTTGTGTCCCCCCCAAATTCATATGTTGACACCTACTCCAGTGCAACAGTATTAAGAGATGGGGCCTGTAGAAGGTGATTAGGTCATAAGTGCAGAACCCTCATGAATGGGCTGAGTGCCCTTATAAAGGAGGCTCAAGGGACCTTGTTTGCCCCTTCCACCATGTGAGCACAAAGTGAGAATATGCCTCCTGTGAGAAATAGGCTTTCACTAGACACCAAATAGGGGAGAAACTTGGTTTTGAAGTCTGGCATTAAAGATCATAGCAAATGTTTGTGATAGAGCGTAGGTTTTTATTTCAATTTCTGCTAGGAAGTTCCCTGAATGTCTCATTTTTCTAAGATGACACTGGTGCCTTGATCTTGGGCTTCCCAGCCTTTAGAACTATAAAAGGAATAATTTTGGATGTGTTTAAATTACCAAATCTAAGGTAGTTTGTTACAGCAGCCTAAATGGACTGACACATTTCCTTATCAATGTTATGGAATTTTAATCCCGACACTTTTTACAATTCAGGTACATTATTTCAGCTGATGCTGCTTTTGACTATTAGGAACAAAGATGAGCATCCCATGTAGTTAGGAGTGTAGAATGCAATCTTGGCCTTAAGCCATCCTATTTCCTAGAGTCCAAATGGCAAATTAGAATCAACATTTCTAATTTTTGCTTTATAAGCATAGCATTATTTTCAGCACACTGAAGGTAGGTGTCAGGAGGGCAGAAAAGTGCCTAAGGCATGCTAAAATGATAGATTTTAAAAAACCACCTGCTTTGTGGTTACTTCTATTGCTTTATAAATTATACTTATGCATTATTTGCATAAGTGATTTTCTAATTAGTTAGAATAGAAGTCCTCAAGGAAAGACAGCCAATGCTGTTGCTCCTCAGAACCTAGTAGATAAATTGGCTTGACAGAAACCTTTCCAAGGGAATATATTTTAGGGCCCAAGGGTCAGAACATGGTGTCATGAAGTGGATCAGCACACCACCGCGTGAAGTCTCCTGATACATACAGTTCTGCGCCTTCACAGCTCAGTTGCTGGACAGTGGTCTTCAAAGTAGCACTCACAGGGTCCTAGGAACAGGGTACAATGGGGAGGGGCAGAGATGGTTATGGGTGGCCATGAACAAGGAAGGTTCCAGCCCTTCCTGTCTACCCTTTCTGCAAGTAGAGAAACTCTATAATTTTTTTTTGTTTTTAATATTGAGCTTCACATAACCACAATTGCATTTTGAGAAGAGATTTAGCAGCTTCAAAAAGAAAGCTAAGAACCTGTAGCCTGGGAGACGGTGTAACTGGAGCATCTCAGGAAGGCATCCCTGAGCATATGCAGCTTCTTGGTAACCAACTGAGTGAGCAGAGAGATCAAATGAGTTGTTCCTCTTCAAAATTTTCCTTTGGGGAAACCAATTTTTTTTCCTAATGATGTTGTTTTTGTTCAATATGTTGTTAACTGATGAAATCCTATCAAAAGACTCAAGAAATTCTTCCTAATAACATCTCAATCTTCAGAGGGAGGATCTCACCGTCCTGAAGTCAATTGCAGCTGAGTCTGGTGTGGGGTTTCTCAATCGTGGTACTACTGATATTTTTGGCTGGATAGTTCTTCATTGTGGGGGACTGTCCTGTGCACAGCAGCATCCTTGGCCTCTACCGCCAGATGCCAGTAGCACCTCACTTCCTAGCTGCGACAATCAAATATGTCTCCAGACACTGACTAATGTCCTTTGGTGGGAGCAAAATCACCCTCCCCTGACCTCTGCAGAGAAGCACTGGTCTGTTGAGTACAAAGAACTGCCAACACAACAATGCCATTTTTGGCCCTAAATCTGAGGTTGAGTATGATGCACTGCTCCAGCTTTTCATGTGGTTGGTTCAGAAACAGACTTTGAAGGAATTCTCCAAAGAGAAATGCCAAGAAATTTTGAATAAAGTCCTGGCATTGCTGGAATAAGTGTTAAGTGTTTGGTCTCCTAAGATAACTTCTTGGAAGCTGGCAGGCTCGTTTGTTGTACCAGTCTAGTAGGTTTGTCGTAAACCAGGCCTGGTACATTACAAGTTTGTTTTGTTTCTCATCAAAGTGTCTTCCTTACCCAAGGAAAAACTAAAGAAGAGAAAAAAGTACAGTACAATTAATCTGGTTGTTTTAGTAAAATTTTGGCGGGAAAAATAAGAGAGAAACTTGGTTTTGAAGTCTGGCATTAAAGATCACAGCAAATGTTTGTGATAGAGTACAGGTTTCTACTCCAGTTTCCTTCTGGAAGTTTCCTGGATGTCTCATTCTTCTGAGCTATAAATGCAATCTCTTATTGTTATTTAATCACAAAAGATTCTTTGTTTCCCTACCTGGCACTTGAATAAGTTTCCATTTTTCCCCTCTGCTTGACTTCAGGTAAAGAACATCAAAAACACAACAAAAGAAAAGCTTTATTTGAAGAGAATCTGTCTCTAATCAATCGCAGCTGTAACTTACGACACCACCAATTAAAAAGCCTGGGCTTCGGCTCTGCTCAAATGCGGAGGCCACGTGCTGACCTAGTGATCGGTCACCTTGGGGGCAGCAAGGGTCGAGGGACACCTGTTTGTCATTTCCTGTCACAACAGTGCCATTTGCAGGAATGTCCAGGGAGCACACAGAGATGGTATGGGCAGTCTTCATCAGACATCTCCTCTGATCAGTTTTTGGAGAGAGGCCACAGGAAACAAAGTGATTGCTTGGTGCTGACCTGTGGGGCTCTGATGCAGGAACAGCATGTGATCCAGGGGCTGGGCTATCCTTGGAGGAGAAGCCTGTGTGTTTCCCCAGTGAAGACCAAAAGCAAGAACAGAAAGTCTACAGAAAAATACAGTTCAAGAGACATACGGAGCCCCCAGTTGCCATGGTGTGAGGAATAGATGAACAGAAATCTAGAATTTGTGTAGGTTAGATGCTTTCAGCAGAAAGAGCTATGTAAATATCTAGAGGAATAAATGAATTTATTACCAGATTACTTTTTTGTTATGGGCTAAGGTCTTCAAAGGATGGGGTTGATAATGAGATCTGCCTGATGTAGGAAACAGACTGAGATAATTGCTGTAAGCCACCAGAGCTTGGCACCTAATAAATGATAGATAAAATTATAAAAATAATGACCATCATTAGTATTAATAGCTCAGAGGCTATTACACATCCCTGTATATATCCAAAGTAAAGGAGAGAACAAGGTAAATATGGAGATGGCTTAGATCTTCAAGCTAATTGTGTCTCAGTTACCTATTTTAGGCAAACTGTGAATGATCCAGTTAATTCTCTCTGCCCTTGTATTAGTTTCTTGTGGCTGCTGTGACATATTACCGCAAAGTACTTGGCTTAAAACAACGGAAATTTACTCTCTCACAGTTTTGGAGGCGTGAGGTCTGAAATCAAGGTGTCAGTGGGGTTGCGTGCCTTCCATTCATCCCCAGAACAAATCCTGTCTCAGTGGCCTGTGTCCTTACTGGCAGAATAGAAGGCTGGGACCAGGGTGGTGATACCGGCAGGATGTCCTGACAACGGCATTCCCCTGTGTTTGTTTATAATTAAAACAACTCTTCCCTGTGGTCCAGGAAGGGTGAATGGAAAGGCTCTGAGTGGAGATGACAGGGCTTGGTCACAGATTGCACGTAAGGTTGGAGGCCGAGAGTGGCCGATGATGACGGATTTCTTGCTTCGGAGACTGGCAGTGTTACTGACAGATGTGAGGAAGCCGGGAAGGTGACCCATGCTGAGTGGGCAGCTGGTGAATTTGCTTTTAAAGAGTGGATTCTGGCCTCATTAAAGCATAGACAGCTCCTTCCTTCTCCATAGAGTCATCGCAACTTCATGTCACCAAGCCCAGTTCTACATTTCAGCTTTTCTCTTGCCTTGTCTGTGTGTGTGTGTTTTGGGGAAAGGGCAGGTAACGTGTCAGCTTCACATCCCAGGATGTCAGTAGTCAGAAAATAAAAGCTCCCTGAGGCCTCTTTTTTTGATAGGTCTGCAGAACAATTTTTACCAACTGTTTGTAAATGATGTGTGTCACTTCACATGATTTACTATTTTCAAAGGTAGGAAAATATACAACTTCTTATGCTTAGTCAATAATTAGTTAATAATAAGTTCCACCAAAAAACTTCTGTAATTTTCCAAGTACCAGATGTTTTGCTTCTCAAATATCTGTTTTTCTCAGTCATTGACTGCTATTCGACCATTTAACTGGTTAATATGAGCACCAAGATAAATAAATGGAGACCTTTTAACCCACAGAGTTTGAGTGACAGCTTGGACTAAACCATCAGTCTCCTGCTAAAAGAAGACACAAAGGCAACCCTTAAGTTAGACACAGACGTGTTTTGAAGGTCAGGTAATTTATTTTTTTGAGAGAGAGGAAGGGTAAAGAATTAAATTTTATTAATTATATGTATATTTTTAGTCTCAGGAAGAAATATCCATTTAGTTTTGCAATACTAAGGAACTACACAGAATGACTCAGAGTATTATATATTACAGAAGAGGTCTAGACATTGTGCGTTTTCTAAATTAAAGTTGTTTTTCTCTACCTCCTTGGTCTTTGTGTTCTGTCACAAAAATGTTTTTCACTACAATGATTTTGTACCATTTCAGTACTTCTGATCAGATGTAAACACCTGAAAAAAAAGTATAATGTTTTTGTTCCTTCAATATGATTTAGCCTTGAATTGGAAACACTGTCATATGAATTTATGGTTTGTACAGTTCAGGAAAATGAAATACTAAAATATCTTGTAGTTTTGCAAACTGCAATTCAAACATGCACACATGCCCAGGCACACACATGTATGCACACACATATATATACATAATATATATATATATAATCACACATATACGCACATACACAATGTCTGAGAAGAAACTGTCCAGTCGGAAGACTGAAGAGTAGAAGTAGAATCAAAACAGCAGGCACCCTGGAGAAAGCTCCCAGAGACAGGTTGCCTCATCAGTAAAACACTTTCTTGTCACTTCCTCAGCTCAATATTGAATTGCACCAGCATTCTCATGAGATTGTATATTAATTTAATAGACACTTCTGTTGGAAATATTTCTCCCCCAGTCATGCAGATTTTATTTCTCTTTGCCTTATCATTCCTCCTTTTCCAAAGTGAGTCATTAGAAACGTAGGATGTGATCCCACACTTGGTTGCGTTGAAGTGTAAGTCATTACTAGGTATTAAAGGTTCTTAGTCCTGAAAGGAGATCCTCTTTCCAGGTGGGGAAGAGGAGGGATGGGTCAAAATCTGGGGGTGTGTCTGGTTTGTCCGTTTACACCCTGGCACTCCCTCAGCAGGGAAAATCACTCAGGAGCCCAATTAAGGGGCAGGTCTGCTGGGCAATTGCTCAGAAGTGCTAAGACATCACTGGAAAATTGGAAACAGCCTGTCAATTAATTCAGGTCATTACACTTAACCAGAGAAGTAGGCAGCAACTCCAAATGGAACTTCAAAAATGAAACACTCCTTTCCAATGCCTTCTCTACCCCACTAAATAAATATTGGATTTAAAGAATATCAATCTGAAGTGACCCCCCAATTGTTGGGCTGCCTGGTGCACCCAGATGCCTAGAGACCACTCTGTGGCCAGGGCCACTCGGTGCGGTCACTCACTTTTCTGACCACTGTCTGTCACAAGTGATGGGCAGCCCAGGAGTGCCCAGAGTAGGAGACATGGCAGCACGGCACTTCTTGGTCATGTCCATAATGAACTCTTGGCCCTAATCCCCACCTCCCGCAAATGTTAGTCCAGTCCATCTGCAATTATTTCCCCATTAAATAACAATGACTAATATTATTATTTCTTGCAAATGGCTTTCCTTGTTTCTGCCTGAAATAAGTGACTTGCAAAGTCACAGTCTGCGTTCACAACACTGGCCTTGCTCCTGGCTTCTCTCTCCCCACCTCTATTAATTCCATCCTCCCATCCTCCAGCCCCACCCTCCCAATTTCTCCCTGTGCCCACCTCACTCCACTACCTGGTGCCAGCCTCCACAGATGCCCTGCCTGTGGGTAGGAGGAGCTTGGCTGTGGAATGGAGCATTGCTGGCTGGCTTTAGTCAGGATTAGTTTTTAAAAGAACTATATCCAGACCTTAATAAGAAGGTGCTAGAGTGAAAAAAAATTTCCATTGTAAAAGAAGCTTAGAAAACAAACAGTTCCAAATTAGCCACAATAAAAGGATGCATTATACATGATTATAGAATGCCTGGTAAGTTACAGACAAGTTTGACCTGCTCTGGAAAACTTGAAAGGGTCTGCTGTGCAGAGAGTGAGGTGGGAGTCTTTGTCTTAGAACCTCTACCTTCTCTCAGCTTCAAGTCAAGTTTCGAGCATCATATCCCAGATCACAAAGAGATTTGAGAATGTAAATGGTTACAACTCTCCTAAAAATGTTGCCTGATGATAAACTTACAAGAGTTACCTCTAATTTGTACCTTTGTATATTCCTAGGAAACTCTTGCTCCAAAGCAAAAATTCCCACATTATTTTATTGGTGTATTTTCAGGTGGGTAGCAGACCTGTGAATAGAAGGGAATAAACCATTATTGAGCTATTATGACTGAGGACTCAGGAGGATATTGAGCTATGATGATAGCTCAAATTTATGTATATTTATAAATATATAAACTCCTGAGTCATAACAGTTCAATATCATAGATATGTATCTTTATTTTTTATCAAAATATCAAAAGTTTTTATGAACAAATATTAGGATTAGCGTTAAACTGCTATTACAAATAAACCCCTAAATTTCAGTAGCTTAACACAATAATTTTCTTTTACAACATAGCTCAGTTTGGTTTCAGGACAATGATATCAAGGATGGGGTGAGTGACAGAGGTGGGGCCTCTGCTCCACATAGAGATTCAGGGACCCAGGCTGATGGAAGACTTCTACAACATACAGCTTCCAAGTACACCTTTGATGTCAACATCCAGAGGGAGGGAGTGAAAAGAGCATGGAGAAGTGAGTTTGGGAGGTTTTATAATTCTGGCTTACAAGTTACATGTGGTCATTGCTGTATCCATTTCATTGACTTTAACTGAGTCTCAGAGACACCCAGGACTTCAGGGTTGACTGGTAAATGTAGCCTAGCTGAAAGTCAGGAAGAAGAGCAATGGAATGTCTGATGGATAGCTTGCGGTCTTTGTCACAGACACCAGACTATAGAAAGTATGATTCCCATTTAACAGGTAAGGAAGCTATAACTTGTCCAAGATAACTCAGCTAGGAAGAGAAAGGATTTGGGGGTACAGGGAGCCCTGGGACTTCCAAAAATTAATGATTAAGGCACTGCAGTAATTATAATTGCTATTTATTGAGCATTGTGCTTTTTTTTTTTTTTTTTTTTTTTGAGACAGGGTGGAGTTTGCTAGGAGCCAAAGGACTAGTGCCAATAATAAGTGCTATAGGATGGCTGGGAGATGGTTTTGAGCAGCTGCTAATGTGCTGGCCTCAGTCCTGGGTGATTTCATGTTATCACATGAATCCTACAGGAACTCAGTGGTGGGAGTAATCGCTGTGGATTGGGATGGCCAGAACGTCTTCAGAGGGGAGGTAAGACTTGAGCTAAGTTGAATTATATGGTGATATTTCTCAACAGTAAAGAAAGCTGGCTGAGTGAAAACCCAGAGCATAATTTCTCACTGGCTGGCTGCTCCAGATAGTAATAGCTTCAGTGCCCTTCAGAATGGAATTTTCCTGAGCCTGTGAAGATGTGAGGTGTACCCGGCAGGTAAGCATTCTTCCATTTGCCTTCCACTCATTGCTTTAATTAAATGCACATTGCTTCTCCTGGTTAGTTCTTCCAAGCCTCCAGAAGTTCTGGAATATCTCTGTAGCAGCTGAAATGGCAGTTCACTGAGTGGAAATGATGCAGACAGGGAAATGGATCTTTTAAGTCTTTTTTTTCACATTGGTGATGGAGTTGGAGGCAAGGAGAAGGTAGGGTTGGGCTGTCAGACCAAGGGAAAGAATGATTCCGGGGAAGATTTCCTCTAATTTCTGAGTCCTTTTCTGATGTTATCGCTGCTGCTTTTTTTTTTTTAGAATTCAATTAGATTTGTGGCAGGAGGCTCCCAGATTTATACTCTTCCTCCAGGAATTAGGGAATCACAGAAAAAATAGCTACAGTTATGGAGGGCTTTCTATAAGTTTAAACCCTCCATATGGATTATTTTATTTAATCCTTACAATATGCAGGTACATTTTACTGATGAGGAAATAGAAGCCTAGAGAGGTTAAACAAGTCGCTCGAGATTATATTGCTACTAAGAGGTTTAAAGAGGAATTGGAATTTTCAATTTTCTTTAAACTTTAAAAAATGTAACAACTTTGGGGGCCAGGTGTGGTGGCTCATGTCTGTAATTCCAGCACTTTGGGAGGCTGAGGTGGGTGGGTCACAAGGTCAAGAGATCGAGACCATCCTGCCCAACATGGTGAAACCCCATCTCTGGGTGTTGTGGTGCCCACCTGTAGTCCCAGCTGCTCGGGAGGCTGAGGTAGGAGAATTGCTTGAACTGGGGAGGCGGAGGTTGCAGTGAGCCGAGATAGTGCCACTGCACTCCAGCCTGGGCAACAAAAGCAAAGCTCTATCTCAAAAAAAAAAAAAAAAAAAAAAGTAACAACTTTATTAAGATATAACTCATATACCTTACAATTCACCCTTTTAAAGCATATAATTCAATGGATTTTAGCATATTCAGGTATGCGACTGTTACCACTGTTGCTTTTAGAAAATTCTCATCTCCCCAAAAAGAAACTCTGTACCCATTAGCAGCCATTCCCTAGTTCTCCCCAACCCCTTGCTCCCCTTCAGACCTAGACAACCGCTAATAAACTTTCTGCCTCTATGAGTTTGCCTATTTCATATGAATGGAATAATATAACAGGCAGCCCTTTGTCACTGGCTTCTTTCACTTAGCATAATGCTTTCAAAGTTCATCCATATTACAGCATGTATCTGTACTTCATTTCTTACTATGGCTGAATATTCTATTGTATGGCTATACCACATGTTACTTAACCATTCATCAGTTGATGGAAATTTATGTTGTTTTCATTTTTTTGCTATTATGAATAATGCTGCTATGAATATTTATGTATTTTTTTCTGTAGGCATATGTTTTTATTTCTCCTGGGTTATACCTAGGAATGGACTTGCTGGATCATAGGGTAACTCTATGTTTAAACTTTTGAAGAACTGACAGATTATTTTTCAAAGTGACTGCAGCATTATAGATTTCTACCAGCATAGAATCTTCCATGTAAACCACTCACAAGGTCATTTATATGTTGATCACTTTTTCTTTCTCTTTTTTTTTTTTTTGAGACAGAGTCTTGCTCTGTTGCCCAGGCTGGAGTGCAGTGGTGTGATCTTGGCTCACTGCAACCTCCGCCTCCCAGGTTCAAACGATTCTCCTGGCTTAGCCTCCCGAGTAGCTGGGACTACAGGTGCCCACCACCACGCCCGGCTCATTTTTTGTATTTTTTAAAATAGAGACGGGGTTTCACCATGTTAGCCAGGATGGTCTTGATCTCCTGACCTCGTGATCCGCCCTCCTCAGCCTCCCAAAGTGCTGGGATTACAGGTGTGGTTGGTCACTTTTTATACACACAAAATATCCATACAGCTTACTATGGCTCTAATAAAAACCATTGAGAGACTGGAGAATTTTCTTGATGAGGAACCTTAAAGTCGAACTCCAGGTTTGGAAGCTTCAGTGCTTTTTGATTTGAAGAGAGTAATTGAGCTAAGTGCTGATGAGGTAAATGATGAGAGCTGCCATGTTTGTATGTCCCTTCATTTCCTGAGGCATTAGGGAGATTTTCTGCATATTTCTAGAACTGAGTGGTTTTTGGCAGTACATGTGCAGATGTGGCAATAGCCCAGGATTGTCTATTATTCTGAAAAGCCATTGACATTTGCTGAAAGACAGCACACAAAAGAAGACACGCATAATATCTATGCATATGTCATGCTGATCTCTTGAAATGTTAGGTACTCTGGGCATTAAGTTTACTGTCACTTAATTGCAAGTGACATAAACCCAAGGCCATTCTTTTAAGGGGAAATAGGAGAAAGGAAACCCAGAAAGTAATTCTTTTTTGCTCTTTGCAACAGATATGTGAAAGGGGCCTAAAAGGTGATTTTCAACAAGGTATACTTGAATGAGTCTTGAGCCTCTCTGTCTGGGAATGGAGGAGCATTTGCTGAGTGTTTATTCTGAGTGCACTGGGTGGATGTGGGAAGAGAATAAGCCATGGTCTCTTGCCTCTGGCAGTTTCTAGGCTGTGTTACCACAGAATAACTCAATGCTAAGCTGTGACTGTAAGTGATACACGGATCGAGGGAAGGGAGAGGTGGAGTGTGCAGGAGCGGCAGCTGAGAAAGCTTACACAGGAAATGGGACCAACCGTACAGAAAGCCAAGCCTAGGACCATGTTAGGCTGGAAGGAATGGTGTGACTATTCCAGGTGGGGTCAGTGGTACCAACATGACAGAAGCCACAACGTATTTAGGGGTCAATGGACAGATGGGCCTGGCTGGAGCAGAAGATGTATGGGAAAGTTGGAGTGAGGAAAGATTAGAAAGCAGAGTAGCATCACGGAAGGAGCATGGGACAGGGAATCTGGACATATGGATTCTGCTTTTAGTTTTGCTACTAACCAGTTTTCGATGCAGGCTCTGTGATTTAGTATGGGGCTTCTGATTCTTAATCTATAGACTATGGGAGCTGAACTAGTCCTAGTTCTCAAATCTGATTTTATATGACAATTCCCCGAGTGTTTATTTAAAATACAGACTCCTGGGTCCATCCTGTGAATGTCATGTTTCCGTAGATATGAAGTGTTGTCCCAGGGTCGTGGTTCTCTTGCTGCACAGTGGAATTATTTGAGATGTTTTTAAAACTAGGGATGCCTCAGTTCCAACTCCAGAGATTCTGATTCGATGGGTCTTGGGAGCAGTGTAAGCTTTGGGAATTTGCAAGGCTCGCCAAGTGATTCCCAGGGGCAGCTAGGCTGAGAAGCACTTATCTCTGGTGCATTTGGTGCCCCTAGTTGATTCCGAAGTACTAGAGGCCTGGCTGGAGACTCCATGGGAATGGAAGGACTCCAGATCTAATCCTAACTCTGAAGGACTTTGATTCTGTAAAAAGCGTGCTGAAATCAGGTGGTGAAGGGCCTTACATGCTAGACTGATTTATATCACATCTTGCTTTATAGGGAGCAGGAAACAAGTGAGATGTTTGAGCTGAAGAGGAGTTTAAGACATCTCACCTTTGTACATTTCATTGTTTTAGGGCATGAGAGCTACCACCACGGGAAGAAAAGAGAAAACTGCCTCTTCATTCATGCGTTTATCTGGAAAGGGTGACCACTGCCAATTCCGCGGTGTGACAGGATCTGGTGTCTCTGCACAGCATAAACAGAAACAGTCAAGGGGGAGAGGTGGAACACAACCCGAAGCCACAGGGCAGTATGGTGTGGTTGTCACCAAAGTGCAGGCATCCTTAACCAAAGGATAGGCCACACTGGTGGGCTGGAGAGGACCACAGGCAGGGCGGATTTAAAATTATGTTTTAAATTACATCCTCTTTTCAATTCTTTTAATCTTCAGATGAATCAAGGCAAGCCTCAGCTAATCAGTAGCATGGTTCATGGTTTTAACGGTTCTCCGGTATTTGCCAATCTTCCTTTTTTTTTTTTTTTTGAGATGGAGTCTTGCTCTGTCACCCAGGCTGCAGTGCAGTGGTGCAATATCGGCTCACTGCAACCTCGGCCTCCAAGGTTCAAATGATTCTCCTGCCTCAGCCTCCAGAGTATCTGGGACTACAAGTGCATGCCACCATGCCCGGCTAGTTTTTGTATTTTTAGTAGAGATGGGGGTTTCACCATGTTGGCCAGGCTGGTCTTGAACTCCTGACTTCAGGTGATACACCTGCCTCAGCCTCCCAACAATCTTCCCTTTTGACAAAGAAGAAGCAGGATCCCCAGGCTTAGAGCTCCAGGCGGCTAACATATCTAGTTAGAATTTAGTAATAGGACATCCCCTGCCTTGTCTAAATCCGTCTGGTCCTTCCCCTCTGGGGGGTTCAGATAGGGAGGATTGGGACCTTCTATAAATTTGCTTCTTGAATAAACTTGACTAAAAACGTTAGTTTTAAAAGAAGGTTAATAATAGCACAGATGGAAAGGGGAGGCAGAAGGAAAATGGATCTGTGACAGGCTGTACAAATAAATGACCCTCAGGAGACACTGGTGGGGTCTCTCCAGAATCTGGACTAGAAGTCAGAA
The DNA here is from genome assembly GCF_028885625.2 of Pongo pygmaeus. NCBI lineage: Eukaryota > Metazoa > Chordata > Mammalia > Primates > Hominidae > Pongo > Pongo pygmaeus. The sequence continues at coordinate 120,538,041 of NC_072384.2, forward strand.
ACCCCAATCCAGGTTCCCAGTGCTGGTGGGCTCCTCCTGTCTCTAGACTATCACAATAAATGTTGGGGTCTCCACCTCACAATCTTTAAATTTCTTTTCAGGTCTGAAATACTACATTTCCATGACAATATTTCTAAAATACAACCCCTTCCCGGAAGACTGATCATATCTGGTTATTGACAAGGGGTCATGCTGCCACCCTCTCTGCTGCCACTGGCTGCTGGGAGCTTGTGGGCAGCAACCAGGGACTAACCCTGGCATTATTTCTGTGGGACCACCAGCTCCAGATTTCCTCAGAAATTGCAGGGCAAAAACATTTTAAGGAATGTGGGCCCTGCAGGCTAAAACATCAAAATATTTCAAGAGCAAAACAAAACAAAACGAAATGAAACAAAACCAAGCTAGTGAAAACCAAAACAAACCAAATAGCCTTGTAGTTAACTGAATTTTCTCCACTTTTTCAATCTTTTTTTTTTTTTGGTGGGGGAACGTTTTTCTTTCCTAAAAGTGTTTTGTCAGGGAACAGATGAGGTATTCTATTAAAATGCATTTGCTACCACTATAGGGATGCTTCATAGATCAATATGAGAAATTCCTCCCCAAACTCCTCCCCCCACCAAAAAAAAGTGTCAACAAGTATCATTCCATAGATGATTTGGGGGAAGTTTTGTGGTTCTCTAATCTGTGGTTCTCAAATGGTAGTGTGTATAAGAATCACCTGGAAAGCTTGCTAAACACGAAGATCCTTGGCTCAGCCTCAGTAATCTGATTGCGCAGGTGTGGGACAGGGCCCGGGAGCGTGGGTCTTTTATGAGGTTCCCAGGTGGTTTTGATACTGATGGCTTAAGACCACCATCCAGGATCCTGCGCTGAGGGAAGGTAGGTGATGCAGTCTCTAGCCAGCGCCATCCTGAGGGTTGTGGCATGAACCTCCACCCCTGCCCAATTTTTACTCAGGTTTCAGATTAATATCAAGGGCAACCCTGATGTGATCAGTATCTCAACAACAGAGGGTAGGATACAATTTAAGGGCATAGTTGGAGAAGTTCAAAAATCTATCTTTAAATCCCTGTTTGCCAGCTTTGTGACGTTGGGCAATAATATGGTTAGGCTTTGCGTCCCCACCCAAATCTCATCTTGAATTGCAATCCTCATAATTCCCACAATCCCCATGTGCCAAGGGAGAGACCTGGTGGAAGTAATTGAATCATGGGGGCAGTTTCCCCCATGCTGTTCTCGTGTTAGTGAGTTCTTACGAGATCTGATGGTTTTATAAGGGGCTCTTCCCCCGCTTCACGTGGCATTTCTTCCTGCTGCCTTGTGAAGAAGGTGCCTTGCTTCTCCTTTGCGTTCCACCATGATTGTAAGGTTCCTGCGGCCTGCCCATCCATGCTGAACTGTGAGTCAATTAAAGCTCTTTCCTTTATAACAGCATGAAAACGGACTAATATAGGCAGGTTGCTCGTATTAGATAACCTTCCTGTCTCGACCTCCTCATTGTTAAAATAATCCATAGAAAGCCCCGGGGTTGAGGTAAGCATTCAACAAAAGTTAGCTCTTATTATGGTGGTAGGAGTTAGGAGATGGGAGGCATAGTGAAAGTGAAGTTTGTACACACAAAGTAACAAGTGTAGGTGAGGATGTCAAAATATTGGAAGCTTTGTGCACAACCCTTGTTTGTGGGAGTGTAAAACGATGTAGCTGCTGTGGAGAACAGAAAAACAAGTGGAGCTTGGATCCCAAGGGTTGCAGATGAGAGGGGTGAAAGGTATCTCATCCTGTCCCAGGCCAACTTCTGTGGCTCCCTGGTGCCCTGAGTGGCAGCAAAAGTCAAATGTCACATGGGGGTGGGGTCCAAAGCTTGGAGCCTGAGCAGGAGAGAAAAGTGGTTCTCAGCTTGGCATGAACACGATAGAGGTGACTCAATGTCAAGTTTCTGAGCATTTGAGGGCACCTGGTGACATAATGGAACTCATAGCCAGGTGTCCCATCTCCAAGTCCCCCTTAACTGTATCCTGGGCTGTTCTCAACACACCAGCCCCTGGGCAGCCCCCCACACTTGGGGTGTTGGCTGATGCCTCCTAGAAATGGCTTTCTGGGAGTGACTCAACAAACAAGGGGTTGTTGCTTCCAGAGGGCCAGCAGGGCTTTGTTAGTAGATTGCTCTCGAGCCAACACATGTGCTCTAGTTTTTTCCAGGTGCCTATCAAAATTTGTGCACAAACAGTGCAGGCATGAGGTATGTGAAATAAATTCCATATCCTTTTCCTGTATGCAAAAGCCCTGTACCTTGACTTTGACAGAGACAGCAAACCCTTCTCCCCAGGGATGTGTCTGAGTCTCAGAGCATGAATTGAGCCTTTTTGAGCTCTTACAATGTTTTGTTTCAGTCAGTGGTAAAGTCTGCTGACAAGGAAATATGAATAAATTTGAAGAGTAAAATAAGGGGGAATTTTCCTGTATGGAAGACAGAAAAATCAAGGTAGTCAGTCTAGCTGCTGATACCTCCCGACCTTGATGATGGAGAGGAGGAGAAAGTCGGCTCTCTAAACTTACCGATCCATTTTCCCTTTCCCTGCATCCTTTTTTTCTTTTCTCCAACCGCTTACTTCCACGACACGATAAGGAGGAAGGGAACAAACACAAGAGCAGAGCAAGGAATTGTCTTTTTGGGAATAAATCTCTGATTTTAATCATATTTTGAATTTCTAAAGTTACCTTTCAGTCTTGGGATCCAACTTTATAAATATCTCCCAAGTAGCAGAAAAACAATTATTTTGACCTTCAAGGTGAGCTGTTAATTTAAACACCAATAATGATAGCTTTTATTATATTTAAGGCACAAGTTGTTACAATGTCCAAACAAACCAGGAAGTTTGTTTGTACAACCCTCCTCCCTTTGACGCTGTTCTCTGGCCACCAGGATACGCTCTTTCTCTGCCTCCTCTCATCTTCAGCCATTCTTTCCTGTCCACTGTCAGCCTGACATGAATCCAATAAGGGGCCTCCCTCTGTGTCACCAAACAAACTCCTGATGCAGGGGAAAGATGCAGAGCTCTGACTCCAGCCAATAATAACAATGTTGTAACATGTTCTAGATTTGCCTCTTAGGTTTGCCTCTTAGGCACTCCGTTTGCTTTCCCCACCTGCCTTTAATTTTTGCCCTTACCACAAACCGATGGAGATATGCATCAGAGACTTATCAGATGAGTGCATCCAATAGAACTGAAACGTTCAGTCTGTCTAATTTAGGAAATTCTAAATAGCTACCTTCAACTAAGTTCAAAGAATATTATTGTTCCCATGTTCCTTCTTTAAAAAACAAAAACAGTTCCTTCGGTTAACTGAATCAAGATAGCCACTAAGAGAATGTCGCAACATATTTTTAAAAAACGGAAATGCAAGAAAATGGAAAGTTAACAGAACATTTTCAAGTGGCAATTTTAGTTTTCACAAAGGCTTAGGTCGGTGGTAATCTGTTGTCATTGAAATATCCCTGGTTTAAACGTAAGTGCTTTAATAACTAGTTAGGGAAAGAAAAACTTTCTTTCCCAGGCAAGCAGCAAAAGAAACCTTTCTGTTAAATTCCTTTGATTACAATAGTTCTTTGTTAACAGATTGTAACTTTGCCCAGGATGGGTGATAAGCTCCTAGAAGCCAGATGACTTGTCCCTCCTGGGAAGAGAAGCTGTTGACCCTGAAGATGGATTGAAAGGAAAATACTTAATGCCTAGCGCCTAAACTTTGTTCTTATTTGTCTTTACTGTCTCTTTGCCTGAGAAGTCTGACGAAATCAACATTAGTGTGGAAATAACGTAAAGCCAAAACGTTCTCCAGCAGGGGTGGATTTTACACCCAGATGGAAAACATGATTCACACTTGTTGCTTAGAAACCCTTCCCAAATGGGAAAATATCGTCATCGTGAGGTGCGTCCCTGCCACTCAAAGCAGAAGTTTGGCAATGATGGGATTCCTTTGATTAAGTGGGATATGAAGAGGAAAAAATATCCACCTTGGAAGACCTAAATCGTCTAGCCTGATTTAATAGCGATCAAGTTAAACAAGTCACCAAATCAGCAATTACCATGGGGGAGGGTCGTTAATGGTGTTTGGGTCTCACGTAGGAATAGTTTCATCAGAATGGACCAATTATTTTATGATAATGTTTTAGGTCATAGTTCACATAATGAAATTCTAGGGTGTAGAATTGAGGAGGAACTTGAAAGATAATTCCATATCCTCCGATTTTACAGTCAAAGAAACAGAGGCTTAAGCTGTTATACCCAGCTGGTCAGGATTAGAATCCAGAGCTACATATTTCCAGGCCAGAGGGGCTTTCTGTCTCCTGCCACTGCCTTGTTATTTTATTATTGGAGATTTGCAAATGAGTACAGATGTACCCCAACCCCATCTAGTGAATGCAATTCCCCCTCCTCTGGGTACCCTCCTATCTGTGTCTCCTTTCAGTTCATTGATTGTCGTGGTCAAGGGAAAAGGAGCATTGCATCAAGAAGACAGGTAGAAAATGAAGGATTAAGAAAGGTTTGGAGGAAGAAGTAAGAGAAGGAGCCTGGGGAAATGGCTGGGCTGGCTGGGGCGGGTTTCACTGCACCCAAAACAGGGAGGAAGAGCCCCGCTGCCCTTCCCTTTACCCACCCCGACGCCAGCACTGCTTGCTAAGCATCTCTTCCACACTCCATCTCCATTTCCCCCTACAGTGGATGAGTGTTTTCATTCCTGTTATGCCTGAGAAAGTTCCAAAAATACACAGAGAAAGTCTGGTTATCTGGTATTTAGAGTTGGCCCCAGAGCAGAAACTACTTTGGAAAGGAGTTTGTTTTCAGTGTCTGTTTGCCAGGACCCAGCATCAGTGGGGAGATTTGGAGTTTGAAATAAGCACTTGAATATTTGTGTTTTGTTCCAGCCCATCTCAAGCATTTGAGTTTTTTTCATTGGCTAGGCCCAATTGATTTAATGATAAACCGCAGGTAAGAGCCCAGAACTTTTAATCAGGCAGACAGGAGTTGAATCCTGGCTGGACTGCTGCTTAACCATGGGCAAATTTCTTAATCACTATAGGGTCTGATGTTCTCACTGACAAGAGGAATAATAATAATAATATACATCTCCTGGGGTTAATGAGGGGTAAATAAGATAATGTTACTCAGGGGGTTACCACAGTGTGTGGCATGCAGTTAGAGGGCAGTAAGTGGTGATCGGCATTGTCATCCAGTTGTAGCCATGCACCAGGTCTTGACATGCCTCTGTGCTTAACACAATGTTAACCTGAATTTGGGGCTTTCATAGAGTAATCTAGAATTTTTTTTTTCATTTGAGGATATAGCTATAAGTTTAATTTTCTCTAGCTACTTTGGAAGGATCTTGGCAGAAGCAGAGTCTGGGCATACCAGGCTGTACCTGCTGGTGACGAACTGGCTTCAAGCTGAACACATCATTGGAGAGGCAGGGTGGTAGGCATGGGGAGAGAGGGGTCGGTCATTTCGTTCACAGTGAGGACCTGTGACAGGGACCACTCCAGGTGCAGAACTACTTCTGCCTGGGGATCTTTGTCTCCAAAGTATATCACCTGGGACAGGGGCCACTCCTAGTGCAAAACTACTTCTCTCTGGGGATCTTGCATGGCAGGGTTATAAAGTTCATGAGACTCTTTCATGCTGAGAATTCTCGACTCCAGTATGATGTACACAGAGAATGTAACTTCCCAATTGTAGCATCAGGGATATCTAGTAATCCCTGAATCCCACTTTATCATGCCTATAATAAGACTTGGAATTACACAAATTTTAAATTCGTATCCTGGTGCCACCACAGACTAGTTTTGGGACTTTGACAAGTTACTCAATCTCCTTGAGCTTCACTGAGAATGCTTTGGTGGAAACTGATTTGTCACGTGACTTGCCCATATGAGGGTTGGATGAAGAGGTGGGAAAGGGAACACAGTGAAACACTTTGATAAATATTGATGGTGTTGGCATTGACCTTGGGTAGTAGGAGAGGGGCACAGTCAGGAGAGTTGGCATAGCCAGAGTTTCTGGAATTTCTTGAGATCTCTAATTTTGCAAGAAAGCTAGAGCCAGGCAGGTGTCCTAGTAGTTTTTCAAAAAAGTGACAGGTGGATCCCAAATACAAGTTGGAATATGTGTTTGGGTTTGAGAGGCATCATGACATAGGAAAAATTCCTCGACTTCTCTGATCCTTAGTTTTCTTGTGTTTAAAAGGGGATAATAACTACTTCTCTGCTCACTCTGCAGTGTGTCGGGAGACTCAAGGTCATTTGTGTGAAAGTGTTTTGTAAAGTTGCTTATGTAAGTGAAACAAATTCATAATATTTTCTTACCAAAGGAGATGACAGAGTAATCCATAGCTGACTTCCTTCTATCCTTTTTAATACTCCTCTTTCATTCTCCTTATCACCACTTACTTGAGGAAGGCGAGGGCATTGTGCTATTTAGTGCAATATAAGAAAACCAGTTGAAGTGATGAGATATTTAGAAGACTTATCACCATGCAAGAGAAAAAAGGTTCCCATCTTAATTATATTAGACAAAAGGTAAATAAATGATTAATTTGTGTTTGACATTTGCAGTCAGAAGTGGGCTTTGCTTTTTCCTAATAATGCAAAAACAAAAGGACTTGAAAAAAAATTAGCTAATTTGATGGGTTATAGCACAGCTTTGGGGTTAGGGAGGGTGATGGTGATGGAGACTTGCAATTGAAAAATCAGCCAGAGAGACTAAAGTCTGGAAAATGCCTATAGAACCTATTCAATTCTGCCAAGGAAATTTCCATATCAGAACAGACCACTTGACCATATGCATTATAGCTTTGCTTGCCCCTGGTTTGAACTTTTATTAGGTTATTCCATCTGGCTGCTGGTCACAATTAGAAAGTGTTCAATGTGAGAAATCTCTGCAGTCTGAGGTTTTAGTTCACAGAGAATTTTGATAATTCCACTTATCTTTATTGGGCTGCTCGTAAAGAGATTGAAGCTCTTTAACCAAACACTGTCTCTAAACCCATATGGAAAGAAGATGATGAGTAAGCGATTAAGATGTTAAAATGGAGAAAATGCAGGATCTGTTAATGGTCAGAAGGAAGATGTCAGGTGGTGTACTGAGCTATTTGGCTGCTTGTCTGGGATACTTAATGAGTGGGGTGTGTGTGTGTGTGTGTGTGTGTGTGTGTGTGTGTTTGTGTTTATGTTTATGCACATGCATGAATCATATCCAGCTTAGGTAAAATTGTGATTGAGGCTATTTCGAATCATTCCTTCCTCTTCATTTTTGTATTTTCACTGCTTCTCCCTCCTAGCAGGAGACGCCGATACTTGATTGCTCTTCTCCCTCTCCTCTCTAACCTTTCTCTTCAAGTCTGCCTTAGGCACTCTCCGGCATACCAAGGGTAATTGATCATTAACAGCTCAGGGTGGTATTAGCTGGGGAAAGGGAGATCTTTGCTATTTTAAGTTTATGCTTCAAAGAAACTCTTCAGCTGAAAGGGGTGGAAATGTTGACTAGGATTTCATGGCAGAGGTCTAGTGCTTGGAAAAGTCACTTTGCCCAACCACCGGAGGATGTTTTACCTGGAGAAGTGTTTGCGAAAGGGAAAAATGAGAGCTGCCTTTAAAGACAGTAACAGATATGAGGGAGATGACTTTGGTGTTGGTACACTGCACCAAGTGGAAGGAGCTGGGGATGTAAACTCTAAGGGGAGAGATTTCATCTGAGCTCATGAGGGGGAAGGGTCCCCCACAAGGTGAGGCAGTGAGCTCTGAGACCCTGGCATGGCTGTGGAGGGCATTCTTGCAGTGAGTGGGGAGGCAGGGAGGGACACATTAAGGCGTCTGGAACTCTAAGTACTTCTTGGACCAGTTGTTGGGGGGAGGTCATCCTATATGTGGAGTCGAAGTTAACCCATATTTTTAACAGAAAATGCAGTTTTCCTTTACTTTTTTGTGTTGTGAAAGCAATATCAGGTTTTTAAGAAAGTTTCGGCTGTGCCGCCTTTCCTGCCAAATGCTATTTTTTGCTTCTTCCTCAGTGCTTTGTTCTATATTTTTCAAGTGGTGCTTGGATAGCTCAAATTTGCTAATTTAGACTTTCATAATTTCCTGGAGACCGAATAAATTCCTGCCTTTCAGTTCTCAAGTGCAAGGTCGTTCAGATGACATGAGATACAGCGGAAAAATGGCATCGTTCTCATTTTCAATAAACGTCTCCGATTAGTATTCATTTGAGATATTAAGAGTGCCGAGAGTAAACACCAGGGTTTTATCCTCTCATCTAAATGGGCATTAGCTCAAGGTATGTCCCTTCTATTTTGTCATGATTCATAAATCACCTGCCTGTAAAAATCAAAGGCTGAGAATATTTGGTTACCTGTGGCAGTGATGGCCTTTCTATCAGTGACATTTGCCTTCCTGCCCTGGGTTCTTTGTAAGTACTGGAGCCTTTCTCCCTTCACCTTTGACCTGGTCTTCCTGTCCCAGCATAAACATCACCTCTTTTTAATTCTGACAGACGCCTATAGAAGAGCAGTGAAACGTTGCAAGACTTGGGTTTGTTTGTGTTTGTTTGGTTCTCTCTGCAAAGTGGTCTGGCTGAATATAATCAATGTTATTCCTCTGCTTTGTTGAATGGGCTTCGAGTAATGATGTGCAGATGCCAAATGTGACATATCTGGGGACAAGGTACTTTAATTCTAGTCTCATTTGCAGAGATGACTTGGTATCACTAGGGGCTTTGTCTCCAAGAAGCCAGCTGACAGAAAGAGAAAGCCAGCCACTGCTCGGCAAGGAGGCAAATGCATGCTATAAAAATGCTGGAGCATTCACTTAGCTATAGACTCCAAGTAGGAGCATTTGAGAACTGAGTTAAATCATTGTGGTCTTTCTTTCTTTTTTTCTTAAATGACAGTTATGAGTCTGTCCCTCAGTTCGCACCATTCGATGTAGGGGGTTTGGAAGGTTGTGTCAGTAAAGCAGACCATTTCAAAGGGTCTTGAGCCTGGGAGTTTGGACCGAAGCTCAGCCTATAAATACCTTGTTAGCATTCTGATTATGGAGTCTGATGAGTGGAAGGTCTATGTGTTGATCCCTTGGTGACCTCCTGGCATTAAGTGCCATTAGTTAGAAATGAAGAGTCTTTCCTTGTCTTCAGATGCTGGCACTGGAAATAAATCCTGATGAAATTATTTGTATTAATCATTTTTTTACTGTGATGAAATATACTTAACAAAGTTACCACTTCAACCATTAAAAATATGCAGTTCAGTGGCATTAAGTACATACACATTGTTCTGCAACTATTGCCACCATCAATCTCTAAATCTTTTTCATCATCCCAAACAGAAGCTCTATGCTCATTAAACAGTAACTCCCATTCTCTCCTCCCTGCAGCTCAAGGTAGCCACTTATACTACTTGCTGTCTCTATGAATTTGTTCCAGGTATTTCATATATCTGGGAGATCATGGATATCTCCCTTTTACCCCCATTTAATCACTGCTTCTCTCCTTAGAGATGTCCACTGCCAGTAGTGTGGTGTCTCCTTCCAGCTTCCTTTCATGCATTTACATCCGTGTATCCCTGCTTATACACATTTCTTAAAAAAAAATCAATGGGCACTTAGTATTCTAACTGCTCTGCAATTTACTGTTTTTATGTAATATGTCTTGGAAATCATTTAAGTTCAAAATTCCCTCTTTTACTGGTTTCATAGTATTCCATAATACCACAATTTATTTAAATTGCTCTCAACTGATGGCCATTTGAATTGTCTCCAGCTTTGTACTATATTGTACTATACGATAAATAGCTATAAACAACTTTTAACATCCTCCTTTGTGCACACGAGCAAGTACTTTTTAGCACATGATTCCTGAAAGTGGATTGCTCAGCCAAAAGATGTACACTTAAAATTTTCATAGATGCTGCCAAATTGTTCTTCAAAAAGGCATCACTAAGTTACACATTCCCTAAATGAATGATAATGTTGCATTTCCTGGCATCCATTTCAGCATTTGATACTATTAGTCTTTTAAACTTCTGCCAATCTGACAAGAAAACCTTAAAACTTGGGATTCACATTAATCTACTATTGTAAAAGAAGAATCTAAAGAGGAAATAGGAAAGAGCAGAGGGGTGGAAAGGGAAGGGAAGGATAAAAGAATTGTTCTGGAGGTATTAGTACCTTCTGAGCAATGAGAGGCTAGATTAAGGCCAGTAAGAACAGGTATTCCTGAAAGCATTTGCCAGCTCACCTCACTTCTGCTGCATTCACAAGCCATGTGGCCTCTTGCTGTGTGGTTGAGGAGTGATCCAAGGTATCTGTGTCCCCATGAGTTGTCCACAGTTGCCTCTGTCCATAGCAGAGGCCAACATGTGCTTGCTCTCACAAGAACAATGCTTTTTGCTGTCCTGAGGCTTAGCTTGAATCTGCTTTTCCTTCCTCACTGAAGGTTTCCTACACTTCCCTGTGATTAGGTGTTCATGATCCTTGTTGATGAATAATGTTAGAAGTGGAGACTGACGCATGCTCAGAATGGACCCCAAGTAGTCTGTAGTCCCTTTGCCCAAGACAACTCCTTTCACCACGGAAAACTGATCCTTGTTTCTGGAAACACAAATCCAGGCTGGTCTTGAATAGAGTTGTCCTTGTAGTCTCCAGAAGTGAGCGAACTAGAGTCCCACAGCACAGTCTCTCCCCTGGGACCCCAGGGCCACTCTGGTCACTCCATGTGATTTGGATGGGACTGTTCACAAAGAAGAAAGGGGAGGAGATACAACAGGGCCATTTCTCTATGTGCCTGTCCTGCTGATTCCACTTCCAAAATAATTCCCAATTGTGCCCACTCTTCACTCCTGCTACCACCACCCCACTCCTGGCCACCACCATCCCTCTCTTGGATGATAACAGTGGCTTTTGAGCCCATCTTCCTTGTCCCTAAGACTCCTTCTCTCCAGCTAACCCAGTCTCTCCACAGAAGTAGGAGTAATGTTAGGTTGAAAAATCAGATCATATCCCTCTGTGCTCACAACCCTAGAGCTTTCTATTTCTTGCAGGATAAAGTTCAGAATCTTTAATATGACCTTCTAAGCCCTGATTGCACATGAACTTGTCTTGCCTTCACCTTCTTCTCACCCTCAGCCATTCTCTTCCCGACTCCTACTGGTTTTCTCACCATTGCTGGGATGCTCAGCTTCAGCCTCAAGGCTTTACACACAATGGTCTCTCTGCCTGGAGCTCTCTTCCCTCAACTCTTCATGTGCCCAACTGCTCACCTTCAACTTAATTTGAAGGCCACTTCCCTAGAAAGACCTTTCCGAAGTCTCACTGGTCCAGTTCTTTTTCTTCAAAGCACTTGTAACAATGCGGCTAAATGTTTGTCTGCTGATTGTCACTGACTGTTCATAATTGTCAATAATATCCGTCTCTCCTTCTACAGTGCAAGCTCAATAGAAGTAGGAAATGGGTACATGATAGTCATTGTTGCATCTTGTCTGTCACATAGTAGGCACTCAATAGATATTTATTGGATGAATCCAGGAAAGCCAGGCATTTCCAATTTACAGCATTATTACTTCCATTTTAGAAAGGAGATAACTAAGGCCTAAGGAGGTTAAAACACTCACGTACATTGAGTGATCATCACCTACCAGGCACGGTTTTTAGCACTCTGCTTAGTGTACAGAAAAGTGTCTGTTGCTTGTTTGATTCATTTCACCTTGAAGCAACCCTATGAGGTGGTTATTATCTTTATCCCCATTTTACAGAAGGGATCATCAAAATTCAGAACTCCTACTGGTAGCAAAATGAAGAAGATCTATTTGCATCATAGCTAGGGTTGGTCCCTGACAACTTTGTAAGAAAGGGAAAGTCAGTTACACGCTGAATTTGTGTTTGTCTAAGGACTGACAGGCAATTGGCTAACTGCTGTCAAACCAAATGAGCTAAGGAATTAATGACTTAAGTATTCTACTAGGGTCCTGTGCATTTTAAAAGGATTCCTGGTGGATACTGCTTAACTAAGAGGATAGCTCTCCTTGTGGAAATACCAGGGTCTGTAGCAGGCTGGGGGAAAGATTCACAGTGTGACCTCACTCTTCCTGATGTCACATCAGAGAAGATCAGTCGCCAACTCTCCTAGGTGAAGATGTTTGGCCTTGCATGAGGCTATGCTTGTATCACTCTCTGCCTAGGTGAAAATAACTCTTACAGGGGAAATTGTCTGAATTGCTTCATGGAGATGGATGAATGGCTTTAGGACTTTTGCTTTCTCCTGGGCTCCAGGACACATTTAGGAATCACATTCCCAGTCTCAAAATAGAGACAAAAACCTACTTTAATTCATTTAATTTACTTATTTATATCTCAGATTTTCCACAAAGGGAGTCAGCCAGAACCTATTCTTAATAGCTTTGAGACAGCCTGGGATTGTGCAGAGAACGTCTGAGGTCAGACTGGCTGGAGTTTGACTTGTCTTGAATATAGTTGTCCTTGAACCCCAGCTCTACTTCTTTTTGTGTTTTAAGCTTTCTGATCCAAAATTTTCCCTTCTGTAAAATGGAGGTGAGGATTGCTAGTCTATATGTCGGACTGGGAGGATTAGAATAATATCTGTAAAGTGTCCAACTGAGAGCCTGGCAGATCTCAGGTAAACATCAAAATAGTAGCTACAATTTTCACATTAAGGAATTTACAAAGTCAAGTTTTTTTGTTTTGCAATCTCAGTTCACTGCGGTCTCTGCCTCCCAGGTTCAAGCAATTCTCCTGCCTCAGCCTCCCAAGTAGCTGTGATTACAGGCACCCGCCACCACACCGGCTAATTTTTATATTTTTAGCAGAGACAGAGTTTCACCATGTTGGCCAGGCTGGTCTCAAACTCTTGAGCTTAAGTGATCTGCCCATCTTCGCCTCCCAAAGTACTGGGATTACAGGCCTGAGCCACCACACCCAGCCTGAAGTCAAGTTTTGGGGCCAGTAAATTCCCTAAACTCTGCCCTTATTAAATTTATTAGGTTTTGCAAGGCTTTTAGAAGCATTGCTGTGTGTTTGATGTATGTGTTTTGTTTCTGCTTCCTCCTAATTCATTTCATATTATAATATTATGTGAAAAAGTGACTCATCTAATAGTCACATTAATCCTGGAGAATGCTTTTTAAAATTAGTATGTATCTTTCAATTATTTTTATATTTAAAAATCTTTACTTGTATTATATTTTCTCTCTTTAGCTATCCATACAACCATAAAGATTTCATTTTATTGACAGTCATTTTCCTGGGACTGCAATTAGGACACATCTCTGAAAACATGATAATTGCCTTTGAAATTTTAATGATATGGAATAATTTTTATTTCTAACATTAGGGTTTTCAAATAATATATGTAATAAAACAGCAAAGCTAAATAAGTATTACATAATTAAAAAAGGGCTCAGCATTTTGATATTTTGTTTATACCTAGTCAAAAATAGATTGAAGATTGAATATAAAGGGAAAAGGAAATATGGTAAAATAAGATAATAACCTGCAGAGGGGTTGCATTGATACCTACCTATCCTATTTATCCTTGTGTTCTCTGGTCCTAGCACACAGTAGGTGCTGAATAACTGTTGATTGCCTGAATAAGTGACTAGGTAGGAAAATTTTTATATCTCCATGTTGACCTGCATGGTTACAATACATCTTAAGCCCTTTGTTAAACTTTTCATTTGTTCCACAAACTATTATCAGGGCCCATATGCTAAGTACTGAACCTGGGGATAAATTGATGAGCAAAACCAGATATAATTCTTCTTTGCTCTCTTGGAGATTTCATTCTTATGAGGGCGAGCCATCACTGGATAAGAATAAGTCACTGGTGCAATCTAAGAAAGAGACAAACCAGAGTGGTGGAGGGTAGAGGGTAAGTGTTAATGACATGTGAGGGTTCTGGAGAGGTGGCCTGAGTAAAGGCCCAACAAGGCCATTGTAGGGACTGAATTATGTGCCCCTCAAATTCATATCTTGAAGCCCTCTCAGTGTGGCTGTATATGAAGACAGGGTCTTTATGGAGATAACTAAGATTAGATGAGGTCATCAGGTCACTAATTCAACAGGACTGGTGTCCTTAGAAGAGAGAGAGACATCTGGATGCGCACACACACACACACACACACACACACGAATTTATGTGAGGACACAGAAGTTGGTCATCCGCCAGCCAAGAAGAAAACCCTCACCAGACACCAACCCTGCTGCCCCTTTATCTTGGACTTCCAGCCTCCAGAACTGTAAGAAAATAAATTTATGTGGTTTAAGCCATCCAGTGTGTGGTATTTGTTATGGCACATGGGGCAGACAAATATAGCCATATAGGCATCTTAAGGAATCTGGTTGCTACTCCAAGAGTAATTGGAAAATTCTGGAAGATTTTTTGTTTAATGTATATATTTTTATTATACTTTAAGTTCTAGGGTACATGTGCACAACGTGCAGGTTTGTTACATATGTATACATGTGCCATGTTGGTGTGCTGCGCCCATTAACTCGTCATTTACATTAGGTATATCTCCTAATGCTATCCCTCCCCCCTCCCCCCTCCCCCCACCCCCCGCTCCACAACAGGCCTGGGTGTGTGATGTTCCCCTTCCTGTCACTCAGGCTGGAGTGCAGTGGCGCAATCTCAGCTCACTGCAAGCTCTGCCTCCCGGGTTCACGCCATTCTTCTGCCTCAGTCTCCCAAGTAGCTGGGACTACAGGCACCCGCCACCACGCCTAGCTAATTTTTTGTATTTTTAGTAGAGATGGTGTTTCACCATGTTAGCAAGGATGGTCTCAATCTCCTGACCTCATGATCTGCCCGCCTCGGCCTCCCAAAGTGCTGGGATTAGAGGCGTGAGTCTGGATGGTTTTTAAACAGAGGTAGCATGATCAGTTTTGTATTTTGGAAAGATTACTCTGGCTAAAGTATGAAAAAGCAATTGGGAGGAAATCAGAGAAAATGTGGGTCCCTATGGGGTGAAAAAAAATCTCAGAAAAACCAATTTAGAGTCTAATTCTCTTTCCATTATGCTGTTCAGAGTTGGGTCTCAAACATTTCTTCCAGGGTGGATACTGGGACGAATGATCAAAAATGACTGTAAAGCCCCATGGTGTGGTCACCAATAATGGCTGTTATAGTTTATGGAAATCTCTTCCTTGGCTTCTCTCATATCAGATCAAGCAGAAAACATCTCACAGGAAGACAGGGGATGTTGGTGAAAATGTGCCTCATCTGCAGTGCTCTTGGTAGGTCTGGCTCCTTTCTCTCTGCCTCTGAGGTTATTTTTGGTTGAATTCACAGGCCGGTAAGAGAAGGGGAAAAAAGTAAATGGACTTCAAAGCAGAATTGCTGCAAGATAACTTCCTTGTCCAGCCGTCCCACCTTCTTTCCAACTATCTCAGTGTTTGTGATGGTTAATACTGAGTATCATCTTGATTGGATTGAAGGATACAAAGTATTAATCCTGGGTATGTCTGTGTGGGTGTTGCCAAAAGAGATTAAAATTTGAGTCAGTGGCCTGGGGAAAGTAGATCCACCCTTGATCTGGTGGGCACAATCTAATCTGCATCCAGCAAATATAAAGCAGGCAGAAAAACATGAAAAGGAAAGATGGGTATAGCCTCCCAGCCTACGTCTTTCTCCCGAGCTGGATGCTTCCTGCCCTCAACCCTGGACTCCAAGTTCTTCAGTTTTGGGACTCAGACTGGCTCTCCTGGCTCCTCAGCTTGCAGACAGCCTATTGTGGGACCTTGTGATCATGTAAGTTCATACTTAATAAACTCCCCTTTTATATATATACATATACACACACACACACATATATATCTCCTATTCTGTCCCTTTAAGAGAACCCTGAGCAATACAATGTTTCATCCCCAACCAACATTTCTGATACCCTAAAAGCAGCTTTGATGAAAAAATTACCTATAGAATTGGTGAAACTGCTATCTATTGTAATCACTAGGCAAAATAAGCAGAAAATTGATTAGAAAGTTTGATGGATAGTTTTAAAGAGCACACTTTTTTCTTTCCTTTTTAAGCTTAAGATTCTGTAGATTGACAATTTCAGCTGGGTTCAGCTAGATGGCTCTGCTAATGTGGACACGGGGCTGGCTAGTCTTGTCTGGGGCAAAAGTCTGTGTCTGGAGTCCACAGCTGGGTCAGCTTAGGGGCTGCTGATCATTAGCTTGTTGTCTCAATTCTGCTTCATGTCATCTCTCTCATCTTTCAGCAGGGCAGCCTGGGAGAGAAGGCAAGCCCAATGAGCAAGCATTTTTTGAGCTCCCTCTTAGGGCACACTTGCTAATCTGGCCAAAGCAAACCATGAGGGCAGCCAGAATTAAGGGGTAGAGAAACAGACTCTGCCTCTTGATGGGAATTGCTGCAAGGGAACATTGTAAAGGGATGAGGAAGCAGGGAGGGGATCATTTATGGCTGGTTTTACAGTTAAGCTCACCCTCCAGCTTCTGTCATTCTCAGTGCAATGTTGACAAATTTTGCCATGTTCACATACCATCCCTATTTAGTTTTAAAAGCATCAACTGTAACTTAAAAACAAAAGCTATTCTAGCCTCATACTAGGCAATATTATATGTGAAATCACAGACTTAATGGGCTAGTTATTTTTAATGAATTGAATGGTGTCCCTCCAAAATTTATATGTTCAAGTCCTAACCTCCACTACCTCCAAATTTGACTTTATTTGGAAGTAGGGTCATTGTAGATGTAATTAGTTAAGATGGGGTCATACTGAAGTAGGATGGGTCCCTGATCCAATGTGACTGGTGCCCTTATAAGAAGACGGAGAATGCCATGTGATGACAAAGCCAGAGATTAGAGTTATGCATCTGTGAGCCAATTAATGCCAAAGATTGCAGGCAGATGCCAAAGCCTGGAAAAGACAAGGAAAGATTCCCCTTCAGGTTTCAGAGGAAGCATGGCCTGCTGCCACCTTGATTTCAAATTCTTAGCATCCAGACCTGTGAACCAATAGATTTTTGTTTATTTGAGCTGCCTAATTTGTGGTACGTTGTCATAGCAGTCCTAGAAAGTGAATACAGTTATTTTTAAAGATAAAATATTAAGCAAAACCATATGAAGTTGCCACTTTTTAAAAAATGTTTGAACAACAGCAGTGTCACATTAAAATAAATAACTACTTGGTTATTAAGAAAGTTTGTGGACTACCTAAATTTATCTTGTATACAATCACTGATATATCACTATACTTTTGAAGATATTGATTTAAAATGTTCTATTCAAAGATAAAGCATTTAAATTTCCTGGGAAGGTTAGGCTGTAGTTAACATTTCTCCCATACAATACTGTTTTTCCTTGTTTTACGCACTTGGGGAAGGATTAGAATAAAAATCTTTAGAATTCATTTGCAAATGCTCTAAACCTGGCTAATTATTGTTTTAGTACCAAAGTAAATTTTTTTAAAACACGTAAATTGGCCTCTGACCTTGAGATATTAGAAAATCAAGGAGTAAATTTTCTAAAATAGACAAAATGTGCCATTTGGCTGCTAAATAAAATATGTGAATTGAATCAAGTTCCCTTCATTGAGGCAGTCCAAATTAACTTGTAACTACTTTAGTAGAATTAGATCCCAGTTACTTTTGCATGGAAATAATAAAAAAAATCTAAAATTTCTGAATCTTGCAAATACTAGCTAATTAGGAGACTTTATCTGTCATGATTATTTTGAGCAACTGATCATTTCCATCAATCAACCAGGCAACCCTGATAAGCCAATCATTTTTTAATCGATGTTGAGCCACTGAAAAGTTGCCATAGATACCAAATTCTACAGCCATCACAACAGAAAGTAAGGTTAGAATTGGAAGTGACAGGTGTATTCATCACATAGTTAACAAGCCTTTGAAGGGAAAGAGAGAGTTTGTCAGAGTCCTTAGGCTGGGTATAAAAGATTGCAAAGAACACTCAAACAATTCCCAAAGAGCACTTCAAAAGAAGGGAGAAGAATCCGTTTTTCATTAGAAATGCAGGAAGATGTTTGCCTGAAATTCAAGCTGTAAGTAACAAGTTCCTTGAAGTCTTGCTTGGCTGTCATTTACCGGGGGTCACCAGCAAGTTGTCTTAAAGAATGGAGAGTTTCCTTTTTGTTTCCTTTCTTTTCTACATCAAAAGTAATAAGGATGGTTGAGAGCATGGGGCAGTGATAACTGTACAATGCAGTCCTGATTGCACTGTATATAAATGTGGAAATTTGAAAGTATATGCATTTATATAGCTATAGATGCCCATATGTGTGTAGACATACATATGTATATTTATTTGTTAATACTTTTAGAATCAAAAAGTAGAACCAAGAAATATATTTTGAGAGTCACTGTACATAAGCCAGTTTATGTTACTAGTAAAAATATTGCATGTCTAGAACATTGGGAAATAGGTAAAAAAGGAAAGGACTCACTTCAGGTGAAAAAAACTTAATATATTTCAAAAGTATAGCATACAACCTCCTTTGGGGCAGGCAAGGCAAACTGGCTTCTCATCCTCGTTACGCACATCAGCAGTGGGACTGTGTGGAAACAGGATTATCCTCAGGCTCCAGGAACGAGCACTGGAGAAGCAGTCAGGAGAATGGAGTTCCCACCCTGGCTCTGCCATTTACTCAGTGTAAATGCAAGTTTCTCTAAGACTGTGCAAACCAGGAGGGGAGGGGGTCTGCCTAGATTGCTAAAGGCTTCATCTTGCTCTAACATTCTTTGAGTCTGGGGTTATTTGTATCTATGCTACACAGCCAGCTGTGGCTTACAGGGACTCCTGTGTGGTTTGTGCATCCCGTCTAATCATCGGCTCCCATCCGCTTCCTACCGCTGTGTCCCGGGGATCCCTGCACACCATTTTGGTTTCATGCTCCTAAAATGCTCCCTAACATCTGGGCACCATAAAAAGAAATCAGTTGAAACAGTTTGATAAATAAAGGAAAGTAGGTCTGAATAAGTTCCTGAGGGGCACGCAGTGATCTGGGTGTGGAACCAAAGCAGGTTCCTAGGGGAGGCTCTGTTCCTCCCCTAGGGGGGTGGTTTCTCTGGGTTGCTCTCTCTGGGGAGCAGAATCTTGACTTTCATGCCCACTTGTTCAAGCATCTTGTTTCTCTCTCCTCTATGGTACCTGGAGGAAGAATTTTATTTGGAACTTTTTTATAACTACCAAAATGTCAAGGGAGGAGAAGCAAATCCATATCTATCTTTCTATTTATTATCTATACCATCCAATATCTGTCATCTCTTTATCTAAACTTATATATAAACTAGTAACCCAGTGTGAGTCTGATATTAAGTACCTCTAATATTCCCTCTTCTTTTTTGCTATATCTCAGGTCATGGCTATGATCAAAATCAATCCATGATGAGTAGTGACTTCTTTCTAGTTTGTATGTTTGTATGTGTGTCACTTTAAAAATTCCTGCGTTTCAGTCCTCTCCTGTCCTCAACATAGTCAATGATTTAATGCCTTGCAAATGTATTAATGTCTTACATACCTGCATTTCTAATCTACATAAATGGATTTTTTTTATAGATCTCATTCTGTTTCTTGCTTTTTTTTTTTTTTTCAGATTGAGTCTCTTTCTGTCACCCAGGCTAGAGTGCAGTGGTGTGATCTTGGCTCACTGTAACCTTCACCTCCTGGGTTCAAGCGATTCTCGTGCCTCAGCCTCCCTAGTAGCTGGGACTACAGTCGTGCACCATTACTGCTGGCTAATTTTTGTACTTTTAGTAGAGACAGGATTTTGCCATGTTACCCAGGGTAGTCTCAAACTCCTGGCCTCAAGTGATCTGCCCACCTTGGCCTCCTGAAGTGCTGGAAGTACAGTGTGAGCCACGATGCCCAGCCTGTTCCTTGTATTTTTATTCACCAAGCGCTATACAGATCCATCCTTATTGCTGTGTGTCTTCATCTTTTTGATTTGATATTCATTCAGTAAAATATTCATTGAGAATATACTATGTGCCAGGAACTGTTCTTAACTGGAAGATACAGTGATGAACTCCGAAAATAAGATCTTTACTCTCTTGGAACATACATTTTACCGGGAAGAAACAGACAATAAACAAGTTAACACACAAACAGTATAATTTTGGGGAGTGATCAGAATAATCACTGTGAACAGAATAAAAGATGGGGAGATGATGATGCCTGCAGGTCTACTGTAGATGTGGGGATGGGTCAAGGTTGCTCTAAGGAGGTCATATTTGAGTTGTGACCTGGAGGAAGATCATTCCAGGCAGAGGGTAAAGCAGCGTGGTGTTTACAAAAGACTTATATGTTCAGAAGCAGAACTTTGTAACCCATTGAGTGAGTGGTGAACCCCTTAGGCAGGAGTGGTTAAATACACTCTGATGTACTTTGAGCTGCTTTGGTCCTTTATGTCCTTTCCTGGGCTTGATGTGAGGTGTGGGTATTAGTGGACAACGGGCAGCAGCCACGGGACAGTCACTGAGTTGCCAAACGCTCTTCCTTGATCACAATGAATGGTTCTTTTTCTCTCCTTCCCTCTTCCCCTTTCTTCCTCCCTCCCTTTCTTCCTCCCCCGCTTTCTTCCTCCCTCCCTCCCTCCCTTTCTTCCTCCCTCCCTCCCTTTCTTCCTCCCTCCCTTTCTTCCTCCCTCCTTTTCTTCCTCCCTCCTTTTCTTCCTCCCTCCCTTTCTTCCTCCCTCCCTTTCTTCCTCCCTCCCTTTCTTCCTCCCTCCCTTTCTTCCTCCCTCCCTTTCTTCCTCCCTCCCTTTCTTCCTCCCTCCCTTTCTTCTTCCCTCCCTGTCTATATTTAATATTTCTGATGTGCTGGGCATATTGCTAAGGGAGCACACTGGTCAGCATAGTCCTTACCCCCACAGAGCTTATACTCCAAACATTTCTTCTTTTGCATTACATCTGAGGATGTCCTATTTCCTCCCTATCCTTCAAAAGCTGAAAGATAATGGGAGGAATAACATACTCCCTTCTTCTCCATGTTTCCCAACAGGGAAACCCCTCTTCATTACCACCTTCTCTTGTCCTGGTCATTGCTCAAGTTTTGCAATCTGTCAAAGGCTATTCAGAAGGATTTTATTTAGTTTTTTGCTAGAGCCGTACACAAACAATACATAAAATTACATTTACTAAAAAATAAAATGAAAAATTCAGCTGAGGTTCACAACATTAAGAGATGCTAATCATGAGTCCAGTAAACAAAAATGTATGTTGGAAGAAAGATCTTGTGTTCTGTCAGCACAGAGGACAGTACCTGATGAATACAAACAGCGACCTCTCTAAGGATGCACTGGGACTAAATGGTCATTTGTAAGAGAGTTGTTAAGGAGGCTGGATATGTTCCTGTGAACACGGGTCCTGTGGCGTTGTATCTTGACCCTAACCACAAACCACTGGTTAACTCAGAGAATACTTAATAAGTTGTCCAGGTTGCCAGTTGCACTCCGAAACCTAGCCAATACCTAACAGTATCCAAAGGCATTCCCCATCAAGATCATTCCCTCAGCCGTTGTTCTGGTTCACGATCTTCTCTCTCTTACCTGCATCCCCCCAATAATGTCCTCACTAGTCTTTTTTGCCTCTGTCCTAGGTACCTCATCTGTATCACAGCCACCTAGAATGAGAATTCTAAAATGCAAATCTGATTACTGCCCCACACCCCTCACTCCCCCAAACTCAGCAATGGTTCCTTGTTGCCTGCAGAATGAGAGTAGACTCCTAATCAGGATTCAGGGTGTGCATGGTTTGCTGTGTCACTCACCTTTTGAGTCTACCTCACCTTGCTCTTTCTTCTGTGGCTCCCTGCATCTGCTGTGCTCCTATGGGCCTTGGCTTCATGCCTTTGCTCATGTTGCTCCTCTTCTCGGAACACCCGTCCTTCCCTCGGCTGTTTGGAAATTGCTTAGTTTCAGAATTTCACTCAGGAGTTCTCTCTTTCTCGGTTAATCTTCCCACTCCTGGGAGTCATCTGTTCCTCTTCTGTAAGCATCATCCCAGTGTCTTACACTTATTTGATTGCATGTTTCTCTCCCCAGTTGGATGTGGAGCTCCTTGAAGCCAGGAACTATTCTTATTCATTTGAATCTTGAGGTCTTGGTGCAGCAAAGGTGGTCAACAAGTATTTACATAGATGAGTGTGTTGCTACTCATGATGCTGGGACCTGAAATAAGGGCTAGGAATGAGATTCCACATACTCACTCCAGGGGCAAAGACTTGAAGTGGGCTTTGGGATGAAGAGCACAGTGATGGCTTAGGATAGGCTGGGCTTGACTCTGAGTGGTCAGTGTGTATGCAGGTGTGTGTGTGTGTGTGTGTGTGTGAGAGAGAGAGACAGAGAGACAGAGAGAGAGAGAGAGTTCTTATGGTCTGAACCCTAGGGTTTGTGCACAAGAGTTAAGAGAAATAAGCCTGGAAAGTTAGGTTAAGGTCTGAAACACCAGACTAAGGCATTTTTACTACTCTCTCTGCAATGAGGAATGCCAAATGTTATTTGAACCTGGAAATGACATAATCCCAAAGGCACTCACTTGGGATTGACACACTGCAAAAAGCACTTTGGGACACTAATTAGCCCTATGTGGCTGGTTTGATGTTGGGGAGAGTGCAAGCAGGAGACTAGTTTGAGGATGACTGGGATAGACTAGGGATGACCTGATAGGAATCTAAAGTGCAGAAGTGTCAGTAGGAATGGAAGACAAGGCCTTACAGAGTTTGTCCTGATCATGAGGCTGTATTTAATATGGACTCTGTGAAACGTTTGACATGCCTTGAAATATTTTACCAGTGGCCCATGTCTTTGGGCTGCTTTAGAGTTCTTCCAGTGTGAGCTTATGACTGCTGGATCTCTAAAGCAAAGCAGAGTCAGGAGTGAGGAGGATAGAGCTGAAGTTTGCATCTGAGGAGAGGGTGACCCACCTGAGGATGGGTGACATTTCCTCCTAATTCGAGATGGAGATACATTGTTTTATATTGAGGCTAACAAGAATTTTGTGATCAGCAGGACATCTTCACTCAAATTCACATCTCACTGGGAATGAAGACAACATCCACAATTAGGCTTGATGTATAGGCTTCAACTGCTCAAATGTGGATAGTGTAAGCTAATGCCATCCTCACGTGAGATGAGCTCTACCTCTCAACTTTGGTGACTGCAGAACCCTGATAATATCTTTACATTAAATCTATACCTAAAAGCAGAGTAGGGGCACTTTATGTCAGAGACTCTTAGAGGTCTTCTTTAGCTGCTAAATACATCCAAGTCCTAAATGCTGATGGATAAATTGACATGAATGATCAACAAAAAAGCAAAAATGTTTGGAAGAAGTAACATATTGGCTTACATTTTCATTGAGGTGTGAAGGCTAGGACACCCCTCATGCCTGGCCCCATTCCTCCTTGCCCACCATATACTGCTGTAGCACAGCTTCATGGAGGTGTGTCCTGAGAGAACCTTGCCCAGCTACCCTGTGCATTCCTCATTTGCTTCTCTGGAGGTTCTCGGATGATGAGGTGTAGGACACACTAGGAACCCACCCAACATTTAGGTATGTATTGCCTGGAAGTGTGAGTGAGTTATTGTCTGATGGGGAGATCCTTGCCAATGGGGCACAGGAGATGGTGTTAAGTACTGTCTTTTGTCCCTCAGGTGGACAGTTCTGAGGGGCATTCTGCACAGAGTAAGCCCTAGTTTCTGTAGTTGTGCCCAACTCAAGGATATAATGTATTGACCTGCCTTTCTTCCCAGTTTCATTCTTCAATCCCTTTCTCCTATTCCTTGGGATCACCTCTAAAAATAAACCACTGGCATGTGAGCTTGTGTCTCAGGCTCTTCTTTGTGATGGGCAGGGAATCAAGTCAACCCCAGGATGAAGGGGTTATCCTTTCCTGCAAGTGGGTTTATTAGAAGTGGTGGCTGGAAAGACAACATCAGGACTTAGTCTATTTAGACCTCCATGCCATGTCATAGGCTCAACCGTGTTGTGAACATGTCTTCACCATGTATGCAGAAGGAACTGGGCAAGAAAATGTGTGTTCCATGTCTTTTTGGACAAAGCAATTCAATCAAGCCGAAATATCACTGCCACCACAGGCCTTACTGGAGAATAATCATGTCAGCATGCTTAAATTGTGACCAGAGTCAATGATGACGGTGAGAGATAGAGAGACCATTGGGCTTTGACTTGTTGCTCAAAGGGCTTTTTAAAAGGCTAATTGATGTTTTTGATGTTTGTTCTCACTGTGCATTGTCATCTTAAACCGTAGTAAATTTTCCCTCAATAATGAATGCATCTAAATATAAAAGGACCATTTGGATTTTCTGGTATATATTTTATTTTCATAGTTCTCTTTCTTCCATTTCTGCTCCTTTTTCTTCTCTTGTTTCTCTTTCTCTTTCTCATCCTTCCTCTGGCTAGGAGCTCAGTGCCCTGGGTATCTCTGGCCCTCTGAGAGGGTCGATGCTTGATCTCATATCATGGAGCCATGATACCTGCTACATCCCCCATCACCTTCCACCATGTTTCCAGTGCATGTGCTCTGTCACTCCCTCCTGGCTTCTGTCCTGAGTGCCCTCCACACCCACCACCTCCAATCTCCACTGGTAGAAATAAGACAGATGTAAAAACCTTTAGGCCTTCTATTACCATCCAAAATATTTGTTTGCTTCTCACATCTCAGTGTGGGTTTCTGACAGCCAATTGAGTATCCTTGCTCAGGAGGAAAATTCCCAAGCAGTTCCAAGCAGAGAGTGGAAAGGAATATCAAGCCACTTATATGGCCAAGTCTCAGGAGAAGCCCAGCTCTTAGCTTAGCTAGGCTAGACTGGCACATTTAACAGTCGCCAGCCCCCTACCTGGAGGATCAGAACCTGGGAGTGGTTACCCTCATTGCTTCACAGAAGGACTCTAGTTCTGGCCTCCCATCCTCTGCTATGAAGCCCAGATCACTTCTGCCAACTTGTGCCTGGTATTTCCTGTTCAGCCCATCCTCTTTGGATGGTGACTTATTCAGATAATGAGGGTGACACTCCCACTGGCAGAGACCCTTCCCCTCCTCGTGACTGCTGCCCTTCCCTGGGCTGGAACGTTGAACAGTTGAAGAAGCACATGGCGAAGAAGAGTTAACCTCTTAGCCCTGCAGTCCTCACGGCTATCTCCAGGACTGCTCTTAAGGTGCTATTGAAACCAAAGGCTTTCCCAACTACCATTGAACTTGCTCCGTCCTAGATTAATGTTGAACCTTTGCTTAGTGGGGACAGGTGTTCAGTCCCCTGCAGGAGGAAGCATCATGCAGATGGGGTGAGCATGGACCTCAAGTGATTGGGAAGAAGTCACAGGCCCAACAGCAGGACTATGTTTTTATGAGCACAGAGGTTAACCTAGGCCATGGAAGAAGACAAGGTTAGCCATCATTCATGGTTAAGCAGATGAAGGTTCCAAAACGAAGAGGTCCTGGGCCTCCAGCCAAACAAGGCTTCTTCACCCACTGATCAAGTGCTGTGCTTCTGGCATTTGGGTGTCTTCTTATGCTATCTTCTATTTTACCTCTTTATAATTGCATTGTGTAATGTTCACTAGGAGTGATCTTCTCAGGAGAGTGAAACTCTTTCCTTTGGTTCATGTTAGAGTGGATAAAACAGACAGTGATTTTCTGTTCTCTAGTTACACCTAGGTCCTGAATCTTGATAGGTTGCCCATAGCAATAGGGCTGGCTTGGCCACAGATGAGTGGTTTGGGAGAAGATCAAGGATAGAGAAGATGATGAATTGCATTGTGTGAGCAGAACTCCCATCACTCTGAGTGAAGTTGATAGATTAGGACACCACTTCTTAAAGTGTGGGCCCCAGACCATCAGATGCACCTCACCTGGGACCGTGTTAGAAATGCAGTTTGGGGGCATTGCACCATAGCTACTTAATCAGAAACTCAGAAACTCTTGGTGTGAGTTCTATCTAGCAATCTTTTTTTTTTTTTTTTTTTTAAGATAAGGTCTTGTTCTGTTACCCAGGCTGGAGGGCAGTGGTGTGATCTTGGCTCACTGCAACCTCTACCTCCCAGGTTCAAGTGATTCTTGTGCCTCAGCCACCCGAGTAGCTGGGATTACGGTATACACCACCACGCCTGGCTAATTTTTGTATTTTTAGTACACACTGGGTTTTGCCATGTTGGCCAGGCTAGTCTCGAACTCCTGGCTTCACGTGATCTGCCTGCCTTAACCTCCCAAAGTGCTGGGATTATAGGCATAAGCCACTGCACCGGGCCGTAGCAATGATCGTCTAATGAGTCCTCCAGGTGATTCTGATGCCTGGCAAAGTTTGAGAACCACTGAATTCAAGGGACTTGACCAGGGATTCTCAAAGTTGGCTGCCTGATTAAATTACTGAGTTATCTGGGAAAGTGGTTAGAAATCTCAATTCTCCAGGTGGCACCCCAGAATAATTAAATTGAAATCTCTGAGGATGGAACCCAGTCGTCAGTATATTTTTTTCTTTTTTCTTTTAAATTATACTTAAAGTTCTAGGGTACATGTGTACAACGTGCAGGTTTGATACACAGGTATACATGTGCCATATTGGTTTGCTGCACCCATCAGTATTTTTTAAAAGCTCCCCATGTGATACCAATGAGCAGCCAAAGTTGAGAATCACTGGCCTATGTCCTAGGGAAAGGGAATGTTAATGAGCTGAAAGTGTTTCTACCTGACCACCTTTTCCTTCTCCATCTCTCCAAACTCAGGGAGAAGAAAGAGCTTTAAAAATGCCCTCACAGTTGGATAATGTATTTCTTGTATATCAATTTTATCACAGTCTAAATATGCATATTCTAATCACTTATCATAATTTCCTTTCTTCCTGAAGTGTGTGTCCCTGGCTAGGCTATAGGCTGGTTCAAGCACTTTTTTTGCTAATACTAACCTGGCTCTTCGAGCTAAACATGTACTATAGAGGCCCTTGGATTAGGTGCCTCCATCTTGCAAACCAAGGAATTCCCAAAATTCTCTTTTCTTTTTTGAAAATACCTTTGGACTTCATTTGAGATAGTCCTGAGAATTTATAAAATTGAGTTCTGCTCAGAAGAGCGTCACTGTAATATTTGGCCCTCTTTGGGGCCCGTCTTAATCCTGTAACTGAGTTTGTAGACAGAAAAAGGGAGAATTTAGAAATGTTTTTGTCTTTACATTTGAAAATGACTAGGTCGTGAGCACATAGTTTAAAGGGGTCTTCCCCTGGGAAGCTTTCAAAATCATAGCCTGTCAGCGCATGAAGCGGCCTTGAGAACACCCTTTCACATTCCCTCATTTTAGAGATCTGGCAACCAAGGCCCAAGGAGGGTTCATATTCGCCCCAAATCACACAGCAAATTAGCGGCACAATCAATCCCAGAAACCAGATCTCTCAACTCCCAGTTGGGTGCTGCTACCCTGACACATCATGCTACCTCGTATATTTTACATTTTTTTTTTTTTTTTTTTTGGTCACATGGGCTTTATCCTGCCTTCCTCACTAAGGATTTTTATTAAGGATGCCTGTTTTATTTTTAAGTGGCTGATAGAACTCATCAATTAGGTAATTGAGATGGTTCTGAGGATACATTAAGTCATTTTTATATATGCTGGAAAATGAGTCTGTAAAAGTATAATGCAGGGTAATGAGATGTCAAAAGTCATGGAAATGAGAGGATCTGAGTATAATTGTGGAGACTCTGAAATAGGCTTTGGAATTTTCCAGGATTTTTGGAGCACTTTTATTGTTTATATTTTATTGGTTGTATAATAATTGACATGAAAAGCCCAAATAGTCACATTTTTCCATTTGAGCCCATGATTCAGAACACCAAGGATTTTTTAGAGAATTTTAACTATTTACCACACTTTTAATGAGAAAAAAAGTTTCAAAAATTCCTTTATTTACTTTTTCACATGTTTTATATTTTCTGGATTTCTTAGTAGCAGCTGTAAAAAGGGCTTTTCATGTGATCTTTTCATTCAGTAATTTGTCTAAACCGAGGCCTTTTCCTTTTTTTTTTTTTAATGCATGCCCAGCTGTCACTGTTGCCTGCTAAAGTGATTTTTCTCTATTATATTGTCACTTTACACTCCCATAGGGTCCAATCCTGCAAGCCGTACATGCATGGAACTTGCATTAAAATCATGGGAAGCTTTAACATGTGAGAATGTGTGTTTGGGGCCCAGAGAAAGGGCCTGGCTATTGTGAAACCTCAGCTCTGGAGTCCCGACCCTCACTGCAGTCAGAATGCTGGAGTTCAGGCTTATCTCTTATCTCCCTAGGGACCTTGTGATGCTGATACAGCCAATGGCCAGGAGATTTGAGGGGCAGATTCTGCATCTATCCAAAGGGTAAGCTTTCTAGAGTTTCATATTACAAAGTGTATCCTCTCTGTCCTGATTCACCATTTGGAGTTGATATCCAAAACAGAAAAGTGAAGGAGTACAAGGGAGGTGAGGACATATTATATTAGATTCAGTATTTTCTTTTGTGTTTTCTGAGAGGAGTGTGGGGTTGCGCAGTCAGAAAATGCATTGAGCAAATATAAGAGGAAATGGAATTGTGCTTAGGAAAGGAAAATACCCCAGCAGCAGGAGGAAAGCTGGTCAGTATGGAGAAGGCCTTGGTTTTCCAAAAGTGAATGTTATTTTTTTTCTTCTGATGGCTTGCTTCTGCCTGCTCACATATGGTTTCAAGGTGTATGTTCAATTGATCTCCTGTGAACAAATCAGGATCAAGTGGTTCTTGGGCCTGAAATGTTCTATTTTACCTTTTTGTCCGGGTTTTTCCTTTAAGAATTGAAACTACTGCTACCTCCACCAGGAAGCCCTCCAGGAATACTCCAGCCTCCCTAATGGCAGCTTTCTCAGACCTCTCAGAGCATGCATGACAGGAAGGGGTAGCTTCAGCTTGAACAGTTGCTGCTTGTGGATCTGACATGAATTATTATTGGGATGGGTGGGTATTGGGTTGGAAGGAGAAGTAGGACTTTTACCATGGAGAGGGAATTCTCTGAGATAAGAAGACTGGCTATCTCTCTACATAACCTGAATGGAGGGCCTGACAAACTGGGTCTCTGCTGACTTGTGAGATCCTGGGCATACACACAGGGGAATTTAGGGCCCAGAGATACAGAAATGGGGACAGGGCTCTTTTCTCCAAACTCCTCACAGATCTCCATGTAGTTCTGGTACTGGGAGTTCCCATGTGGGTAGCTCCAGTGAGCCCTACAGACCGAGCCTTGCAGAATCTCACTGAAGTTACTAGCCACACAGACAGAGGCCCAGCCCCTGCCCAGGAGGCCAGAGAAAAGAAACTCCACAGACTTATTCAGGAGCACGGGAACATCCCCTCCCAAAAATAACCAAGGGAGGTTTGGAGGAAAGACTGCAGTGCTGTGAGAACAGATATGGGCTCAGAGCTCTACAAATTTGGATATTAATACTAAGGCACATGTATACATATGTAACTTACCTGCATGTTGCGCACATGTACCATAGAGCCTAAAGTATAATAATAATAATAATAATAATAATAATAAAAAGAAAAAAAATACTAAGGCGGACATCATTGGTGCTTAAACTCTTTTTGAGAGAGCTGTAGGAATGTGACTTATTTAGAATGAAGGACAAACCTGGATGTGGCCAGAGGGAAGACCCAGGTATGGGTGAGGGGCCCAGATGAAGACCCCTCCACCTCCTCTCACCCTCCACTTCCCAGATCAGTCCTGGGATGAGGCTGGGCTCCTATCAGCACATTCTTGCACACTCTAAGCACTCTCAAAGCTAAGCACCTTCCCAGAGGGAAAAATTCCTCTGTTGGTTTAAATATTTATCCATGTTTCCGGAGCTATTGACCCTGAACTTCCTGCTCCTGAGGGATCTATACCAATCTGGGGTTTGTTTACATGCTGTTTTATTGTAGATATTTTGTTGCCGATTGTCCAATAACACCATGGGGCAAGTGGCACCAATGCACTAGGCATGCATGCCACAGGATAATTTTTTGAGACCTCTTGATATGTCTTGGGTTAATATATGAAAAAATGGAGAAAAATGAAGTAGGAGAAAGATACTTGGTCTTGAATCAGAAAAGCCAGCTTGAATGGCTCTGCCGTTTCTAGCTTTATGTCTTGGGGCAAGTCAGTCGAACGGTGAATCTCAATTTCATCCATCTACCTCCCAGAGTTTGAGCGAGGGTCAAATATTTTACGTATAACTTACCTATGCAAAGAGGTATAATATTCATGCCTGTAATATATAATTGACACACATATATACATGGTATTATCTGTGTATATTTATATATTATATACATGTAGATAGTATATATGTAAGCATACTAAAATCTTATTATACATATACATTTTGGAAAACTCTGAAGCACTGAACTGCGTGTATATTTGGGATTTTTATTTTTGAGATAATGTGGTTCTCACAATCCTTGTTTTGTGTTAGTTCTGCTGAAACATGTTTCCAATGATGTTCAAATTTTAAACAAGAATCACTGTGATATAAGAGCTCAGTTGTTTTAAAAGGACTGTCCCTTCTTCTCTTGGGGAAAATGAAAGTAACAACAGAAAATCGTCTAGTATGTGCCTCTGTTTCCAACTTCAATTTACTGTATAGGCACAGGAAAAAAGAGAAAGGTAAGTCGATCAGCTGTAAAGGGAATGGTGACCTTCATTCATTTTTACTCTCTCCCTCTTTGTGACTGAGAAACAATAATAAAAAATTGTCTCTTCCCTTGCCTATTTCAAGACAGAGATTTTAAGTGTGTTTTATGACTTGAGCTTCTCTTAGGCCAATCTGCTTCCCTAGTAATGATGAACTAACCCTCGACGTCCATTAGCACAAGTGAATGTTATTTTGTTAACTCTGATGGGGTCCTAATCAGCGCTGATTCTCCCACTGGCATTGCATTTTGGAGGGTGCACCCAGGTGCTCTCCCAGATGTGAAAGGGAGACTGCTGCCTGGCTCCTTCCCTGCCACCATCGCAGAACCTTCAGCTGCAGATGGTTCATGCCTGACTGAGAACCACTCAAGTGTTGCGTGAGCCACGCACTCTGCTGCATCTAATAAAATCTTTCTCCCCTAGTCCTGCTCTAGGAAAACAGACACTAATGTGAGTGACGAGAGCCTGCCCATGGCCCAGGATGGCTGGCAGCCATGTGCAGAAGAGGCTGGCAATCACATTCCTGGGCATCTCTGCCAAGACAGAGCAGATCCTGCAGCCCAGGATCCGTCACCATTGACAAAGCCACGGCACAAACGTTCGGTGGTTTAATCTTCTCCTCCTTTCCCTACAGGGGGGGTCCTTGCACTGTGTAGCTTACCTCCTTCCTGGCAGTGTGTGGGCTAGCGAATGAGTATGTTTGCAGGCATGCCTGTGTATGCTGGGTGGAGAGAGGAAGGAGGGGAAATAAAGCCTCGAGATGCCAAACCATGAAGAGATTAAAAAGTTTCCTGCATTTGCACTTGGCTCTGCAGGGCACAGAGTAGGTGGAAAAATGGCATTCAGGAATTAGAAGATCTGAGATTCAACACAAACTCGAGCATCTCCTGGAAATTAATCTTTCCATGTCTCAGAGTCTTGATCTGTAGAATAGAAAACAATACTTGTCCTACATTCTTTCCAGAATAGCTTGAACTTCTAATGACAGCTATTCTTTGTAAAGGATTGTCCAGTTTATAAAATAAACTTAAAAGTAACAAGGTGAGCTATAGTACCTCTCAGAGTGTGGGCTGACTATCCCCTGAGGAGTAATTCTGTGATCAGAATGAGCCACACAGCTCCTCTGGAGGCCCCTCTAAAGGACCCCCAAGCTTGGGCACATGATCCGAGGTCAGCCAGCAAGATGCCCTGTCCTGGAAATTTACATCTGTTTATGAGCCACATGAGAACAGGGCAGCTTGCAGTGAGAGCACAGCCATTCTCCTGGAACTGCCCCACAAGGCTGTCTCTGAGCCCCTTTTGCTGGGTCCCCAGAGCTGCTGTGGCTCCCATTCTTCCTGAGGTCTGGGATTCTATCTTCCTTCAGTTCTGTAAGTCTCTGGGGAATTCTTCTAACAAATTCCCTTGTTTGGCTTAAGTTAGCACCAAGTCCTAAATGATAGCACTTCTAAGCTTTCTCAACTAGAAACTTTCCATGGAGGACACTGAATTGGCCTGAGTGGGAGAAGTTTTCCCTGTCACATTGGGTTTGGTCTTGCTTTGGGCTTCATAGGAACAATGCCTTCCACTTTGAGCAAAAGAGAAGAGACACAGTGGAGGTCTCCGGGGAAGTCCTTGCTATCAGGGTGTAACTCTTCTGGGATGTTTGGAAAGTAGTCATGTTATGAGGCAATGCCATGGTGGAGCTTCTTGATGGGCAAAACAAGGAGGTGGTTGAGATCACAGGTTCTTGAACCAGTTTACCTGGCTTCATATCCTGGCTCTCCTGCTTACCAGCCATGCGACCTCCCAGGCTACTGTGTTTATTTTCTTCCTCTGTAAAATGGGGACAATGATAATATGACTTCACAGGCTATTGTAATAATTAAATGACTTAAAACACATATCATGCCAAGAATGGTCCTTGGTATGCAGTAAATGCTCAGTAAAGTTAGCTGTATTATCCTGATACTGGACACTCTTCTGTTATTACCATGAGAGTAAACATATAGAAGAAAATCTCAAGTTGGGTTAATAGGAAAATAAAAGCATTTTTAAAAATAAAAAAAAATGGAAACAATGAATTGCTTTTTGCTGGTGCCTAGAGAGATGTGCTAATGGCAGAGTTCTCTTGCCTGGAGGGAAAACTTCTTCATACTGCTGACTCCAGACTGGACTGTTCATCCAATAAAGGAGAGGTTTCTAGCCCAGCTTTCTCTCAGCAGTTAGGGTGGCAGCTACAAGGGAGCTAATATGGCCAAGTGCAGAGATTGCATCACATTTTAAAAAATAGACTTTGTTTTTAGATACATTTTAGGTTCACAGCAAAATTGAGCATAAGATACAGCGATTTCCCTTATACCTCTTCATCCCCAAATGCACAGCCTCCCCTATTTCCAATATCCCTCTCCAGAGTGGTGCATTTGTTACAATGGATGAACCCACGCTGACATATTATTATCAGCCGAAGTCCACAGTTTACATTAGAGTTCACTTTTTGGATTTGCAGAAATTTATAATGCATTCTATGGATTTGCAGAAATTTATAATGATATGTGTCTATTGTGCCA
Organism: Pongo pygmaeus; assembly: GCF_028885625.2. NCBI lineage: Eukaryota > Metazoa > Chordata > Mammalia > Primates > Hominidae > Pongo > Pongo pygmaeus. The sequence goes on from NC_072384.2 coordinate 120,571,314, forward strand.
TTATAGCATACAGAGGAGTTTGCCCTAGAATCATGAGATTTTTGCTCACCTGGGGTCTGTTGAACAGACTTTGAGCACACTGGGGCTCTCCTGTTGGTGAGAGAAATGGACTAGTGTTATGGGCTTCAGGACACCTTGGAGGGCACAGGGACTGATGACAAATGTATGTGTGCACCGCAACACCCATGTAAAACAAGTCTACTTGCCCCATGATGAAAAACTATTCACCTTGACAAAACAGGCATGATATTCATTTGGAGGCTTGCTTCTGAGAAAGATAAATCCTGCTGTCACTGCACAAAGAGATAAGAAAGACCGGATGACAGTTTTTCATTGATAAAAGATTCTGTCTGCATTTTAAAAGAATTTACTTTCTTCCCCTCTACTGATACCTACATGAGTTAAGGCAGAGATACACTATCTTTCATGTTTTTGTCAGAATGTGTTATTACTGCGGGTGGCGGTGACTCAATTGCTTCATTTAGTGATCTGACCAAAGTAGAATGTTGCCTGTGCATGAGCTACAGGGCCCAAATAAAGTACAACCTCCAGAATTAAGAAGCAAGACCCGGAAGCATTCTTGGCTGGAAGGGAAACTAACATGAGTTCATGAAAAATGGGGGAGGTTCGCTGTGTGCAGAACTCTTCCTGGAAATTAATCTTTCCTAATAGAAGTTAAAAAAATTTGCTTATGTCCAGGGTGTTTCTAAAAACCTCACCGGGGAGACAATATTGTACAATAATTAATATAAGATGAGCAGTCATCCAATTTTCACATGAAGTAAGGTGGCAATAAGGTTGCAAGAAAAGAATTAGAGTAGCCATTCTGTCTACAGAGTATGGGGCAGAAATGAAAGTTCTCTTCCTGTTGGTAGGTCCAAATCTGAGTGAGCAGGTTCTCACTTATAAGTGGGAGCTGGGTGATGAGAACAATGGACACGTGGGGAGAACAGCATATACTGGAACCTGTCGGAGGAAGTGGGGTAGTGGGGGAGAGAGCATCAGGAAGAATAGCTAATGGATGCTGGGCTTAATAACTAGGTGATAGGATGATCTGTGCAACAAACTACCATGCCACACGTTTACCTATGTAACAAATGTGCACATCCTGCACATGTACCCCTGAACTTAAAAGTTGAAAAAAAAAAAAAAACAATAGGTACACTTAGAGACTTATCTATGGAGATATTCATCAAGGTTATCTATAGCAAAGAAATGGAAAACCTTCAATATCTAACAAGAGAGGACTGGGGCCAGGCACAGTGGCTCACGCCTGTAATCCCAGCACTTTGGCAGGCTGAGGCAGGTAGATCACCTGAGGTCAGGAGCTTGAGACCAGCCTGGCCAACATGATGAAACTTGTCTCTACTAAAAGTACAAAAATTAGCCGGCCATGGTGGTGTGCACCTGTAATCCCAGCTACTGGCGTGTGCCTGTAATCTCAGCTACTTGGGAGGCTGAGGCAGGAGAATCGCTTGAACCCAGGAGGTGGAGTTGCAGTGAGCTGAGATTGTGCCACTGCACACTAGCTTGGGTGACAGAATAAGACTCCATCTCAAAAAAAAAAAAAAAAAAAAAAGGAGAACTGGTTAAATAAATGCTAGTTCACCCATTCTAATGTAGCCATTGCAAATGATAAGGTGTTAGAAACTTAAGGCATGGAAAATAGTCATAACTGTATAAAATGTACAAAGTAGTTTATAAAATAAAATGTATTGTGTGAAAAAAAACTTAAGAGTATAAGGCAAATTTGTGGAAGACTTATTATCTTTGTTTTACACTTTAGTAAATTCAGGCTAAACCAACATCAAATTAACCAGAATTACGATTAGGGCTCAAGTCTTCTGACTTCTGGTCTAGATTGTTATGTGTTTTGTTTTGTTTTTGTTTTCCTCCCACACGCTACGTATACTTTCTTAAATCTAATACTTGCTGAAACTGGAAGTTTTGCTTCTGAGGATTTATAATACAGCATTTCATATACTGAGATTGGATATAGCAAAAGAAGCTCAGTAAAATTCATTTTAGAAATAGGTGAAATTTAATGATGAATGTATTTGAAAAAAAAATCTGAGTGAGCAGGCATAGTCCTTCCAGATCATACTAAGCAAAGAAAACTTCTGATCCTCATTTGGTTTCCCAGGTAGATTTTCCATTGGGAAGAGAATGCACTGGCAATTGATATGAATATTCCAGCCTGCTTATCACTGTTGCTTATTAACAGTAGGTTAATCCTCACAGAAACCCAAAGAAATAGGAACTCTTATTAACCTAATTTTAAAGAGTAGGAAACTAAAGCCCCCGATATGTTAACTTACGTTTAAAGGGTTTTGGCATAGAAGATGTTATTGTCTCCATTTGACAGATAAAAACACTGAAGCTCAACACACAGTGGATAAGAACCTGGCTCTGGAGTCAAAGTCTTGTATCCCAAGCTCCATCACTCACTGCCTAGTGGCCTTAGGAATATACCTGTGGCAGAATGTCTTGCCTGACAATAGCCACAGCAACATTTCTGCTCCCACGTGCTCTTCTAGAATCTAGCCTTTCAAGGGGTAGAGTCTGTTTTCCCTCCTCTTGAACCTAGGCAAGACTTTATAACTACCTCCATGAATGCAATGAGGTGGAAGTGATGCTGCCTGACTTCTGAGGGTAGACTGTAAAGATGATGCCATTTCCACCAGGTTCTCCTTCTCCGGGGGCCTTTTCCCTTGGAAACCGCCACCACGCTGGGAGGAAACCCTCACAGAGAGACCCCTGTGGAGAGGAACTGAAGCTCCCAGCATCAAACTCCAGACATGTGAGTGAATACGACTTCAGATGATTCCCACCCCCTGCCTTTGAGTCTCCCAGTTGAGGCCCCAGGCATAGTGGAACTGAGATGAACCATCCTTGCTATGTTCTATCTGTACTTCTGGGCCCCAGAATCCATCTGTTAATAAATGACTTCTTTAGAGCACAAGTTTGGGGTAATTTTCTGCACAGATACAGTAACTGGAACAGTACTTAAGATACTTTTTGGCATCTTAGCGTCCTTTTCTGCAAAATGGGAGTAACAGCAGTATCTGTCTCATGGTGGTTGTGAGAATTTGATGTGCACAAATTGTTCAGTGTACTTCCCGGAAAATAATAATCCAGTATTTACATAGCACTTACTATGGGCCAGGTATTTCCCTAAGAACTTTACATATATTAACTTTAAATCTTTAAAACAATCTTATGATGTAGATACTACTTAAATTTTATTTTGTTGAGATGAAATCAACATAGTATACAATTAACCTTTTTGAAGTGAGCAATTCAGTGGCATTTAATACATTCACCATGTTGCACAACCACCACCTCTGCCTGGTTCCAAAACATTTTTATCACCCCAAAAGGAAACAAGTGTACTACTTTTAAACCCAGTTCATAGATGAGGAAACTCAGGCAAAGAGAGGGTCATGTAATTTGCCCACGGTTAGACAGATAGTAATGGCAGAGCTGGGATTAGAACACACTTGACTCCAGGGTCTCTGATCTTTGCTATCACGCTGGGCTGCCTAGTGCACAAGGGAAGTGACTTGCCCAAACCACACAACTGCCACATCCACTGGCAAAGCCCAGATTGCTCTGCTCCTAAAGCTTGTGTATTTTCTGCTGAGAGAAAGCTTACATTGACCCTATCAGTCAAGTTTCTGAACACCTGAGTCAACATTCGGGATCTGATCATTCCATAAACTCACCATGCTGAGGGTCAGACCCTGAGCCTTCCTGAACAACACCCACCCTCCGCCACAAGGTGTGGTCACCCACTGAGGTTACACTTGAAATGGTCAGCTCTGCTGAACATCTTAATTGCCACGTTGATCTCTCTGGAGTGGAAAATGTGTACTACCACTCTGCAGTAGAATGGCTATTTGGCAGAGAAAAACATCTCTGGTCCAAAATGAATAATTCTTTTACTCTGTGGCCTACCAAAATATTTGGGTAATTGCTTTAGCTAGAGCTGGCCAATCTCAGGCTTCCTCACCCATGGTGGTTCTTCTGTAGCTGCGTAGACTCTGCATGCATATAAAGAGATTTACAGCTCTTGGCCCTGGAAACAGAAATGTGTGCTGCCCTCATAAGAATAGAGTTTTATGCTCTACAGACCCAGTGTAGGTTGGATTGATTGCTTTTTCCTTTCTTTCACAGTGTCAACACTCTCAAAATACAGAATTCTACACATGATTTGAGGCTCGAGTCTTAGGCAGGTCCAAGGAGCTGTGAATGCGATGGGTGTAGTGGTCAGGGTCTGGTTAGGAGACAGAAAGCATATCTGTTATTGAACAGAGATTAAAATTAGTTCTGGCTGGTATGGGTGGAGTGGGGTGGAGGTTGTTTATGTGGGCCTGGGAGCCCACCTAGAGGGGAAAAGCCAAGAAATGAGGGAACATGCAACTAGGACCTGACTGTTAAGCATCAGGCTGGCAGAAGACAAGGGATGTTTCTGACATCTGGGCTTGATGGGGCAGTGGAGTGGAAGCTTTGCCTCTTGTTACTTGGGCCTTGTACACGGACCATATTTACCACACGTGACAGGCAAAAGGATGTCTGGGGTCCTAAGGGCAGGCACTCAGTGTGCTAAGAATAACCGTGCTACATGTTCTGTAGGAAGATGCCACTATTAATCCATCACCAGCAAAGCATGTGCTTTGAGTGGTTTTGCTTTTTCCAGCAGTCATGGGTCTGCACTGCACCATCCGCGACAGTTTGACAAAAAGAAAGGAACAGAGATTTTGGAATCAGTCAGATCCTGGTTTGAACTCTGATCATGTCATTTATTAGTTGTTCCACTATATCACAGTCTTCCTGGGTCTCAATTTCCTCATATGTATCATGGGACTAATAACATCCATTATGGCTTATTTTTTAAAATGAATGCATGGAATGCTGTAACGTGCACTGCGTGTAGTAGGTGCGCAATGTGGGTCGGCATGGCATGCATATGCAAGAGAGTGGGGACTTTCTGACCATAAATGGAGCCAGTTAATTAGGCCACACATTGAACTTTAATCTTGGCCTTCACAGCATCCTACTCTAACCAACGGAGCCAGGCATATACTTACTTACAGTGTTGAGTTTATAGAAACTTCAGCTTCAGTGATTTGAATCAACATCAATGTTTTATTCTGGAGGCAATTAGCAACTCCTCAGTCAGTTTGTAAATCCACTTTGCAGTTGCCATTTTGAGACAGAGCTGGCATTACGAGGCTTAATTCTGGCAGGTAACCGTTGCAGTTGCCCAGTGGAGCTGCAATCTAGTAATGGAAAAGTGTTTCATTTTAACTATGAAATTTAACACAAAGAATACAGCTGCTCAACCGGGCAGTGACAGTGTATGTTAATTTGATTTATATACATGCAATGTACCATGCCTAATGTTGAATGTTGGAAGACTCCAGCAAGCCTGATGCCAGCCACATAAATGAGACACTACCATTACGAACTGACTTCACGTGTATAAGCTCACCTGCTTGGAGCAAATAAAGCTGTGGGAGTCAGTCTGTGCAAGAGAAACAAGAAGGAGTGTTCTCCTGCATGGCACACATGAGGGCTGGGTTTTCCCAAACCAAGGATGTGGCTTTTCTAGAAGTAATCGTCAGGATTCTCACTATATGCCCAGTCCATCAGCAAGTCCGGGACACTGTGCTCAAGTAAATAAAGAATCTGTGGAGTGGGAAGTGGCTTAGGGCTCCCTGTTGGCTCACGGCATGCCGTACTTCGATAGGAAACTTCTGGCTAACCAGAATCTCTGAGAACAAAATTCTTACAGGAACTGACAGCCACGTGGAATGCACATGGCAAAAAAAGCACATGGATATGCCCCTGTGGGGTATGTTGGGGGTGTGTGTGGTATGTGTGTGTTGTATGTATGATGTGTGTTGTGTGTGTCTGTGGTACATGTGGTATGTGTGTGTTGTGTGTCTGTATTGCATGTATGGTGTGTGTTGTGTGTATGTATGGCATGTATGTGTGTGTGTTGCATGTGGCATATATGTTATGTGTGTTGTGTGATTAGGTATGTGTGGTGTGTGTGGTACGTGTGTTTGTGTTGTGTGTATTTGTTCATGCTGGGTGCCTGTGTGGCATCTGGCACTCACATTCACTTTGGACCAACACTGTATAGAGATCTACGTTCATCCTGGGTACCCCAGTGCATGGCCAGATCACTTTCTGTCTTCATTTTCCCACATTATAGTAATGACAGTCTATTGACATATGGAAAACATTGAAAGTAGAGGAAAAAAATCACCCCTAATCCTACAGTCCCCTGGGTCTGACTGCTGCCATTTTGAGATCTTCTCTTGTGATATTTATCCACATGAGTGTAAGAGTGTATTTGTACTCATCAGTGGATACTACATCTTATGATAACTTTCCATGTTAGATTGCTACTTAGTCTTCATAACTCTCATCCTTAATAGCTGTATAATATTCCATCAGCACTGTATCATTACTTCTAGTTAGGTGGCTTTTGAGCATTCTGTATGATAAATAGCACCACTCCGAATATTCTCCATTCCATCAGGCCCGGCCACCCTTGTCTTCTTTAACTCTGAGATTAGCGCAAATAATGGTGGCTGTGGCTGTGGCTGGAAAGGCTCATCTCTTGGCATTGACAGGTCTCTGTAGAGATGAAGGCATGGTTAGCTAATTCGTCTGCCTCCCGTTTCAGCCCTTCATCAAGGCCTTGCATGGGCCCTGAGGTGGACAGCAACAGGACAGGCCGCCACTCCAGTTAAAAATGCCATGAGCCAGCTCTTTCACGTCACCTCCCTGAGTGTGCTGCCATGCCCACAGCACCCTAGCGCGGTGGTACCCTGTTGCTGGCACTTCAAAACCCTTGATGCTGTGTTTACCCTTTTGCTTTCCCTCTTTGTCCCATAATAAATTCCCAGGGGGCATGTTTCCTCTTTATCTTGAAACGGGCAGGACTTTTTAGAGTGCAGTAGAACCCTGTGAAGCAATTTATTCTGTGGGCCTCCTGGAAAGGGTAGACTGCTTAAGTGATTTTCTTAGGATTTCCATGGTTCTCAGGAATTTGTACAGTGTTCCTTGCTGTCCCTGGCCCCGAACACACAATCTTTTGTTGGATCTGCAAGGGGGAGGTGGTGCATTTTTCCTTGGCACTCTTCCCTGTGTTGTCCCCCTGTGCTTCCTCATGAAGCCTCTTATCCATGTTGCTAGTTTCCTTGATGATCCCACAACCTACCCTGCTCTGCCCTGCCCCTGAGCTGGCACCTCATCATCCATTAGCCCCTGTGCTTCTTCCCCAGCTCTTTATTCCGAGGCTGTCAGTCTTGGCCTCTGGAATTATCTAATTGTGTGGGCATCACTTTTTTCCAGTATGTAAATCACCTGCCATGGGGTAGGCGCCATGTGTCCTGGAGCAATAGGATAACTAGGAGGAGGGAGTTGGCAGAAATGACTCATTGGTACCACTTCCAGTTTTCTGCCATGCTCTTAAAACGAGAATCAGCAGTTGCCACACCAACTGGGAAAGTCAACCTTCCACTTGCTCAGGTCATCTCCCTCATTCCTCTTAGAGCTCATCTAACTTTGTCTCCTTTTCACTGGCCCAGGAAGTAGAAGACTCTTGGACTTATGCCCTCAGTGTCCTCTTTCTCTACCTTCTCTTCTTTCTCTAGCTGGTCTTTTGCAACACCCAATGCCCTTTCCCCCAGGAAAAGCTGTTCTCAGAAAGGAGTACTGCAGAAGCGATCTACACCTTGCTGTGGAGTTGGAGCTTCATTACCTTTTTCCAGGGAGGCAGTGCGGTGGTGAAAGATTGTTTGGTCAGGCCGAGCTGAGTTCAAATCCACACTCTGCAACTCATTAGTTCTTTTGCTTCATCTTTCTGAACCTCAGTTTTCTCCTTTGTGAAATGGAAATAACACCTACCTCGGTTGACATAAGGCATGTAAAATACTTAGCAAAGTTCCCACACATAACTGCTACTTATTGACTTGGATTATTTTTATTTGAACCTTAGGTCTATTTGTGGGATGAAAATATTTGAAAAAAGTTTAAGCTGCAGCAGCAGACTCTGGTGCGTGCTTGTATGTGTGTGTCTGTATGCATGGATATCCATGGATGCATGCATGAGCAGTGATTTGGGGGAAGCTGGGAAATCTCTGAAATAATACAAAGAAAGCAGTCCTCTCCTCCTACTATTAACTTCATTCTACCCATTTCACATGGATGCCAGTTCTCTTTGGTTTTCTCCTTTTAGTCTTTAACCAGCCAGTTGTATAGTTCTTCTAAGCATGGTGCTTTTCATGATCATATCTCTTGCTTTCCAAATGTCCACAACCTTGCCTTGAAGTGTCCACTGCCCTCTGCCCTTCAAGCAGATCGCTGTCAAGCCATGGGTCTCCAGGGAAACCAGAGTGAAGAGCCCTTTTTAGTGAACATGGGCAAAATTGTTGGCATGGCAAGAACATTTTGGAAAATGCAGCCTTTTGGAAAGCAATTTGGTAATATCTATAGACATTAAAAATATATACAACTGATTATTCCACCACTAGGAATCAACCCTAACCCTATAGAAGATTTGCATAATATCCATAAAGAAGTGTATCTAAAAAGTTCTTTGCAGTGTTATTTGTTGGTGTAGAAAATTGGATACAGCTTAGCTGTTTATCAATATGGGGATGGTTACATGAATCTTACATATAGTGGAATATTATATAGCCATAAAAATGAGGTTAATTTATGTGTCTTGCCACAGAAATCTCACCAAGGTGTTAAGTTTAAAACACACACACACATTCTCTCTCTCTCTCTCTCTCTCTTAAAATCTGATCACATCTAAATAAAAATGACAGAGAAATATCTGGGTATATACCTCTGTATTGAAAATGAAGTGACAGGATGCACACCAAACTGCCGATAGCTGTATCAGTCAGAGTCAATCAGGAAAGCAGAAATATAAAGTATTATGGAATAAGGATTTTATTGTAGAAATTGGTCCTTACACATTATGGGAAGAGCTGAGCAGGAAAGGGTCCAAAAAGGGAAGTTGAAGGATCAGAGAACAGTTACTCCCCTGCTCTGGTACAGCAAATGGGTAAGAGTATAGAGGGAAATCTAGAAGCTAGCATGTCCAGCTGCTGCAGCAGGATGCAAAGGGGGTTTGGGTAAGATTGTCAACTGTTCATGGCTTCCATCTCTGTATGTTTACAATGAAGCATCTAGAGGTTGCCTAGAGTCACTATTGGTCAAGAGCTTGGCAGTTGGAAAGGAAAGCTGGAAATGGAAAGGGGAAGACAATGATAAACTGGACTTGGCTGGCGTCTCTGCTCTGTCTCTCATCACCTTTGACCAATGACAACCTTTAGAACGTAATGACTGCTGCTTCACTTTTGTCTCCCAAATCTCAAGAAACTTCACTTTTGGCCAACTCTAACCCATAAAAGGAAGGTGATTCTGGGAAATATTGTTCCCAAAATAACAAAGTTGACAGTAGAATAATTCAGCGCAATATGATTTTTACCTCTGAGGAAGGGAGTGAGAGCTAGGAGGTCAAGGGTTACTTGTCCACTATGCTTCACACTTTCCTGAATCCTTCATGACAAAAATGCTCACATGGACTGCTTGTGTGTGGAAACCAAGACAAAAAGGAAATCAGAGTCTCTTGACTTTTTTTTTTATTTTTTTATTTATTTTTTTCAGCAAACTCTTAGTAGGCTTTCTTCTATCCTTCCATATAATTATCTCCTGTTGCCTTGTTGGTATTATTCTTTTCTTCCATGAGATTGCTAATGATTTCACTTGTTAAACAAAAACTGAAAAGGTACATATGTGTACAAGTGTGTGTGTATGCACATATGTGAGTGTGTATATGTGCATGTGTGTTGCATGTGTGAGAACGCCCTGTCTGGTTTACTCTTGGCCCCTTTCCCTTTAGTAATGGTCCTGTGACCTATGCCAAAGACACCCAGGGGACAGGAGAACCCAGGAGGAGGGTTTGGTGGGAGAACGATGAAATGTAAACTCCCTGGGAGATAAAACTCATGTAGCACACAGGGGGGTTTTGTTCCATTAATTTTTATTGGGAGAGGCACATCCCCTGCTGCTATAGACTGCCTCTCCCTCAGGCACAAAGCCAACTGTGTGTTCTAATGCAGCTGCCTCTTTGCAAATAACTTAGGAAAGAAGATGCAGGGTTGAGATAGTTGCATCCAGCATGGAAGCTACAGTTCAAGGCCCTTGGCTTCCTCCTGCGGGGCATAGGAGACTGGGGAAAAATGGTGTGAGCCAGGAAGTGAGCCTCTGGCTCCCCATCAGCACAGGCCCCTTCAGATGCTGCTTGGGAGTAGAAGTGTCAGTGGACCAACATCATAAAGGTGAACTTGGTGTCAGGGCTTCCTGTTCTCCTTGAGCCAGAGCCTTTGTCTTTTGCCTTCTATCAGACTGAACATCTGCCAAGGAGCAGGGGAAGTCACTTGAGATGAATATTCCCTTTTCTGAGTTGGCCACGAAGTATCCCATGTATAAGACATGTCACCATTTTGTGAAGGTAGTGGTGAAGCAGTGTGTGGCACAGACAGCATCTGAGATGCCCCAGTGATATCTAGTTGAACAAAGAACTATGACACAGACATTAACCCCTTCATTCCTTATAAAGAACTCCTATATAAGGCCAGCATCCAAGAATTCAGCTGGGCTTGCTCAGAGCCCCTTTGTTCCTCCCCTCTGGTAACACCTTCATCTTGTGGTTAGCGAGCTCCCTGCAGCAGGAACACAGTTGCTGGATTTGCATCCTCAGTGTCTAGTACAAAGGCTGGGTTAAAGCTGAGCTCCCTCTGTATTTGTCCACTGCCTCAGCTACTCCCTCCAATTCATCTGACCCTATTTTCTACTCCTTGCTTCCTTCCTCACTCTGAATCTGTCATGATGATCTCCTCCTTGTAGGCATTTGAATGCACCAAGCATACTCCAGTCTGAGGGACTTTGCATTGACTGTTCCCTATGCCCAGAATGCTCTTCCCCAGAGACCCCATGGCTAATTCCTCACCTCTGCCCAGATCTCACTTCCCAACCATGCTACCTCATTTAAAACTGCAACCTGCCTCCCACTCCTCACTCACACGTTGATACTACACCTTTTACTTTACTTGCCTTTCCTTCCAGGGTATTTATCATCTTCTAACATACTATGTAACTCACTTATTTATTACATGTTTTTGTTTGTTTATTGTTTATATCCCCCCATGTAAAAAGTAAGCCTTTTGAGGGCAGGAATCCTAGTCTATTTTGTTCACTGATGTGTCCTAAGAGCATATAGAGCCTTTACATGAATATTTGTTGACATTTGTTGGAATTCATGGACAATCTTTCATGAAGAAATTGCCTAGAGATATTTCATGTTTTGGGACATTAAGCTGAGAGGACTTCTAGTCAAGTTAGCACTAAAATGAAAGAAGACTGGTATTTCAGAGCTTCCTCAAATTTCTGCAGTGTTAACACAGACTTGGGATGCTGTAATGACAACAAAATAATCATAAATTAACAAGGAATTGATTCCTAACTACTGTATAGTGTTCTACAGATGTTGCATGCCTTATATTTGAGCTTCACGATTTGAGAAAGGCAAGGCAGATAGCATTACTCTTCATTTTGCAGATGTGTAAACAGCTTCAGAAAACTTAGGTGATATGCTGGAGGTCACACAGCTAGGAAATGATGTAGATGGATCCTCAGCTTAGGCATTCTGATTGTTAGTTTGCTCTTCTCTGTCACAAGGACTTCCTTTCATATACAGGCTGTTCTTGAGTGCCACATAAAGGAAGTTGAAGACAGAATGGCAGGGATGAGGCACAGGCTAGAAACATTAAGAGTGGAGGTTCCCCTTGTGCTGTGGGATTCCCTAAGGCAAGCTATAAGCTGGAGCTTTCAACATCAAGATGTAGATTTTCAGAACAGAGCAGCATGGAGCTGTCTGCAGAAGTTTTGTTATTTATTTATTCTTAATTGCATAAAAAACATAAAGTTATGCATATATATAATATATATATATAATGTATATAATATGTATTTTTTTTTTTTGAGACAGAGTCTTGCTCTGTCACCCAGGCTGGAGTGCAGTGGTGCTATCTCAGCTCACTGCAATCTCCACCTCCTGGGTTCAAGTGATTCTCCTGCCTCAGCCTCCTGAGAAGCTGGGATTACAGGCACGCGCAACTACACCTGGCTAATTTTTGTATTTTTAGTAGAGGCAGGGTTTCACCATGTTGGCCAGGCTGGTCTTGAAATCTTGACCTCAGGTGATCTGCCTGCCTTGGCTCCCCAAAGTGCTAGGATTACAGGTGTGAACCACTGTGCCTGGGCATATGCAGAGAAATTTGATGAAAGTTTCACTTCGAAGAGTGGGTAATATTGCCTTTAGCCAGCCTGGCTCATCTAGGACCTTTTGAGGGTGACATTCTTTAGAGTCATGTTTCTCAATGGGACAAATCTACGGGACATTTGGCAATGTCTGGAAACATTTTTGTTGTCACAGCTGGAGACAGGGGTGCTACTGACATATTGTAGGTAAAGATCAGGGATGCTGCTATACATCCTACAATGCATAGGACAGTCCATAATAAAAAATTATTCAACCTAAAATATCAATGATACTGAGATTGAGAAACCTTGCTTTAGAGTATGCTGGGAATGACTGTTCCTGGTCCTGATCTTGTTCTGTTTTTTTTGGATCTCTAGTTCTTTTCCTTCATAAGGAGTAGAGAGTGGGCTGAAAATCTCTCTTTAAAATGATTCCTTCTTGGGAATTAATTGGCAAAGGGAACAAGGAGTTGTAAACTTCCACAGCCATCAGCTTGCCACCTGCTGTAGCATCAGTCACGTTCCTGCGTATGCCAAGCCTGGAGGTGGAGAGCCGCCGTGTCGTGCTGCTGCTGCGGGTCTGCAGACTTCAAATGCCCTCCCTAAACCAGGGATGAGCTGGTGAACATGGAGGTAGGAGGGCCAGCACTCTATGTTGTCAGTTGCCTAGACGCCCAGGGCATTGTGTAACCCAAATGAACTCCTGAGTCTAATCTCTGTCTTGACAGTTCTCTGGTACTGCTAGAATGCCCAGGGATATTTGTTCTAACTCATCCAATTGGTATTGAAATACTTTCCAAATGAAGGATAAGGCTGTCAGCAACTACTCTGAACATTAGCATATGCCTGCCAGTGTTTGCTTCCCTTACCAATACAGTCAAATCACAATTTCTCTCCGGTACACATTGCCTTCCAGTTCTCAGAGAATAATATTGGGTTATGAATGGACCCAAACACATCTTCACATACATAATTTTTAATAGAATGTTAAAATTTGTAGTAGAATGAGAAAGAAAAACAACTCTTTAGAGATTATTTCTTCCTTCACTATTACTTAGCAGATGAGGAAACAGATCCTGAAATGATTTAAATTATATTCTAAGACTCCAGAGTTAGTAGCAGACCAGGACTAGTACTGTGGTCTAGAGGACTCCTAGCTGTGAGCTATCTCTGCTATCGAAGGGTTAAATAAACTATCAGTTACTAGGATAAAGTTATCCCTTGTTTAGATGAAACACATTTTACAAAATGTTCAGTTTACAGATTTGAACATCAATGCGGACATCAATCCTTATTACAGAGACATGAGTCCTGGCCACCTCATGCTTGGGTATGCCATGCCTTTGACTTAAAACACTTTTTACTGTCTGGTTTTCCTCTTAGCTCTAGGAAACCTGCTTTCTATTCTCCTTGGCAGGCAGGCCCTTCTTTCTCTGGTAGTCCTTAACTTCTGGGGTTCCTTAGGATGCTTGGGAGCTCTTTTCTTTTGCACTTGACATATTCTCCTGGGATAACCTCAGCTCTCCCTTGTCATTAGTTGCTGCCCAGCTTATGTCTCTTTGATGATGTGTGCCCAATCTGTCCTCAGCCCAGGGTGTGTGTGGGGTGAGTCCAGGCTCTGTGGGGAAGGGCAGGGATGGAGCTAGGAGGCTAACAACAGGCTTTGTGGGATGTACATCTCATTGGGTGAGAGTCTAATCTCTCACCAGATCCTGAGCTCCACCAGGCTCTGCATTTCTTTTCTTTTTTCTTTTCCTTTTCTTTCTTTCTTTTCTTTCTTTCTTTTTTCTTTTCTTTTTTCTCTTTCTTTCTTTCTTTTTCTTTCTCTTCTTTTCTTTCTTTCCCTTTCTTTCTTTCTCTTTCTTTCTTTCTTTCTTTCTTTCTTTCCTTTCCTTTCCTTTCCTTTCTTTCTTTCTTTCTTTCTTTCTTTCTTTCTTTCTTTCTTTCTTTCTTTCTTTCTTTCTTTCTTTCTTTCTTTCTTTCTTTCTTTCTTTCTTTCTTTCTTTCTTTCTTTCTTTCTTTCTCTCTCTCTCTCTCTCTCTTTCTCTCTCTTTCTCTCTCTCTCTCTCTCTCTCTCTCTTTCTTTCTTTCTTTCTTTCTTTCTCTCTCTTTCTTGTTTTTTATTTTGTTTATTTATTTATTTTTTTTGAGACGGAGTCTTGCTCTGTCGCCCAGGCTGGAGTGCAGTGGTGCAATCTTGGCTCACTGCAAGCTCTGCCTCCCGGGTTCACACCATTCTCCTGCCTCAGCCTCCTGGGTAGCTGGGACTACAGGCACCCGCCACCACGCCTGGCTAATTTTTTGTATTTTTAGTGGAGACGGGGTTTCACCGTGTTAGCCAGGATGGTCTCAATCTCCTGACCTCGTGATCCGCCCGCCTCAGCCTCCCAAAGTGCTGGGATTACAGGCGTGAGCCACCGCGCCTGGCCCAGGCTCTGCATTTCTTCAGGGCCTAGCAAAAAGCCCAGCATCTTGATATATAATCAACAAATGGATGAATGAAGAAGGGGATTTCAGGGTTGCTGCACTGATGTGAAATGCTTCCAGGACTAGCAGGCTGTGGAGTTGCCTGCCTTCTTTAGTTATTTACCACCCAGTGAAAGTGTTCTAAGTGTTGGTTGTGCAGCGGAATAATTTAGAGGACTTCTTTACAGCTAAAGATGCCAAGGCCTCACTTCAGACCTCCTGAGTCACGACATTGGGATGTGAAGTCTGGGCATATGTGGTTGTAGAAAGTTCTGCTGATGATTCCATTGTCTGCCTGAATGAAGAATGAACAACTCACAGATTATCTACTGGTTGATTTGCTTTTCTGTGAAAACACATATTTAGTATCCAGTAGGAAAATAGGATCACCTTTGTAGTCATTATTCCTGCACATACCTGTGGCAGGTGTCTGCTGTACTGCCAAATGTAATCATTGTCTGTACTACCTGAGCCCAAGTAATATATATTCTTGCCACCACTGTAAGTATGTGTTTGAATGTCCTGTTTTTGCTGATCCCTGATCCACTAATGTGTGGGTATCTCAGATACCCACCTCATTTATTATTTTAAGTAAAATATTAATTTATTTTTTAGGTGTGGCAATCATAGTAATGAATGCAAATAGACAAGTATCTTTGCTCTCACACAACTTAGAGTCCTTGAGGGAGACAGTCAATAAACAAGATAATTAAGTAAGATTTATATACCTAGATGGTGATAAGGGCTGTATTAGTTAGCTATTGCCATGTAACAAATTATCTCAAAACTTAGATGCTTGAAACCATAATAATTTATTTCCTCAAAGTTTTTGTGAGTCACGAATCTGAGAGTAACTTAGCTGGGTGTTTCTGGTTCAGGATCTCTTAGGAGGCTGAAGTCAGAATATTGACTGGGGCTGCGGTAAGTCAATGGTTTGGCTGGGGCTGGAGGCTCTTCTTCCAAGATGGCTCACCCTGTGGCTGCTGGCAGGAGGTCTCCATTTTTTTCCATGTGGACCTCTCCGTAGAGTTGCTTGGGTACCCTCCTGACATGGCAGCTGATGTCCTAAATCTAGTGTCAGTGATCTAAGAGCAAGAGAGTGAGTCAGAGGAAGCCACGATACCTTTATATGAGCTTGTTTTAGAAGCAGTACTCCATCACTTCTGCCTCCTTGTCCTTGTTAAAAGGGAGTCACTCAGTAAAGCCCATACTTAAGAGGAGAGAAATTAGCCTCCACGTTTTGAAGGAAGGAATATCAAAGAATTTGTTGATATGTTTTAAAACCACTGCAAAGGCTAGGGGAAAAAATAAAAGCAGAGAAGGGAGGTATGGAGAGCTGGTGGAGGCTGAGCTGTCATTTGGGATAGGATGACTAGGGAAGAAGTTGAGACTGGCATGAATGTCTGCAGGAGGCCAGTGTGGCTGGAGCAGAGTGTGCAAGGGGAAAGAAGCAGGAGCTAAAGTCAGGGAAGGGACAAGAGGCCGTGGAGCAATTGGAAAGGGCTTCTTAGACCATTGTAAGAAGTCTTTTACTACAAGTGAAATAGAAAGTTAATGGAAGCTTTTGAGGATGGAGATTTTCTATTTTATGAAGACTAAGGCAAGGAAACTAAGGATTAAACAGGAAGATCAGTTAGGGGCCCTTGCAATAATCTAGGTGGAAGAGGACCATGGTTTGACCTTGGAAGGGGTTGGGGTATGGGTAAGAGTGAATAGCAGAAGACATAGTCAGGAATGGCTGGATTCGGGACACATTTTGTAGGTAGTGCTTCTAGATTTGCTGATCAATTGGATATGGGATGTGAGTGAAATACAAAAATAAAAATAAGGATCATTTGCAAGGGTTTTGTCTTGTGCAACTGAAACAATGGAGTTGGCATGTTAAGATGCTAAGAAATTACCATACGTCTTGATAAGCTTGCCACACAAAGTGAATTCAGGCTTCTTCAGTGAAGGTGACCATTTTTCCTTTAACATTTTTAAGCCAGCACAGAGACCCAAAAGCAAACAATGATTATTGAAACCCTGGTATCTGTTTTTCCAATTAATATTTAAAAACTTTGGGAAAAAACATGGGCTTGATTATTTTTACTAACCATCATTATTGACAACCTAAAAAAATGAAGAAGATGATTATTAGCAGTGTCTACAGAGGGTCAAAGTCCCTGACACTAGTAAGTGTAACTTCAAAGATGAACTAGAAGATGCCTTGGACAGAAAAATAATCAATGCAGGTGCAATAAAGAAATTCATACAAGTATGCTCTCTATGCAAAACAACCTAGAAAACTCTTGCCCCTTCAGTTTAACATTCTCATTTAAAATATTTGAAAATTCATTTATCAGTCATCTACCCTACAAATATTTATTGATAACCATAATATGCATTAGGTGTTGTTCAAAATTCTTATTTAAAGCAGAAATATTGAATTGAATCACATCAAATTGCTGATATTTGACCATTTGTGGTTTACAACAGTGCCCATTTCATATTGTTCAAGACAATATTTTATGAAAAAAATTTTGAGTACAGGTTGCTCTAATCAACATGTCATTTCATCACATATGCTTATGCTAACATTCGAGATTTTGAGGTCCATTCCTCCTGCACTGTCCTAATAAGGTGGCTCCTATTTGATAACTTAGTTGTCCTCATTTCTGTTTTTTTATACCTGTCACACCTGCCTATTGTAATTTAAATGTCGTTCCCTCTTTTCCTGTTCCCTGTGTAAATGGAACACAGCTGTTTCCTGTCACCTGTGTGTCCGGTGTCCCTTCATGTACTTGAACCTATCTGTAAGGTCGTATTATGAGGTATTACTAGGCCTGAGGATGTACTTATAACTAAGTACATCACATCTCAGCTGTTTTTGGTATCAGTTAGGAGTATTAAAGACCAGTCTGAGCCAGTTATAGCCTGACTCTGAGCCCCAGCTGTGTGGATCTTGCACGGATATGCTGTCTTGCATGTAACATTTGTGACAAGCTTAAGCTGCTGGTAATAGTGTCCCAGCCTTGAGGGCAGGTTTAGCCAAGGCCAGTTTACAGTTATGATCATCATTTGATAATGCTTTTCAATTTCTTATTTCAGAGCTGAATGTCTGTGAACCAAACCAGAACTGTCTCTAGGTACACAGGCAATTTTATTTAAGATTGCAATAAGAAGTGGTGTGTTTCTCACTTCCCTTGGATTCACCTGCATTTTTTATTCCAATACAACATATGCTCAGCTCTGTACATCTCAGAAATACAACATCTTATCACTCTGTAGGGAAGTTACTCTTTTCCTATTATGTGGCTTCTCTTGTGCTCTACAACTTCATTTTGCATCATCTTGTTCTAGAAAACAACATTCTCAGAGGCTTTCCTGAGTTAAGTAATACAATTACATTGGAATAGCTGCAGGATGTGTCCAGGCTGGAACACGATGCTTGTGCTATGTGAAATAGGGTTGCTGTAATTTTTGCCTGTCTTGCTTAATTAGTACACACACAGCATGACTGGGGTCCAATCCCCACCCTGCTTATTGGGTGTAATACCATGAGGTAGACAGAGCATCCATAGAAATTGAGAAAAGAATTTTTTTTTTGTGGTACCTAAACAATTAGATGAACGGAGGGAGAATTATCCAGCACCTGTATTCTCAGAGACTCATCTGATTGCCTTGAAACCCATTATATTGTTTTTCTCCCCCTTCTTTATTGCATTTGGCTACGGGCGCAGCGGCTGTCTCTTACAACATCTATTGTTTGATTGCATCCGTTACTTTTAAAAAATCCAGGTCTGTGAGCCCAGTTCCAACTTCAAATGGAATTGGTGCAAAGGGATGGAGACAGCAGATCCTTGCCAGACATGGAATGATGACTCCATTCCAATCGCATTTCCCTTTAATGAGGATCCTGATGCGGCTCTCATTCCTCTGCAAGTGCCATGCTGCATCCGGTGTAATGGCTGCACTTGATGGATAATTTATGCAAACAGAACACAAACAAGAAGTCATTAAGCCACCCAACAAGGGTCCTTGACTTTTGCAAAACCAAACAGTTATTCTGATCCTGATGAGTTTAATTTTACTTTTGGTTGAGTACCGATGAATATATTATATTTAAAATAAATATAATATTATCAATATTCATGATCAAACTGAATGTCATTTGGTGTTTAGTGTTTTTTTTAAAGAGTGATACACAGAGCTTGATTTTCATAGTCACCAAGTATTCATATTTAGATCTTTAATCCTATCTTAAGTCTGTTTCTAATGGATTCCAAACATAGCTAGTGAAAAAAAGGAGGCGGGGGGGAATCTATTATTTGGATACATGTAAACACCTTTACTTTTCATTTGAATAGTTCTTGTTTGGTATTTGCAGCTCTAGAATGTGTGTAAATGTGAATTTGAGAATTTGACATAAACTATAAAACACTGGACCACATAAAGAATATTGATATTGAATATGATTTGGCTACTTAGTGATAAAAATCCACTTACCAGGAAATTAAAATTTAAAAAAGAACTCTTTAGCATGCATAATGCCTTTGGTGGAACTCAAGGGCCATGTAGGTGTACAATGTTTGGATGTCAGTTTACATAATATGTTGTGTTCTCGGTGCTTTCCAGATGCCCAGCGGTTTATTTTAGTAATTTTAATTTTATTACAACAGCATCCAATGATTCGGTTGCTGTACAGCTTCTCTGGGAGCACTCACGTGAAAATCATTAAAGCCTAAATGGTCCTGGCAGGTAATCTCACCATCTTTTCATCTTCCAGTCCCTGGAAGGTGGCCCCTGTCGATTGTTTAAAGGAAAAGAAACACCGTTACATGAGGCACAAATAACAATGCTGCATCCCAATCCCTTCCCTGTAGAGAGGAAAATAGGGCGGCTGTCAATCTGTGGAGTGGAGGCTTATCTCTGGGGGGATGTTGCTTCCCAGTATCAAGAGCCACATGGCACCAGCCTCTGGGGTTGACTGAGGCCCTTTAAACCCAGTCAACCCCAGAGGGGACAGGACCTCCCCACTTGTGATGGACAAGCCTCCCAGAACAGCAGCTGGGGCAGTCAGATCTACTACATCCACCTCCTCTGTCACTTTAGGGTGACATGGGAAATGAGGAGCTCACAGTTTGGGTCCCCCAGCTTCAGGAGAAGAGATCTCTTGGGGAGATCACTGTGAAGCAAAAAAGAGGGAGACTGGAGGAGGACTGCAGGGAAGAAGGGAAGCGAGCTTTCTGAATTGTCAGGTCCCATACTTTTTCCCCAGGGAAGGGGAAAAGGGAAGGAAGGAACTACAAATACACAGTCAAGAGGAGGAATAGATCCCTAGGAATAGGACTGGGCAGTGGGCAGGCCTTCTTGGGGATGATCGAACAACAATACACCCTTGACAGCTATAGATGACGTGAATCGATAGACAGCATCACTGGGTCACCTTGGAAGGAATGCTGGTAGCTACACCCTGAATTTTTGGTTGATGCCAAGGATTTCCTACTCCTGGCACCCTTATTCCAAAAATATCTTAGAACCTCTGCCAAAGATACAATACTCAGGTTCCACGTCTAGATTTACTAGTTCTATGGGTCTGGAGTTTAGGTGTCTAACAAGAGTCTCAAAGTGGTTCTGATTTAGACAGCCAGGATCATGTTTTGACAGCCATTGTCTCCGACTCTGAAGTTGGGGGTATTGCAGCTACAGAACTCCCTTCAATCTATAGCTTTGAAGACATTTTCTTTTAACTTATGAGTCTCTGAGGACAGCTAATTTTCTTCGGCCTCCCTCTCTGGTAATTTTCCTCTTCTCTCAATGCCTTAAACCTTCATTCAAGAGTTGGAGTGATCTGGATAGGAGATTGTTTTTAGTTTGGCATCCATGCAAAATTCCATCAAGAGTTCTATAGGTAATATGCCAGTCTGTGCCCCTTGACTGTGAGGCTAGAGGCAAGAGACTCAAGTACAAAGAAAATATTCTTTCCTGTTCCATTTGAGAGAGGGGAGATGTTTTCGTATATTAATAGGAAAACGTTAATGGATTAGGGAGAAAAAACTGGGCCTATCTTTAGGATATGGATATAGCCTAGCCTTTTTTTGTTTTGCACGTGTATACATATGTAACAAACCTGCACATTGTGCACATGTACCCTAAAATTTAAAGTATAATAATAACAATAATAAAAAAAAGAAACCTTATGGTCTGAAATCATGTCTATATTTATCTATTTAACTAGCAATACATTATTTTGTCTGTAACTGCTGTTGTTACAATCATGTGGCTATATTTCCCAGGCTTTCTTGGTAACTGACATATGAGTGGTTTGGTCAATGGAGACACTTACGGAAAACTAGAGGTAGGGGAGTAGGGAGAAGCCTTCATTTTTTCATTGTGGCTACACCTCTTCTATGATTCTAGCTCCCCACGGTTTCTCCCTCCATAGTTCCAACTTTTGCCAGGAAGCTGCTGAACTGGTTTAGGGAACATTACCTTCTCCTTGTGTTCTTTCAGTCTGAGGATGACAGCAACTTTCTGCTGTTACTAATCCCTGGGTTGCTTCACCGGTTTTGCTTCTTAGCTCTCCAGTTATGTGTTACAAATTCCCTAATTAATTTCCTCTGCTTAAAATACCTAGAGAGGAGAGGTTTCTGCTTTCTGGCTGGGTCTTGATTGATTCACTGATCACAAGTTGGCACTCCCTTGCATAGAGCTTGATAGCATTTAAGGAAGGTGGGGTGGTGTAGTATGATGGCTCTGGACTGAAAATGCTGGAATTCAAGTTTTGACTACAGGCAAGGAATTTCATTTCTTTGGACCTCTGTGAACCTCCAATGCGTAGACCCATTCTTGACTTCTCTTTGTCCCCACAATAACTCTCTCACAAAGGGAACAGAATTTAGACTTTAATAGGCTGATTGAGAGCAATAGAAATATCGTGTATGATCTGCCTTGTGATATGGCTTATTATAATTACTCATCATAAATGCTCACTATATATAAATACTCATTATAAGTACTCATTGTAAGTATAAGCACTCTTTTATGCTGAGCCCAGGCATAACTTCACTGATGCTTTTCAACATAATGACCCTGGCAAAGGATAGGATTTGGCAAGCAGGTTGAAACCCATTTTCCACCCATGAGTCCAAGTCTTTATTTTTGTTCAGATTCAAAGACTGAAGCCCAGAGAGACTAAATGCTTATCAGATGCAAGGGAAAATACATTTTCATATCAAAATTATGTTGACATGTCAGCATAGTAACTCTTATATATGTGTAAATATACATATATGTATACACATATATACACATATATGTATGCTTATGTATGCATTTTATATATTGTGTATATGTGATACATGTATATATATTTAAAATTATAGAATTTGTTTCACTTGGGAAGGCAGCCGTGTGTTCATCTAATCCAATACTTTCATTTTACGGGTGTGAAAAATAAACCTCAGTTCCTGAAAATGGGCGTGTGTTTAAGTTCTATGGAGAAGTTGAAGGAAAACAATTAAAATTTTTTTCTTTCATTTTAAGCTCTCAGTACACCCTTTTTTTGGTTGGCAAGTAGCCCACCACCACTAGATGTGTTATAGTTTTTGTACATTTATTTTGACAATTAAAACACTTATCAACTTTATGTTTCATTTTTGGAATTTGGGGAATGGAAAAGTTATTCTGTCCATTGTCACAGAAAATAGAGGGAATGAGAAACCCATACATGACTTTTAATTTCTCTTAAAATTTGCCATATCTCAAGTCTGGTGAAGTCAGCTTGTCTTAGGTCCCACTGAAGTTCTATCCTTTGCAGTCCTATATAGGGGTAAGAAAACAAAAGACGGCAGACAAATATAAAACTTCTGGGATTTCCTTTAGCGGTCCATTTTTGGCAGAGATGATGGGATTGTAGAATATGTTAAACTCTGTTTTACTTTCTGTAATCTGTCTACCTGATGATTTTTAAAAACGTAAGTGGTATAACAGTGATTGCTGTGGATTTCCCATTCATTGTAAAAATGCAAGTGTTTGAACTAAAGAGCAGAGGAGCCGATTTGTTTGGTACATTTCACAGGGACAGTCCATTCCCCATGTATTTGCTCCAGATGTTGGAGAGCATTAAGGCAGAGCTTTTCAGAAACCTGAGGTTGAGATTTTTCCTTGCAGGTTTGTCCATTCTGTTATTGTATGCCATAGGTTCTCTCAAATTCACCCCTCTGCTGTATCAATTAAAATCTTTTACTTTCTCTTTTTTTTGGGGGGGGTGGGGGGTTGTTGTTGTTAAACTGTGATTGTCTCTGTCTTGAAGCATTTTCACTTAAATGTTTATTGTTCATGATGCACAGCTCCTAAGCCATACCCACCAGAGGGAGGGAGGAGAAACAGAACGTCAGTCTCACCAGCTGGGTTTACAGCTTCATTGTCTGGGCTGATTTTATGAGAAGAAAGCGCATGGTGGTAGAAGAGAGAAATTGCTAGGGGGTAAACGTGTCCTTTGAAATGCCACTCTTGGCTTCCTGACAAAGGAGAAAGAAAAAGCCTATGGTGGATTCGTTCAAGTATCGTGATGGAAAAGCAGCCAGGGCTGAGTTTTTGGTAGGGAGTTGAATTTTCCCTTCTCACGTAGAGATTTAACTTTCATGGAGGGCACCCTCCCTCCCTGTGTGGGAACAGCATTATCTATCTGGTAGGCTAAATAGAGGGTTGGATTGTCTGAAGAGCCTCGGGGGCCTCAGCAGGATCTCATTGGCCAAGCAGCTTGACTTGTCATTAACTCTGCATCCTAATTATCAACCCTAATTCCAAGAGTCCAGTTGGCCCTCCGTTTATTAATGGTGATCTCAGTCATCAACCAGCGTCTTGGATTTAGATTGCCTGTGTACAAATGTTATTTTTGCTGTCCACCAGCTGTGTGAGTTGAGCAAATTTCTCATTTTTTAAAATCTCAGTTTCCCTAGCTATAAAATGGGCACAAAACTATAATGTATCTCATAGGATGGTGGGGCTTCAGGAAGATTATTTGTGGACAGAAATTTGCACATTGTCTGACCCATACTAAATGCTTAGTAAATGTTGACTTTTTTTTTTTTTTAAGAGATGTTGCCATGCATGAAAAACATCCTATATGGGCCAGACATGGTGGCTCATGCCTGTAATCCCAGCACTTCAGAAGGCCTAGATGGGTGGATCACTTGAGCCTAGCAGCTTGAGACCAGCCTGGGTAACATGGCAAAACCATCTATACCAAAAATAATACAAAAATTAGCTGAGTGTGATGACACGTGCCTGTAGTCCCAGCTACTCCTGAGGTAGAGTGGGAGGAACACTTGAGCCTGGGAGTTGGATGTTGCAGTGAGCCAAGATCATGTCACTGCACTCCAGACTGGGCAACAGAGCAAGATTTTGTGACACACACACACACGCACACACACACACACACCACACACACACACACACATCATATATGCACCAAAGACATGTTCAGGCAACTCAAGCCATCTCTTAACCTCTAGGCCTGAAGAATGTTACATGGCAAAGGCAGAGGGAGACTCCCTGGTTGAGTGTTGGAAGTTTGCCTTTCTTTGATTTCCTTCTCATTTCCGTAGGAAGTGTGCACTCCCTACTCACAATGGTGAGATGCAGCCTGGTGTCTTTTGCTTGGGAGGCGCCTTTGGCTCTGGAGGACTGAGTAAGCCAAAGATGCGACCAAAGTATAAGGAAGCACATTTCTGTCTGTTTAGTGCCGACTCTGGTGGGATATTGAAGTGTGAGAGGGGTGAAGGAAACCACGAGGTTTCTGTATTGTCCAACTCAGCTGGGTATCACAGAAAAAGAGTAGAGCAGGACCTCTGTCAGGAGTATCATGAATTCAGTGGAACAGCATTTTGGTTTTACATCTTGAAGATAGTATGTAGTTGTAGAATTGCAGATAGGTAACAAGACCACATCTGACCACATGGTGTGGAAAGTTGGTTAATTTCTGATAAATATGGCCTATTAGTACCAAACTAGAGAAGTCAGGGCTATTTTCCTACCCACATTTCCATAGTGTTTTTTAAAAGTAAATCTCTTTGAGGGTTCACACGTATTTTGCCGAGGGATAAACTGGGGTATGAAGTCTTGCTGGACACATCACATCTTATTCATTAATTTAGTAAGTAGTTATTGTGCATGTGTTATGTGTCAGGAAGTGTAGTAGGCATTGGGGTATGCAGCAGTAAATCAGACAGATGTGGGCCGTGCCCTCACAGAGCTCCCAGCCTCTCACCTCCTCACAGGCAAGTGTGGTGTGGGAGTTTGTCCACAAGATGGCTGCCGTCAATCCCTTCCCTCCCTTTACTCAAATGTCACTGCTTTGACCACCAGAACATGGTGGAAGTGATGTTATACCAGTTCAGGGCCTGGCCTTTAAGGGGACTAATAGGTTCTGCTTTCTTTATTTCCATTTCTCTGGATCCGTGGCTAGTCATTTAAGAAGTCTAACTACCCTGCGACTTCCAGGCTATGAGGAAGCCACTTGAAGAGGCCATGTCAGGGAAGAACTGAAGAATCTAACAGATAGCCAGAAACTATGCCACACCCATATGGTCCTGGCAAGGCTATCCCAGTCTTCTCAAGCTGTTTGATCTATTCCTTTGTATTCTCACTAATTTCTTGATTCCCCCAGAACCATGAGCATGTTAAAACAGCGGTTGTTTTGGGCCACACATTTTGGGGTGGCTTGTTAGGCAGCTGTTGCTGGTTGGAACACTCAGTGTTTGGTCCATCTTTGATTCCCCAGCCAAGTCCAATGATGAGCACATAGTATGTGCTCAATAAATGTGCTTTGGATTTTAATAAGCTGTGCTTCACTCTTTCCTCACATTTGCACCCTTGCGTTTGAGGACCCCCATATTTGTCCTGAAGAAAAGTCAGACCCAAACTTCCCAGAGAAAAAGTGACACAGAGGCAGAAATTAGGGCATAAGCTATAAGGTTTAGGCTGATTCCACAGGATCTGATTTCCCCAGACACTCCAAAGATAACCTTGGTCTCTGTTCACCTTCCTGCCCACTATGCACCCCTTTCAGAATTTCAAAACTGGCTCAGCCTTTACATGTGGATTCTTGAAGATGTGGCTCTTGAAGATGTACCACATGAGGTTGAGGATGTCTTGCCCCTGTGCTAAGGAAGCTCTGTGTCCTATGTCAATGTATTAGTCCATGGGGAGGCATGCTTAGTTCTTCAAACAACCCTCACAGACCTACTTTTGGCCTTGAACTTGGCTGACTCTGAAACTCTCCAACTCTGACTCTCGGCTTGTCTCTGGTGATGATCTTCATGTTGAGCCAATTGGCTGCTCTGCTCCCTCTGGTTTTTCCAAGTCAACCTTCCTTAGTTCCTGAGATACCCTCATGTTCTGTGCCAAGACCTGGTGCTCCCATGAAGTCCTCTGTAGCTTCCCAAAGGAATTTTTCTGCATTCAAAAGGAATAAATACAGTGACATTTTGCTTTATTTTCCCTCTGCTCCTTCCTCTCCCCACAAATGGGGCTTTTCTGCACTCCCTTCCCCATGGTATAAACAATGAGCTCATGATCACACATCAGGTGCAACGAATTATTTTGCTTTGCTTGCAAAATTTCTTTTCTTTTCTTTCTTTCTTTCTTTCTTTTTTTTTTTTTTTTTTTTTTTATGAGACAGAGTTTTGCTCTTGTCGCCCAGGCTGGAGTGCAATGGCGCATTGGCTCACTGCAACATCTGCCTCCCAGGTTCAAGTGATTCTCCTGCCTCAGCCTCCCGAGTAGCTGGGATTACAGGCACATGCCACCATGCCCAGCTAAGTTTTATATTTTTAGTAGGTTTTACCATGCTAGATCAGAGATGTGATGGCTCTCTGAGCTTAGTATTCACATCTCCAACTGCCTGGTGTACTACCCTCTTGGACCTCTTGTGGACCTCTCAAATCCTACATTAACAAAGAAATGATCTCTCTCCTAGTCAACTAAGATTTATACCTTGGACTGATCTTTACGTATTTTCCTCCCCCTTTTGTCTTTTCACTCTTGTATCTAATCAGCCCTCTGGTCTGCTCATACCTACCTTCTCCATTCCATTGCTACTGCCATTACCTTAGATGGAGGCTTAATCATAAGGCACTTCTCTTGAAATTCCTCTCTCCTCTCCATGCTACCCACCGTGGATTAGCATTAATGGTCAGATTTAGACTCCAAATATGTAGCCACCAATGCCTCTACTGATGGAGACCCTTTGGTGACTCTCCACTCTTCATTAAGACAGACACTTCACCAGGTTCTTTGTGTGTTCAGCTTCATGTCTCA
Source organism: Pongo pygmaeus (assembly GCF_028885625.2). Lineage (NCBI taxonomy): Eukaryota > Metazoa > Chordata > Mammalia > Primates > Hominidae > Pongo > Pongo pygmaeus. The sequence goes on from NC_072384.2 coordinate 120,598,440, forward strand.
TTCTGCTCTTTACTACAGCAGAGCTGGGCTACTTTGTTTTCAAGCAAGTGCTAGGCTTTTCTGCAGATAGGACTTGTTTGTGAGGTTTCTTTCTCTAGAATTCCTCTCTTTTCTAAGAAACTATTTACTTTCTTTTTTTTTTTTTTCTTGAGATAGAGTCTTGCTTTGTTGCCCAGGCTAGAGTGCAGTGGTGCTATCTTGGCTCACTGCAACCTCCGCCTCCCTGGTTCAAGTGATTCTCATGCCTCAGCCTCCGGAGGAGCTGGGATTACAGGTATCTGCCACCATATCCTGCTAATTTTTGTACTTTTAATAGAAATGGGGTTTCACCATTTTGCCCAGGCCAGTCTCGAACTGCTGACCTCAAGTGATCCGCCTGCCTTGGCCTCCCAAAGTGCTGGAATTACAGGCTGAGCCACCGTTCCTGGCCTACAAGCCTATTTACTTTCAAAGACCATCTAAAGTTTACCTCCTCCACCCCACCTCACTTTGTGTAAGCCCCCTTCCCCAGTCCATCCACGGTAGCCATTTCTTTGTCTGAGCTCACAAAGCACTTGGTTGTTTTTGATGGCAGTAAACCCTGGGTTCTGCATTACAGATATTTGAGCACATCCCTGAGACCTGCTAGACTCTAACCTCACTGAGCATAGAGGTTATGCACACAGGCATAGCTGTCCCAATATTTGGGAGATTCTGCTTACTTGACCTCAGCTGAGTCCAGACTATCTATTGGTCAAGACGGGTCAAACCTATTACAACAGATCTCTGTCTCTTCTGTGCTTCTGTCTCCCTTGGAGCCCAGCACTTCCATGCACACTTTGCCTTCAGAGGCACTATGCCTGGCTCCTGAGCTTTCCTTTCTCTTTTGACACCTCCAAACTTACCTGTCCTGCTCTTTTTCCTTACAGTCTCACTCCTTACAGTAACTAACCTTATAAACTAATGTCAGTGAGGGTGATCATAGTAAAAGAATCAGAAAAGATTTACCATTTGTTTGTGGGTTCCTTGACTGCTAATGGATCAATGGTTTTGTTTTTCCCTCTGACACATCCTAGTTCAGGATCTTCACCAAGATGGCCTATTTGTGTCACTACAACAGGCCTCAGCCTCTTTTCTCCTGTGGTTCACTCTCTCAGCCCTGGAATCCTGCCCCTTGCTTCCTGACTAGTGTCAAAACATGGCTGTCATCATTTTTGCTCATTTGGAACCTCTGTGACCCTCCGCCATCACAGGCTGCATCTCAGACTTCTTGATCTATCTCAAGTCTTCCATATTCAGATTCCAGGCTATCCTTGCATTCCTCCTGCTCATAGCTCACCCCTTGCTTAACTTCTTTGCTTTGGTCAGACTCACTCCCTCACTTATGGTCTCCATCCCTGTGCCTTCCCCTAATATAATGCTCAGGGGTTTCTTGTTTTCCTGACTTGGCTTATGTTCCACCTTCACCCTGGGAGGACTCCCCCTGACCCTCCGCTGCCAGCTCCTCCCTGCTCATCTAAAGCCATCCCATTCTTGGTGCAGATTCTCTTTTCTCCTTAAGCATTCGTGGATCGTTTCCCCTCAGCTCTCTCTCTGGTCTTTGCATGGCTCTAATCCTCCCCTGCATCACTGTTTGGCAATTAATCATGCACTGGGTTGTGACACTTCTTGTACAGCATTGAGCTGTTATCTCTTGTATATTCTTTCACTTTTCTTGCATTTATGTCTTACCTCTTTGAGTTCCCTGAGATCACAGAGCATCTCTTTGGCATTCTTTTTTATCCTCCTCAGTGCCTTGCTTGCATGTCATAGCTGTCCTATAAATAATTTCTGTAATATCAAGATTTAACCTTCCTCAGGTGAGCACTACATTTCTTTCATAACAGTGGTCTCTGAGGCTCTAAGCCAAATGTGACTATTGTGGACTTTTTCCAATGAATGGGGAGGCAGCGGAAGGGTATATTTTGGCATGTAGAGGCCTTCAGATGTCCTTTAAGTTGTGTGTTAATAACTGTGACTCACTCATCCTGTGGGCCACCATGCACCAGGCTCTGTGCTAAACCCTCTAATGTAATACTGTTTTAATGCTTACCATAGTCCTATGGGAGTAATTACTATCATGATTCCAATTTTACACATTAGGAAACTGAGGTACAGAGAACTTTCATCATTTTCCTGAGACCCATAGTCCATATATGTGGTGTGCTGAGACTTTAAATCCTGTGATCTGACTCCAGAGTGTGAAATTTTAGCCACTATTCATAGCACACCCTGACCAATATGCAAAATATCAGTCCTTGTCTGTATACTATTGTACCATTTATAAACGACTTTCACACATAGTGTCTTATTTATCTGACTCAACACTCCTACGAAAAATTGGGCACTCTTAATTTATTCTTTATATTCTATATTTTATTATTTATATTCTAGATATCATTCCTTCCTATAATCTCACACATTTTATGCTGTTGTTAAAATGTAATGCAAGTAACACTTAAATGTATTCTCATTGTTAAAAAAAAATCCAGAGTGCCAAAAAATGCAGGATAAAAAGAAAATTCCACTCTTAACTCACCCCAACCATACGCCCTTCCCTGGAGAGAATTACTGCTGTTTCCATATGATGCATAACTATCCCTTCACCCCTATGTGTAAGCATGGACAGGTACGTCACATGCACATATGTATACACAGGTTGAGCATCCCTAATCCAACATCTGAAATCTGAAATGTTCCAAAATACAAAACATTTTGAATGCTGACATGAAGTCACAAGTGAAAAATCCCACACCTGACCTTGTGTGATGAGTCGTGTGTTTCCTGCACAAAATTATAAAAAAACCTGCATAAAATCACATTCAATCTCTCTGTATAAGGAATATATGAAACATAAATATATTTTATGTTGAGATTTGGGTTCCATTCCAAAGATAGCTCATTATGTATTTGGAAACATTCCAGAATATGAAAAAATTCTGAAATTTGAGACACTTCTGGTCCCAAGCATCTTAAATAAGGGATACTCAACCTGTATATATCTATAAATACAGACATGTATTCATATATATTTTTCCATAAACATATGGAAATTTACAGTTTTCTACATGGAATTTGCTTTTTCTATAAGTGGGAAAATCTTGTCAGTTTTGGCTCTTTGATTTGCTCTTTTTTCCTTTGCAGTTGTCAGTGCATCTTGGAAATCTTTCCATGCTTGCACTAATAGATCTCCCTCACGTTTTATCCCAGCACTAGAGTATTCCCTCTATTGGATATGCTATGGCTTACTTAGTCTTTCCTCTATTTTTGAATATTTAGATTGTCTTACCTGGAACGATAACCTCAGTTTTGAACTAAGAAGGTACAGCTCCACAGGGGAGCAGTGAGCTATGTCATTTGCACAGCTATTTATTAAGGTGGAGCGCTTCTGAGCCAGGTGTCAGGATTCTTCCACCCTGTCCATTTCCCAAAGCTGCCTTACAGCTGAGGAAGGCCATGGCTGAAGCTACTCTGTGGGACTCTACAAGGAACTTGAGGTCATCTGCAACAATTCCTCTGGCAAAACTAATTGGTGTCAAGATCACACATCAAAAGACTTCTAACCAAATAGCTGCCAGAGACGTAGACATAGTTTTATAAAAAAGTGATGGAAGCTTTTCTTCCTGAAATGATGTATACAAGCATCCATGATTTCTTTTTTTTCTTTTCTTTTTTATTTTTTTGGGATGGAGTCACACTCTGTCACCCAGGCTGGAGTCAGTGGCGTGATCTTGGCTCACTGCAACCTCCGCCTGCTGGGTTCAAGCGATTCTCCTGCTTCAGCCTCCCGAGTAGCTGGGATTACAGGTGCGCATCACCACGGCTGGCTAATTTTTTTTTGTATTTTTAGTAGAGACAGGGTTTCACCACATTGGCCAGGCTGGTCTCGAACTCCTGACCTCGTGATCCGCCTACCTTGGCCTCCCAAAGTGGTGGGATTACAGGTGTGAGCCACTGCGCCCGGCCCGCATCCATGATTTCTTAAAATGAGGTGATTTTGATTTTGTTTGGGAGTTTGTTTCCTAGGTGAAAAGGGGACAACAACACTGAATCCCTTGGGGTTTACACTCTTCTGAAGATCATAGTGTGAATTATCATGCCACATTAGGACAGTTCCAGAGAATCATCAAAGTCTTTTTCCCCTTGTTTTGGAATGGGAGTATGTTTGCAACAGTGCTTGTTTGAAAGTGTAACACATACATTAACACTAACACAGGTAAAAGGCAATGTGATCATGTAATGATGCATCAAAGTCTTCAGAAGATCAAATAAAGGTTCAGCATATCTGTATGATCTGGGGATTGCCAGGAAAGTACCACCTGCTGGAACGTAGTTTGTGGCAGTTCTCGTTGTGTAACTACTTGAATGAATGCAAAAGGTCCATTGCATTGTGCAGAAATGCTTTCTCCTTTCCTTTAGGTATGGAGTAAGACATGGACAGTCAGAACATAGGTTGTCAACTGTTCCAGATATTAACCAAGGTCAAGTGAAGGTGAGTGTTTGATGGTAGTAGAAGAATTTCCTGTTGACCTTAGTTGGTGCATTCTAACCAGAAGGAGAAAATTTTGTTGTAGGAAAGGAAAAACATCATTTTCTCTTGTTTCTTTCAAAGGCAAAGATTATTTACATAGACTAAAATGTTAATTTTTTCAGAAATCAAAGCCACTGGCAGATCGTTAAGTAAAATTCATGTGTGTATGATTAATATTGGATGACCTCTTGCTCTGGTAGAACCTTGCTTTTCAGAAGACATATGGAACTCATTCATGCTTATATTACACATATCTGTTCATACAGATCTTTGACTCTATGTTCAGTGAAATGTCATAATTTCTTTTACAACAGATCTGGAAGAGAAAATGCTGCTTAGAGCACAGTGTTATGAATGGGAAAGGGAATGAAAGTGTGTGTGAGTGAATTGAGGATCATGACAGTGACCTGTATTTCTACATTGGATAGAAAACTTTTAATAAAAGCTAGAAGCCAAGGGGCAAATTTTAGAAATAGGATTTTGCCTTTGATTATACTTCTCTGTGTTTGGACTGCCAATTTGACATTCTGTTGATGAATATTTGCTTTTGCATCAGCATCTAATAGGCGAGATTTATGTCTGTTTAGGAGCTACCAGCTTTGTTAATTCATTGGCTTGCAAATGTAATCAAAGAGGATAAGTCTGCTTTTGGGAGGTGCAAATACCAGTTTCTCTTGCGCTTCCAGCAAGAAAAAAAGAGTCCTTTTACAGATGTTAAAATGGATAATTTTAGGAAATTAGATAAAAAATACCGAAATTTTCAGAAATTATTTTCATGGTAAGTACCCGGATTTCAAAAACAAATAAAATTATTCCTACCTTTAGAGAATTCTCTGATTACAAAGAGTATGCAATTACATAATTCAGGCAATGAAGCCTTCTTAGTAACTCAATAAAAACATACTGATATTGGAATAATTAAGCAACCACCGGTAATTAAGTGCCCTGGTAGTTCAGATAGTCATGGCTGCACTGAGGTCTGGGTCTTGGCTGGCAACACTGGGCAGATGGGAAACTGGGGTGCCTGAGACAAGAAAGTGATCTGGGAAGTGATAACAGTTCTTCTCCTTTTCTTCTTTCTTCTTCCTCTCCTGATGTTTCTTTTGCTAAAATCAATGCCTACCTCTTGGTTTTCACTTTTCCGATCACTCTTTCACTGTCTCATTTGCTGGTTCCTTTGCAAGTTTCTGACCTCTAAAAACTCGAGGGCCCCATGGTTCATTCCCAATCTACACATTCCCTAGGTGATCTTATCCAGTCACATGGCTTTTATACCATCTGTCTGCTGATGGCTTCCAAATAGGTCTTCCAGATTGAACATCTCCCCTGAACCACAGACCCATATTTCCAGTTGTCTACTTGGTCATTTCAGATGGTCCAGTAAGCATGTCAAACTTGACATTTCCAACCCTGAGCTTCTGATAATCTTTGCTAAACAACTCTACCAGAAACTTCCTCATCTTGGTTAATGCAATATCTTTCTTTTAAAATCTTGGCACTGTCCTTTTATTAAAGTTTTATTTTTAATGGACAAATAATATTTGTACATATTTATGGAGTACAACATGATGTTATGATACATGCATGCATTGTGGAATGATCAAATCAGTCTAATTAGCATATCTGTCACAAATATTATTTCTTTGTGGTGAGAAGACTTAAAATCCTCTTTTAGTTATTTTGAAATATACATTATTATTAACTAATTATAACTAAATTATTAACTGTTAACTGTCATGTGCTATGCAATAGAAAACCAGAACTTATTCCTTTTATCCAGCTGAAACTTTGTAACCATTGACCAAGATCTTCCCGTTCTGACCCCTCACCTTCATCCCTGGCCTCTGGTAATCACCATTCTACTCTCTGCTTCTAGGAGTTCAACATTTGTAGGTTCCACACATAAGTGAGATTATATGGTTTTGGTGTCTCTGTGCCTTTCTTATTTCATTTAGTATCTTTAATATCTTCATTTAATATCTTGTTTCATTTAATGTCTTCTAGGTTTACTCATGTTGTCACACATGACGGAATTTTCTGTTTTTCTTTTTTTTTTTTTTAAGGCTGGATAGAAAATCCATTCATCCAAATGGGCACTTAAGTTGTTTCCGTATCTTGGCTATAGTGAATAGTGCTGCAATGAACATGGGAGTGCAGACATCTCTTTGACAAACTGATTTCAATTCTTTTGGGTAAATAAATACCCAGTAGTGGGATTGTAGAATCATATGGTAACTCTATTTTTAGTTTTTTGAGGAACGTTCATACAGTTTTCCAAAATGGCTATACTAATCTACAATACCACCAACAGTGTATAAGGAAGGGTTCCCCATTCTTCGCATGCTTGACAACACTTTTATCTTTTTGATAATAGCCAATCTAAGAGATGTGAGGTGGTATCTCATTGTGATTTTAATTTGCATTTCTCTTATGATTAGAAATGTTGAGCATTTAAAAATTTATCTGTTGGCCATTTATATGTCTTCTTTTGACAAATGTCTGTTCAAGTTCTTTGCCCATTTTTTAATTGGGTAATTTGTTTTCTTGTTACTAAATAGTATGAGTTCCTTGTTTATTGTGGATATTAGAACCAATGTATAATTTGCAAATATTTTCTCAGTCAGTGGGTTGTCTCTTCATTCTGTTTATTGTTTCCTTTGCTGCGCAGAAGATTTTTAGTTTGATGCAATCCCATTTGTCTATTTTTGCTTTTATTGCCTGTGCTTTTGGGGTTGTACTCCAGAAATCATTGCCCAGACCAATGTCATGAAAGTTTTCCCTTATGTTTTCTTCTAGTAGTTTTATAGTTTCAGGTCTTAATATTTAAGTGTTTAATTTATTTTGAGTTGATTCTTGTAAAAAAGGCGAGATAAGAGTTCATTTTTGTTATTCTATATGTCAATATCCAGTTTTTCTCAGTACCATTTATTAGAAGATGCAGTCCTTTCCCCATTGTGTGATCTTGGCACCCTTGTCAAATCAGCTGTCTAGAGATGTGTTTTATTTTTTTTTTTCTGGGCTCTATATCCTATTCCACTGGTCAGTGTGTCTGTTTTTGTGCCATTGCATGTTGTTTTGATTACCATATCTTTGTAATATATTTTGAAATCTGGTAGTGTAATACCTCTAGCTTTGTTCTTTTTAGTCAAGGTTGCTTCAGCTATTAGGGGTGTTTTGTGGGTCCATATGAATTTCAGAATTGCTTTTTCTATTTCTTTGAAGAATGACATTGAAATTTTGATAGGGATTGCATTGAATCTGTAGATTGCTTTGGGTCGTATGAACATTTTAATAATATTAGTTCTTCCAGTTCATGAACACAGATACCTTTCCATTTATTTGTGTCATCTTCAGTTTCTTTCATCAATGTTTTATAGTTTTCAGTATACAGATCTTTCACTTCCTTAGTTAAATTTACTTTTAAGTATTTTTTTCTGGTGCTATTATAAATGGGATTGTCTTCTTATTTTTTTATTTTTTATTTTTTCTGAGATGGAGTCTCACTCTGTCGCCCAGCCTGGAGTGTAGTGGTGCCATCTCAGCTCACTGAAACCTCCACCTTCCGGGTTCAAGTAACTGTCTGCCTCAGCCTCCTGAGTAGCTCAGATTACAGGCATCTGCTACCACGCCTGGCTAATTTTTGTATTTTTAGAAGAGATGGGGTTTCACCATCTTGGCCAGGCTGGTCTTGAACTCCTGACTTCGTGATCCACCCACCTTGGCCTCCCAAAGTGCTGGGATTACATTGTTAGTGTATAGAAATGCTACTGATTTTTGTTAAATTCATTTTGTATCTTGCAACTTTACTGAATTTGTTTTGAGTTTTAACAGTTTTTTGGTGGAGTCTTTAGTATTTTCTATATATAAGATCTTGTCATCAGCAACAGAGACAATTTCACTTTATTCTTTCCTTTTGGATGCCTTTTTATTTATTTCTCTTGCGTAATTGCTCTGGCTAGGACTTCCAGTAGTGTGTTGAACAGAAGTTATGGGAGTAGGTATCCTTGTCTTGTTTCTGTTCTTAAAGGAAAAGCTTTCAACTTTTCATGTTGAGTATGATGTTAGCTGTGGCCTTGTTATATATGGCCTTTATTGTATTTTGAAACATTCCTTCTATAACCACTTTGTTGAGAGTTTTTATAATGAAAGGATGTTGAATGTTATTAAATGCTTTTTTCTGTATCTATCGGAATAATCATATGTTTTTTCTTCATTCTGGCAATAATTTATTGATTTGTGTATGTTGAACCAACCTTGCCTCCCAGGGATAAATCCCACTTGATTATGATGATACCCTTTTAATGTACTGTTGAGTATGGTTTGCTAGTATTTTGTTGAGAATTTTTACTCTATGTTTATTCGAGATGTTGGCCTGTAGTTTTCTTTTCTTGTAGTGTCTTTGTTTGGCTTTGGTATCGGGGTAACATTGGCTCTATAAAAGGAGTTTAGAAGTATTCCCTCCTCTTTAATTTTTTAGAAGAGTTTCAGAAGGATTGGTATTAGTTCTTTAAATGTTTGGTAGAATTTGGCCATGAAGTCATCTAGTCCTGGGCTTTTCTTTGATGACATACTTTTAGTTACTTATTGAATCTATTTACTCATTATTGGTCTGTTCAGATTTCTAGTTTCTTCATGGGTTAGTCTTGGTAGATTACATGTTTCTAGGAATTTATCCATTTCTTCTAGGTTGTCCAATTTGTTGGCATGTAATTGTTCATAGTCTCTTATGATCCTTTGTATTTCTGTGTTATGTTTCATTTTTCATTTGTGATTTTATTATTTGTCTGCTCTTTTTTTTCTTAATTAGTGTAGCTAAGTGTTTGTCCATTTTTTTAGCTTTTCAAAAAGAAACTTTTAATTTTGTTTATCTTTTCTATTGTTTTTCTAGTCTCAATTTATTTCTGCTCTGATCTTTGTTATTCCTTTCCTTCTGCTAACTTTTGGCTTAGTTTGTTCTTTTCTCCTAGTTCCCTCAGGGGTACCTTTAGGTTGTTTGTTTGAGATGTTTTTTATCCAGACCATCAACAAACCCTGATGGCTTCTCTTCCTCAACTGCTGCCACCTTGGTCCAAACTACCATCATCTTTTGCCTTCTCACTGGCCCTCTTACCTCTATCCTCACCCAGTAGCCTGTATGACCTTGTTGGAACATGTCATGTGGTTTTTCATCTCTTAAATGACGATAATAACAGCATTAGGTTAGATCATGGGATTTTCATGTCTGTAGGTCAAAATGGTGGAATGTTGCTGAACTTCTTATGGTTCAATCTAATACCTATCTCACGAAGGGTGATAAGGACCAGATGAACTAGTGCCAGCGCAATGCATTGTGCAGGGGCTGGCCTATAGTAAACTTGAAAAATAGTCAGCAATTGCTATTGCTAAACAAAGTCCCTGGTGAGTCACACAAGGCCTTCTAAAACTTGGCCCTTGTTGCCTGTCTCCCCTCATATTCCTTTGTGCTTTGTACTTTATATACTGCACTTTGACAATGCAGCACTTACTGCAGCTTCCTAAACCCATCTGACTTTTTTTTTTTTTTTTGAGATGGAGTTTCACTCTTGTTGCCCAAGCTGGAGGGCAATGGTGCGATCTCGGCTCACTGCAACCTCCGCCTCCCGGGTTCAAGCGAATCTCCTGCCTCAGTCTCCCGAGTAGCTGGGATTACAGGCACGTGCCACCACGCCTGGCTCTTTTTTGTATTTTTAGTAGAAACGAGGTTTCACCATGTTAGCCTGGCTGGTCTCAAACTCCTGACCTCAGGTGATCTGCTCACCTTGGCCTCCCAAAGTGCTGGGATTACAGGCCTGAGCCACTGCGCCTGGCCACCCATCTGACTCTTTTATGTCCTTTTGCTTTTGATTATATCAATTCCTCTTTCTGGAACCCTCCTCTCTCTAGTCCTTAAAGTTTAGCATTCCACTTCTGTCCCTCCTCTGTGTAGGTATCTTCATTCCTCCCCAGTCTGTCCCACCTTTTTCTGTGTTATTTCTGAATTTTGGACAAACTCTGTATATATTACAATGATTGATTTACATGTCTGTCTGCCTCTTTACTTGACTCTGACTTCCTCAAGTACAAAGGTGGTATTTTATTCATTTGTGTCTTCAATATCGTGTACAGTGTGACATAAATAGCTCCCAATAAATATTTGGTGAACAAGTACGTAAATGAATGAATGGACAAGCTGAGAACATGGACACCCTGTTTTATGATAGCTCTTATATACCAATGAGTGAGGGTAAGGTAAAGATTAAGAAAACTTGCGGACTGCTGAGGCATAATGAACACATTTTAGAAATCAGGTTAAATAGGATGCAGGACTCTAACAGGGCAGGAAGAGAAAGCAGGACTGGGAGGCAGAGATACTGAAAGAATTGTATTTGAGAGGATGGCTGCCTGCCTTTTGGCCTCTTGGTGGTTCCTGATGGTGTGGCTGGCTTTGGTCCCATGGACGACTGTAGGAAGATGTGTCCTGCCAGAGGGTGAGCTAGCGGCCTGTGGGCTTCACTCTGTTTCTGAGTGATGTGCTGCAGAAGCTGTAGGATGGTGAACAGGTTGAAACAGCTGTCTTTTTAGAGGCCCCAGGCTACACTGGCCTTGGAATGGAATCTCAAATAATTTTTAATTCAAATGAAATAATGGAGGAAAATTCCCCTGTACAATGGAACATTCTGGCCTGGCCTCAAGGCTGGTGGTTTAGGGCTGAGGGTGAATCTGGGAAGGTCCTGCAGGCGCTTGTTGAAGTGAGCCCTTCCTCTACAGACCATTGACCTGGATATGAAAAGTGCTGGTTTGGAAAGAAACTTGTTTGTGTGATAGCTGCATTTCCCTACAGTCCCTGGGAATGAAGTGGAGTGATAGTTATAGGAAAGATAAAGTTAAATGGTGCTAAGATCCTGCTCGGTTAGATTCTTTATCCTACTAGGATGTTTCACGACAAGAATACGCAGGTTTGGATGATAACAGGCTTTCTGTCTGGTTATGTATACTCCCCACATGCCTTCTAATGCCTAGTACAGTGCCTGGCAAATGAACAGTGTTCAGTGAATTGTGCTACTAAGGATGGATCCTTACAAAAGAAAAACTGGCCACGGAGTGAGAAATTTAACAGGTCCAGTTTGCTGGGATTCATCTTGGATAAAGAAACTGAAAGGACAAGATCTCCTGTAATTTTGTTTCATAGCTTAGCTATAGAAGGTAGGACCACCCCAAATTTTCCAGTCTGGTCTGAGTTCATGGCCCTTAAAATATGTGTTATCACTAGTGAGGGGAAGAGAGTGATTTCATAGTATACTTGCAGTTAAGGGAAATGGTTACAAGCATGGATTTTAGGAGGCAAAATCTCTGCTTACAAGTCTTGTCTCTGATACATACTAGCCAAATAATACAGAGTTCTTTTGTGTCTCAGCTCCTCATTTGTAGGATGGGAATAACAGTGGCATCTATGCCCTTAGATTAAATAGGTATGTAAGGTGGTTGGCATAGTACTTGACAATGAATTAATGTGAACTAATAACATCAGGCTTGATTTCTACAGAACAAAGAAGATGAATTGGTAGTGTAAAAACATGTCCCCTTTGTGCAGGCAGCTGAGAGGCCTCAAACCCTAAGAAGGTCAAACCCTAAGAAGAAAATCCTAGTCTGGCTCTCTAAGAATGGAGGCTCCTGATGGGGAGGAGCAAACCGAAAGTCAGTGGCTTTTTGTCTGAGACTGACCTGCGGAATAACATATGTTGGGTAGTGGGAAGATGGCAGAGAGAGTAGTTGGACCTTTCCTTCCCTAGGGACTGCCAGGCTTTGTGAAGATTTGCTGGATCTTCTTTGAGTGCTCATAACAAGGATTTCTTCCTACATATACAGTACTTTACAGTTTCTTAACGACCCTGTGTGGTGAGCTTCCCAAGTTGCAATGGAGACTTTTAGCTCCCTGTTGCCCAGGGAGGAAGGAGCCTTCTTCTTTCCCAACAGAAAAGGGAGGGCAGGGAGTCCTATAGGGGCCTGGGAGACACCAAGAGGAGATGCCCTTGGCGTTTAAGTCTGGGGTTCAGATATAGTGTGGAATCTCAAATCCCTGATTACCCCTGGGGTCGTCCACTAGAGGTTCACCCATGCAATGTGCCTGTAGCTAAGATCATTTCCCAGAGGGAAATAGTCTACAAGGAGAAAAAAGTAATGGTCTTCCATATCAATAATGATATCCAGGCCTTGAGTTCTGAAATAAGTTTTCTGGGACTTTAGTTTGATGTCTGTAAATCCCACTCCCCTTTGGATCTGCATATTAACCACTTTTTCTATTGTGGCCCTGATATGGTTTGGCTCTGTGTCCCCACCCAAATCTCATGTTGAATTATGATCTTCCATGTTGGAGGAGGGGTCTGTAGGGAGGTGGTTGGATCTTGGGGACAGAGTTCCTACTTGTTATTCTCATGATAGGTAGTGCTCATGAGATCTGGTTGTTTAAAAGTGTGTAGCATCTCCTCCTTTTCTGTCTATCCTCCTCCACCATGATAAGACGTGCTTGCTTCCTCTTCACCTTCCATCATGATTGTAAGTTTCCTGAGCCTGCTCACCTCCCCCAGCCATGCTTCCTAGACAGCCTGCAGAACTGCAAGTAAATTAAACCTCTTTTCTTCATAAATTACCCAGTCTCAGGTAGTTCTTTGTAGCAGTGTGAGAAGGACTAATACAGGCCCACAGGCATAAGGGATACTGAAGACGGGGGAATGGGAGGATGGGATCTGGTCCAGGCCCACCCAGTCACTGCCCTAAAGGGGCTGGAGTGAGGAGAAGGGCAGCTGAGCCTGCACATGTTGAAGGAACCACAGGCAGTGGACACCTGTCAAAAGTTCAAGCATTGGCAATAGCTGGGAAAGGTCTCACTGCTAACTCTCAATCCCCATGAAAATGAATCGAGGGTATCAATAGGCTCACAAGATATTATTTATTGGAGTGACCTTTGTTGCTAAGTAACAGCATGATTTTCAGACTGTATTAAAAATTATAATTGGCATGAGCTTTAAATAATGTGAGCCGGCATTGGAGACATTAAGCCACATGGCGGGGATGTAAATTAGCCAGAAAGGTTCACAGGGGGGTCAGTGCATTGTCAGATAATGCTGAACCAAGTCAAATTAATTTCTAATAATTTGTAGAGGGTAGGCAGCAGAGAAACCACCAAGCTCCTGGAAGCTGTAGGGACTGCAAAGCTTGGGTGTCAGGCTAGAAATATGAGGCCTCACCCATGCCAAAAAGCATTAAAACCAGTAGTTGGAGTTCAAGGAATGACATTATTGAAGTTTGGACTTAATCTCATTCCAAGTCCTATTTCCTTGATTTTGCTGGGCAGAAAATGAAGTAATGACAGAGAGCCAGAGAGAATCTCCTATGCTTGGGCTACCTGCCTAAATGCTGTCCCTGAATTTTCACCTGAGTTAGAACACCTTCAAGTGTCAGCAACAGGTTAAGTGTTGAACTGATCATTAAGCTAGACCCAATTCCTTCTCAGCAGGCTGAAAATCTAAATAAGCTAGGCAGGCAGAACACCAGGTAAATTAAGATACATCTTATCTTTTCACCCCACTGTGAAATGGAATCTTAATGTACAGAGGCCCTGTGGGGAGAAGAGTAAACTCTGGCTATGGACTTGGAGTGGAGGGGTGAGAGAGGAAGCTGGAGAAGCTGGAATGAGAGATGCTTCCAGTGAGCCTTGCTGCCATTCCCCAGGGTATAGACATGTGAAGGGCAGAACACGTGTCTACTAGTTAATTCTTGTGAGCTCCTGAAACTAGGAAAGACAAAGTTGAGATTCTGGCTGCGCCTCTTTAAGAGGCTTTAGTGCTTTGCCTAGTACTAGGCTGTGCATGGCACTGGAGGCCAGCCTCTTTGTGGGGCTATTCTGGAATGGTACTGAGAGCAGAGGAAGGGGTTTGAGTGAAGGCTAATTTTAAGTCTCTTGCTGAACCATTTTAGAAACCTCTGCTCCTTCTGTTTCTTAGGGATGAGCTGTGGGATTGAGGACTCAGGGAAGGAGCTACTATTCTGTCTGTTGTAGACACTATGAATGCTCACCAACGTTTAGGCCCCTCTCTTCTTCTTGGGGACAAGGGCAGATGACATTTCAGCATGGAGGAGGGGCATCTAATTCACGCTGGGGAAAGGAGCTACATCGTAGAATGATGTCCTTGCAGTAGGATTTTGAGTATCATGAAAGCCAGTGGGAGACATTATTATTAAGTACTAATAAGTATGGCTGATTTATTATTCTATGACTTTCTCAAATAAGCATGGTCTAGCTCCCCATCTGATTAAGAAGCCCCAAGTGACTGGGTTTTGTGGTTAGACAAATCTGCACTCACATCCCAGTTTGCCACTTACTTAGCTGTTTGATCTTGGGCAAGTTATTATACTTAAATTATCTGGGACTTGATGTCTTTTTGGATAAGACAGAGATAGTAATAGGCTTTCCCCAGAAGGTTGTGAGGATGAAATGAGATGAGTAGAAAAGCATGCTGCTCAGTGCCTGGCACAGAGTCAGTGCTCAATACATCTTTGGCTGTGTGACACTGAGAGCAGCAAACTTCTTTATTTTATTTTTGATGCGGAGTGTTGTTCTTGTCGTCCAGGCTGGAGTGTAGTGGCGCGATCTCGGCTCACCAAAACCTCTGCCTCCTGGGTTCAAGCGATTCTCCTGCCTCAGCCTCCTGAGTAGCTGGGATTACAGGCACCCACCACCAAACCTGGTTAAGTTTTGTATTTTTGGTAGAGATGGGGTTTCACCATGTTGGCCAGCCTGGTCTCAAACTCCTGGCCTCAAGAGATCTCCCCGCCTCAGCCTCCCAAAGTGTTGAGATTACAGGCATGAGTCCCTGTGCCCGGCCTGATATCACCAGACTTCTTGTTCTGAAGACTTTATGAACAGAACACCAGACAAGACTTGTTCTTGTGTGCTCCATGGAATTTCTAGATCTTAATTGTTAGTTCAGAATGCCCAGGAAGTGTTTGGGAGATGTCTGTTGGAGTACAGTTCTTTAGAGTCCTAATTAGTCAAAGAGAGATTGTTTCTGGAGGACAGGGGTATTCGGGAGATGGCCCAGCTCCTCCTCAGAACAAGTGTTGACTTTGGAATCAGACAATCTGGTTCAAGTCCTAGGTCTGTCACTTTCTAGTAGCATGAACTTGTATAGGTGATAAACCTTCTCTAAGCCTTGGTCATATTGTCTGTAAAAGGAGGTGATGATTCCTTTGTCACAGGATTGCCATGAAGATACATTATAAAACAAACAACTGACTTTGAGCTGTCCTGAGAATAACCAACGTGTAATTTGATATCAATAGAAGAATAGATGATTTTTTTGTTTCCTGTTTTTCCTTGTGTTGAGGATTCCAGAGTTACATAGAGCCAAGGATTTTTAACATTTTATTCTGCAGAATTTCTGAAGAATTTAAGATAATCTGCCAAATATATATATTTTCCAGGTTATAATGATAATATATGCTCATTATAGAAAGTTTGAAAAAATAAACACAACACAAAAATAATAAAACATAACCATAAACTATAATTCCGCAACCCAGAAATAATACCCAGTGATGTTCACATTTCTGTGTCTTTCCTTCCAGCCTTTCTTTCAAGCATATTCAGAATCATACTATGTGTGCAGATTTTTTTTAAAAAACTTAGATTTCCTGAATTTTTATTATATTATGAGCGTATTTGTATTATCATTATTCGTTAAGAATAGTAATGGTTAGTCATGGCTACACAAATATTCTATTGTTTGCAAGAATGATTGTATATTTAATTGTTCTCCAAATGCTGGATGTATAGGTTGGTTTTTCGTTGTAAATAATACTTTGAAGACCTCTGGGTTGGGTATTTTCCTTTTGCCTCTCTAGATCCATTCCTTACCTTTCTCTATCCCGCTTTCTGCTCCAGGGGGCCCAGAATCTGGTTTTCCTCAATTGTGCTTTTGCCTTCTGACTTACTCTTGGTTTTGGCCCATTTGGGACCCAGGCAATTGGTATATCTATTTTGTCAGCTTGCTGCCTGCTTTGACAGAAGGTCACAGAACTTCCTAAGATGGCCGCCTTCTTACAGCTCTTTCTCTGTAGATTCTAGTACCTGCTTCCTCTCCGTACACTTTCAGACTGTGAATTTAACAGCCACACTGTGAGTTCTGGAGTACCAGTCAATCCCTTGTGTGCTTTTTACACCTGCCCCTGACTTCTGTAAATAATTCCTTATAAAACCTCCTAGAATTATTCCATTTTGAGCTTGCCATCTACTTCCTGCTGGAGCCCTGAATGTGTTTATACGTTGTATACACAGTTGTATGTTTGGCAGTCTTTATATATTTGTCTTATCATTCCTTCTATCTAATATTAATACATTTCTACGAGCCAGTCTAAAATTGCTGATCCTTAGTTCTCTCACCTGTAAAGTGACATTAATAATATCTAAACAGTGGCTGGGAGGATAAATGTGATAATGTATGAAAATTCTTTATAACTTGTAAATTGACTTATACATGTAAGACGTAGGTTATTACCACCATCTACTTAACCCTGAAGGAGCTGAAAGCCTTTGGTCTGGTTCCAGGATGAAGTTTTGCAATATCAAACCTTGAAATGTTTTCAAAACCCCAAAGTAGCTGTGGCTAACAGGTTTCTTCACCCTGCTACCATAAACTTTACATTCTTGGCTTTACTATTTTTATTTTTTATTTTTTTTTGAGACAAGAGTCTTGCTCTGTCACCCAGGCCGGAGTGCAGTGGCACTATATCTCGGCTCACTGAAACTTTCGTCTCCCGGGTTCAAGCAAGTCTCCTGCCTCAGCCTCCCGAGTAGCTGGGACTACAGGTGTGCACCACCATGGCTGTCCAATATTTTTTTGGATTTTTAGTACAGGCAGTGTTTTACCATGCTGGCCAAGTTGGTCTCAAACTCCTGACCTCGCGATCCGCCCACCTTGGCCTCCCAAAGTGCTGGGATTACAGGTGTGTGGCTTTACTTTAAGAAGAGGTGATCTTAGGAAACTCTGTGTTATCCACACACCTGGTAAGCCATTGTTTCTGCATGAAATTTAATAAGGATGTATAGGCTAAGGATTCTCTTGGGTGGTATATGCCAATATGTGGTTTGAAGTACTGCTGACCCAGGAGAATTCACTTTTCAAACCAAAGTGAGCAGTCTCTTTTGAGCTCCTGGGCTGATCTAGTCCATTGCATTCAGCATGGATCTGTTTTTAAAAAATCCATTCAAGCACATAAGGTAAAATTTGCCTTATTGGCTTTTTGTCTGAAATTTTGGCAGAGCATAGACAGATTTCAGCATTTACTGCTCTTTGTGTGATTTCCAGCTTTGTTCCAGGAAAAATACAATTAATCTTGTGGCAGCCATGATATCAATCCGTATGAGGGGCGAGTTGTTTCAGATATCACTGGGATCTCTAACTCCTTTGACTGTGCTCATCTTTTTGGCTGAAGGTGAGTGTAATAGACACCAGGGGAAGCCTCTTGCCTCCACTTGTGCAATTGTCTGCAAAGCCCCAAGACTTGCATGGGTGGGGGTGGGGGTCTTGTGCACCCAGCTGTGCTCCATCAGCCACAGGAACACATCTGGGAAAGTAGGTGTGAGAGGCCCCCACGAGTAGATGGGAAGGGGGGTTACAGTAAGTGTCATGAGGGAGCATGAGCAAGATCTGGTTGACTTGCATTTGTCCTGTACACAATGGATGCTGTTTGACTCTGGCTAGGTGAAAGGAGTGGGGCTGTAGTCCTCATATTTGGAGACAGTGCCATTGGCTTCCTTCTTCACACAATCTTTGTTTTCATAGTGGTATGCTGTAGCATGGAGCTTTATCAGGTCCAGGCCAGCTGAGGGCCCTAGGGCCACTGAATATATTTCTTTTCTTTGCAACAGTTTTGCAGAGCCTAGTATTAGCCCCACTCTGAATCTGGCCCCAGTTGGTTTAATTTCTCCACCTCAGTTATCACCCATGCTGACCCTGGGGCCCAGAGTGTTCCAGCCCTCACTCTGTAACCCAACCAAACTGTGATCTTAAACAAGTTGCTTAATGTCTCTGGGTCAGAACTTCCTCGTCTGTATTGGATTAGATCACAATTTCTCAAACTTCTTTCTTCAAACTGCAAGGACACCTCTGATTCCTTCCCACAAGTGCCCTGCTCTCCTGCCAAACTGAATACATTGTGATCTTTTTGTTTCCCAATAAAAACTCTAATTCATCCCTTGCTAATTTTATCCATTAAAACTGTCCATTTCCTCCCATATCCACAGCTGTTGCCATGGCCACATTACGTGGGCAGACTCAATCGCCCTAATTGTCTCCTGGTGTCCAAGCTCCCTCCCACCCTGGCGTCAGAGTGCTCTTGTCAACTCCTCTCTCTGCATTGCTTACAACCCTTTCATGTTGTTCCCATTGCTCAAGTGATAAAATCCAAAATGTTAAACGATGACCCACAAGGCATTGATCAGCTCCTGTGGTATCACTGCATGTCACTCACTCTTCCCTCATTCTCTGGGAAGGCCACCCTGGCCTCAGTCCAGTAGGACCTTTGTGTAAACTGTTTCTTCTGCCTGGATTATCTTTGCCAGTTAACTGACTTTGCTAATCAATTTCTCCTCATCTTTATAGCTCATGGGTCAGTTTTCCAGATGGGGTCAGATTCCTCTGTGATGGGCTCTGCAGCTGAGTGCCCCTCCCTCACAGCATCATCTCAGGGGGACATCATGTGGGATCTGCCCTACCAGAACGAGGCTGTACCTGCACCAGGCCCAACATGGTGCCCCCAGCATTTAGCACAGGGCCTGGTACATAGTAGGTACACCATAGATAAACATTAAAGGAAGAAACGAGGGAAGGAGGAGGGGAGACCCAATAGCTCACTTGCTTTGGATAAATTTCCAGTTTCCACTTGAATCTTTTAATCAATGGGTATAACATGAAATGCCCCATGTTCAGGGTACTAGCACTCAGGTTGGAACCCCAGTTGCAGGCAGAGGGAGAGGGATCTGTCTCTCCCTGCTTCCATTGTTACCTTCCTTTCTATTACTGCCATGGGTGGAGGGAGGTGATGCTGGTGCCTGTAGCAGTGTGCATTTTGTTCCTCTGATTGGGCACTGGCAGGGGTCAGGCAGAGTAATAATACAGAGTGCAATTTGACACAAGGATTATTAGTGGTGGCGGCAGACATGAACAACGGTGGTAACACGGATAATAGATTTGCTTTTTTCTCCTCCTGCAGAGAAGCTTAGAAATCATCCAGCCCAGGATGTCTGCAATTTCCTTATTCATCAGCATTTCCTGGGAATTTTGCTGAAATACAGATTCCCAGGTCCAATGCACACATTCTGATTCAATGAGTCTATGGAAATTCTAGTTCAGTAGGCCCATGGAAAGACTTAAACCTCTGTTTTATTAAGTAGGTTAGGCACCACTGACCTAGAGCCTAGTCCCCTTATTTTACTGCATCTTTATTACAACAGCTTTGAATATCATATAAACATGAAACTACCAATACAGGATTTTTTGTTTTGTTTTGTTTACTCTCATTAAGAAGTCCTAGGCCAGGCTCAGTGGCTCGTGCCAGTAATTCCTGCACTTTGGGAGCTGAAGCAGGAGGATCACTTGAGGTCAGGAGTTCAAGACCAGCTTGGGCAACATAGGAAGACCTTGTGTCTACAAATAATTAAAAAAAAAAAAAAATAGCCAGGGATGGTGACATGTGCCTGTGGTCCCAGCTACTCAGCAGGCTGAGGTGGGAGGATCACTTGACCCCAGGAGGTTGAGGCTGCAGTGAACCATGATGGCACCACTGCTCTCCAGCCTAGGTGACAGAGTGTGACCCTATCTCAAAAAAAAAAAAAGAGAAAAAAGAAAAACCTTACATCTTTTATTTTCATATGACATGTAATTTGTAAAAGTGCTTTCACTTCTCTTATCTCATTTGATTCTCATAAAAACCCTTTAAAGTCATTGGGACTACCACCAGCTACCCTCTTGTAGCTTTTGTGGGTGCTGAGAGGGAAGGCGGCCCAGGGGAACAATTGTGAGGGTACCGCAACATGTCAGTAGCACCTCTGGTTCCATAGCCTTGGCACTTGTTTTCTTCTCTGGGAAATGCTTCTATTTAATTCTAGAATGCCACACACCTTATTTCATACTTTATAATATTTAACTTCTGTATTAAACATCTGCAATTAGCCTTAACAAAAATGACTGATGGCCAGAAATTCTCTTGGGCGCCCCCTTCCTCTGCATGAGGAAGCTCGCTCTCTCTCTTCTTTTTTTTTGTCTATTAAACCTTCTGTTCCTTAAAAAAAAAGAATGATTGATGGCCTTTCCTCATTTTTAAAAGGGGTGCTTTACAGATACATGAAGGTAAGAAGCTGTTAGAGAAGCTTTTATGGCAGATGGTTCTTGGCAGCAATTACTTTGCTTTTATGGCAGTCTGGAAATTTTCCTGGGTAATAACTTTCTTTTCTTTTAACAGGCATAAAACAAAGAGGTTCTAGATAGTTGGATCATTATCAAATGATTTTCCAAAGACAATCATAAATTGTCAATAGCATTTAGGCAAAAACAAGAGTTGCCTACATCTGGAAATCCAATGCATAAATTTAAAAATTTTCCTCTTTTGTGGGTTATGATATTCAGCTACCCAAACTGTTATTCCTTAAAGAGCAATTAGAGTGGGGAACTGGGAGAAAGAGATTTGGGGAAAGGTATTCATGCAACTTCCCCAAATGGTAATATTTCTTCTGTGAGCAGAGAAATTTACATTTGGTCTTGCTCTCCGCAAACACAGTGAACAAAGCAAGCTTCAGTTTCGGCTAAGGAGGCAGAAAATTTAAACTGTGAAAATTAGCACAGAGAGAAATTTGATGGGACTGAAAACAAAACATGCTATTCGTGTCCATTAATTCACTTAACCACTATTTTAAACCTCTGTTATATGATTATATACCAGGTTTTGTGCAAGGCACTGCAGATTAAGATGCCAAAGAAGCAAATGTGGATCACAGCCTGACAGGAGAATGCCATTGGATAGAAGCCTCGTACTGTGCTGTATAAAGAAATCATCATCCAACTCACAAATGCTGATTTATTGAGTGCTTACTTTATGCCAGGAACTATGCCTCACAGACATTAACTCACTTAACCCTTACAACAACCCTGAGATGTAGACACCTTTATTAATTTCATTTTGTCACTAAGTGAGGCATGCAAAAGTTAAGTAACCTACCCAAGGTCACCCAGATAGTAAGCAGCACCGGGATCCGAATCCATCAGTCCAATCTCTCAGACCACGCACTTGTAGGGCAGGATTCTCCCTCAACAAATCCTTGCTGCATGAATGAATGGATGAAGGAATTGCAAGTTTGCTGAGACTTTTCAAAGAGGAGGTACAATATGGCAGAGGGGTTTAATCCAGTCTGCCTTAGAGGGCCTCTCTGAGAAGGTGGCATTTAAGCTGAGTCTCAGGATGGGACCATGGAAAGGAGTGGCAGAGCTTTGCGGAATGTGAAGGTCAGGAAGACAGCAGAGATCTGGAGCCAGCAGGAACCTTAGACTTTAAAGATCATCTAATATGGTCTCATTTCATAGATGAGAAGATAGGGGCACAAATGATGGTGCAGAAACCTGGGATGACTGGCTTTAGGAAAGGCCTTCAAGTGGCTAACTATAGTAAAAATGGAGAGATATATTTCTAAAAGCCCATTTACTCTGTTACACCATTAGGCTACAGCAGGGCTTTCTAACCTTTTTCACATCATGAAACACATAAAAAATGGCACTATTTGGATGGTAAAAGGAGGCAGCTGTTTGTGGCTAGTGATGGCCACAAGGACTCTGGGTGCTCTAGGCCCCACTAGACGGAAGCTGGGCACATCTGTGACCATTCCCAGTATGGAAAACCCAGCACAGAGGCATGTGAATGGCTCCCTGGCACCGTCCTTCTCTGCTTCCCTCTCCCACTTTGCTGTCCTCCTGCTCTCATCCCTTGCATCTTCAGTGTGTGGGTCCACACAGGTCCAACCTCACAGACGCTGGAAAGCCTGGAATCCACACTTGGAAATCTCTTCTCCTCCCCAGCATAGCCTAGTGCTCCACACTGGCCTTTTTTCCTCCAACCCAACCAAATGGCCAGTCTGTCACCATTAACCTTTTTCTATTGTACAGAAACAACCCAATCACACTCACGTTTACTTGTGAACGATTCTCTCTCTATTCTCCTAAGACGATATAAGGGTTTATTTACCTTGTGAAGGAAGTGTTAGTTAACCAAAGGGAGTGAATATTAGAGCCACAGTGATGTTGCCTGGTGAAGAAGGCCTCCCCCTCCACGAATCCTACAAGGACACCTGGGAAACAAGTCCCTTTTCTCCAGCAATGTTAGCAGCATACTCTCTCTCCTTTCAGCTATAAAGTGTGATATATTTCCATAAGCCCAGACTAGGTAAACTTTCTTATGTTTTTGTATCTGGGAGCTTATTAGAGGACACTAGGTTCTCTTAATTGCTGGATGGCTGCATAGGGAGTGCTTAATGGTACATGGAGAAAAGACGTTGACAAGGTGAAATAGATCTGGCACCTTAGATGTATTTGCATGTAGATGAGAATGTCTGATTGAAGGTGTAGCCTGTTTGTTTTTATTATCAGTTCCAGGATGGGCAGAATCTTAGAGGTTACCTTCTGGTGGGAGGGAGAGAAGAACTGTTAGTGTCTAAGAGTCAAGGAAACCTAACTTAAGAACTTCAGAAGCAAGTAGTGAATTCAGTGGTGGACAGGTGGAGATTGCTTGCCTGGCTTGTAAATTGTCCTCTGTGTATGTCTGTGTACACCGGTACTGGGCTAGAGGCTCCCACGGCACTCCATCTCCAACCTTTTTGCCTCTCTCAGCTTGATGTGATGATGCCAATTTCTGACTGATAAAGACATGCCTGACCTTGCCTCTTTCTGTGCTTGGATTCGTCAAGTGGGAGACACACAACTCCTCCTGATGGAGCGTTCTCTTGTCAATTAAATGTTCAGGTGATGGCTGCTTAGCACGAATATGATTTATCTTAGCAGTGTGGACCTGGCCAACAGTTATCAGCAATTTGGGCAGTAAGGCCTTAGGTGGTGGTCAGGGCAGGTTAGCAATTAGTTAAGGATTCAGCCCAACTTCACTTATGTAATGTGGAGCATGAGATGTGTGCTGTGCCTGTCACACCTGAACAAAGGGTACTGCAGCCTCAGTCACTCACCAAACAAGACTGTAATCTGAGGTTGTTACTCATATTCTGGAGGCGGACCCCTAGTTGGGGTTTCTTAGCTGTTGCCTGGAAGAAAAGAAGAAATTTGGGCTTCACTTAGCAGATGTCACTGTTCTAGCTTCTAGGGAGTACTACCCAACTGGGACATTCAGATATATCTTTAGATATATCTTTAACCTATATATAATATATTTTTTTTGAGGGAGACGGGAGTTTTATTATTAGTCAAATCAGTCTCCCTGAGCTTTTTAAGGACAGAGTTTTTAAGGACAACTTGGTGGGTACGGTGCAGGGAAGCCAGTGAGCTGGGAGTGCTGATTGGTCAGGTCAGAGATGAAATCATAGGGAGTTGAAGCAGTCTTTTTGTGCTGAGTCAGTTCCTGGGTTGGGGGCACAAGATCGGATGAGCCAGTTTATTGATCTGGGTGGTGCCAGCTGATCCATCAAGTGCACGGTCTACAAAATATCTCAAGGCACTCCTCTTAGGTTTTACTATAGTGATTTTATCCCCAGGAGCAATTTGGGGAGGGTCCGAATCAGAATCTTGTAGCCTCCCGCTGCATAACTCCTAAACCATCATTTGAATCTTGTGGCTAATTTGTTAGTTCTACAAAGGCAGTCTAGTTTCCAGGCAAAAAATGGGGTTTGTTTAGGGAAAGGGATGTTATCATCTTTGTTTCAAACTATGAACTATAAACTAAGTTCCTCCCAAAGTTAGTTTGGCCTATGTCCAGGAATGAACAAAGACAGCTTGGAGGTTAGAAGCCAGTTGGAGTTGGTGAGGTCAGATCTCTTTCATTGTCTCAGTTATAGTTTTGCGATGGCAGTTTCAATCCCTCCCTTTGGGTTTTATAACACCTTAATCCTAAGGTGTTGGTTAATGGAGATGGGAAAAAGGTGGGGACCACCCTTCTTCCTGTTGACCCGTGGCGTAGTTGGGGTAGGTGTTGACACCAAGGTGAGAGGAGTGGAAATGCTTTGCAACTGAACATATTCACGCAGGCCTGGTTGGGATTCCAAGGCTTGCATGACAAAGGCATTAGTATTGTCATCTATAGTTTTAGTACCACCTTCAAGAGAACAACGTATTATAAGGTAAATAATGAGTATTAAGATAAGGAATGCAATTGCCAGTTTTAAAAGTGAAGATTTGAAAGCATTAGTTTGGGGACTTGTAGTCCACAGAGAATTTAGGATTTAGTTCAAACTGCAGAAAAAAACTGAAGAACAACTAACAATAGGTGTACTATAGTTTTTTTGAAGTATATTTTTTTGTCTTTCCAGTCCCCATTTTTATTAAAAATAAATCATGATAGGACTGATTTATTTGCAAAATAAACTTTATTCTTGTTATACTTGGCCTGTTATTTGCATAAAGCACAGCAAGACTAATTATTAAATATTTTTGCATAGGTTATTTTTAGTATTGGGTTTGCTGAAACTTTGTTTTATAAGGAATCTCAGACTGTACTTTTTAAAAGCCTTGAAACCCAGTCACGAATTTATCTATGCCTGCAAGTACCTGTGAATTTCTCACCTCGAGGTCCCAAGATAACTT